>NC_039361.1:149814553-150132411 GCF_003573695.1 Papaver somniferum
TGCAAACTAGAGTCGATTCTCCTTTAACTTAGGGTTTTCCTAAACCTATACTAGGTTAACGACTTGAAGACTTCATTTGGGATTCGTGAAGCCAGATCCAACTATTTTCTCTGTAGTTACGCATCGTATTGAGTTTTATCTTCTCTAAGGTTTACTCGATATTTATCTCTGCTAGGTAAGAAATAAAAAAGTAACCACATAAATTATTCTTCCCAGACTTTTGTGATTCCGTAATAACACTTGTTAATCATTTGGGTTATTGTGAGGTTATTGATATTCCCATGATGTTCTTCGGGAGTATAAGACCGGATTATCAATTGGTTCATGTTCACCTTGATTTATCAAAAGACGGAACAAAAATAATAAAATATAGACATATCCGTGGGATACATATTTGTTTATAAGTCTTCGACTTTGGGTCGTAGCAACTCTTAATTGTGGGTGAGATCATCCAAGGGAATCAAGTGCGCAGAATCCAGCGTGGTTCTGGAGGCGTAAGGAACGCGAGTGTACCTTAATCAGTGTGAGACTTGGTTAGGACTCCACTACATTCAAGTCCGAAGTTAACTTGTAGTAGGATAGTGTCTGTAGCGGCTTAATACAGTGTGGTGTTCAAAGATGGCCTAGGTCCCGTGGTTTTTATGCATTTGCGGTTTCCTCGTTAACAAAATTTCTGGTGTTTGTGTTATTTTTTTCCGGCATTATATTTGTTTATATAATTGAAATATCACAGTTTATGCATAGTTCAATCAATTGATAAATTCGACCTTGTTTATTGGATATAAATTGATTGACGCTTGGACATTGGTGTTTGGTACCGTCCAAGTATTTCTCATATCAATCAGGCTCATAGATTTCTAATTGTATGATTTGCTGATTGTTCTGAGAAAAACGGTATAACTCTTTGATATATTTCTTGATAGAGCTCGCTTTATAAGAGAGTGCTCTCGGAATAAATTGGAGTTAGTCCATACAGATTTCCGAACGAATTATTGGGTGTGGTTGTTATATCCCCCGCTTTTTAAATTGGTATCTGAACAGGAAAACACGCTAAGACCTCATAAGTTTGTGTTTGTAGCAATCTGACTCTATGGACGAAAGTGTTATCTCTATAAACGTATCGCCAGTTTTCGATGGCTCGAAATTTTTTATGCGTGCCTTTGTTCAAGCTCGAGATTTTCAATCATGGGTGTTGTTAATGGCTAAAACTGGAAAGGATATTGCTTTTGTTAGAGCACTGCTCGGTCAAACTCGCATGCGTTTCTATCTCAAGCATGTTTGTCAATGTTAGTGATCAAAACTATAAGTCTTGATTTCTAGTCTATCATAGCTAAGTCTCGGACTAGGATAGTAAGTGAGGTTGAGCTCAAGGACTTCATGGAGATTCATCATACAAGTGGGAGAACTACTCAAGGAACCGGTGGAACTTCTCGACAAAAAAGTATGTGAAGACTTGAACTTATCTGTCACTCAACAGTCTATCTATTATATCTCCTACTTCTTGAGACAAAAGTCGTATGCTACATATATAGACTTATATTTTACACATTTGGTATTTCGATCCGAGTGTACCTCGCCTATCTATATCTCGAAATATGTGTTGGTAAGCGTTTCGCTTCGACCATATTTTTCTTTACCTAGTGATGCAAGTCATGTATGTTTCGATCATCTTGAAAATTGCTTTGACGAGAAATAATGTAACAACTATATAACATCCTGTAAGAATTTTTCAATGATTGGAATGAGAGTTTAGATTACATAACCATAGTAGACATAAGTATGTTGTGGAAATACATATGTGCATAAGTCCCATACTGGAAATCGGCTAGTAGCCAAGTCCATGAACTCAGTCCGCGAACCTCCGAAGTTCTCAAACCTGAGAATTTCTGCTGAGTTATCAAACTGTGTTGCGTGAACCAAGTCCGCGAACCCAATCCGCGAACCAGCGAAGCTCTCTAACCCGAGAATTTCTGCTGGAGTTTGAAAACTCTTTCCAGTACTTCAAGTCCGCGAACCTAGTCTGCGAACTTGTATAGGTTATATATCTAAAGATGATTTCTGAACTTAAATCATAAAGACTAAGGAATGCTTTTTCAAACCGTGGATATAAAGTTCATGAACCGATTCATGTGAATCGAATCATCTTTGCTTTAATTGTATCTTGTGTAGTACATGAGATTTCCTTGAAATTGAACAACTCTCTAACTAGTTCATGTGAGTCATTTGAACTAGTTATGGTGAGGAAGAAAGTGGTTGGTACGAAATGCTCAAATGGCTAATCATTTGGTTGACTATTATTAAACCAATAATGTACACATTTGGGTACGGTTTACAAACTTAGAAGCGTGCAGTTCATTTGTGTATGACAAGCTAAGATTTTGATCTAACGGTTGAGATATATTAGCTTGAATCTAAATCAGGTTTTCATCTAACGATGGATAGCGTTTGCTTTGTGAGCAAGGGAAACCCTGATTTGAAAGAGTATATAAGGGGATGTCTAGCAACTCTACAAACTAATCCCCACACGTCCGTGTGATACTAGTTTGTAAGCTAGAGTTGATTCTCTTTTAACCCTCTGGTTTTCTTTTCTCAAACCGGGTTAACTACTTAAAGACTTCATTGGAATTGTGAAGCCAGACCGATACTACTTTTATCGTAGTTGTATGATCTGATCTTACATCTTCTATCGAACGTGTACAATCAGATTGATTGGCTTGAGATCGTGAGAGTTCTCCGATAGGCAAGATATAAAAGTAATCACAAACACATTTTTCTCATCGTTTGTGATTCCACGACATCTTGTTTCGCTACCATACAATTAAGATTGTTATGAGGTGATTGATTAATCTAGGTTGTTCTTCGGGAATATAAAACCGGATTATCAATTGGTTTCTGTTCACCTTGATTATATATCAAAAGACGAAACAAAAACTTTAGGGTTTTTCTGTGGGAGACAGATTTATCCTTTGATGGACTTTTCTGTGGGAGACAGATTTGTTTATTGTTAAAGCCTGCGATTTTGGGTCATAGGAACTCTTAGTTGTGGGTGAGATCAGCTAAGGGAATCAAGTGCGTAGTATCCTGCTGGGATCAGAGGCGTAGGGGTGCAACTGTACCTTGTATCAGTGGGAGACTGTTTGGGGTTCAACTACAGTCCAGTCCGAAGTTAGCTTGGAGTAGGCTAGTGTCTGTAGCGGGTTAATACAATGTGTATTCAATATGGACTAGGTCCCGGGGTTTTTCTGCATTTGCGGTTTCCTCGTTAACAAAACTTCTGGTGTCTATGTTATTTCTTTTCCGCATTATATTTGTTTATATAATAGAAATAATACAGGTTGTGCATTAGATCAATCAATTGGATAGTCCGACCTAACGGTTGTTGATTGATATTTATTGATCCTTGGATATTGGTCTTTGGTACCATACAAGTCTATCTCTCTTTAATAGAGACTCGCAGTTTGCTTGAGTAAGATTAAATCGAGAGATTGAGATGTAAACTCTTTGATATGTCTTTTTATTGATTGAGTCTGACTGTCTAGTTGATTCTCATAAAAAGTATATTGCAGTTTGTCCATACAGATTGCTAAGCAAAATATTAGGTGGTGTTGTTAGACCCCCGCTTTTTCAATTGGTATCAGAGCAGGCAAACACGTTCAAGACCTTACAAGTCTGTGTTTGTAGTGATCTGACTCTATGGGCAGAGGTGTTATCTCTATTTACGTACCACCAGTCTTCGATGGCTCTAATTACTTATGGTAGAAAATTTCTATGCGATATTTTCTTCAAGCATGTGATTTTCAATCATGGGTATATGTTGTTAATGGGTATGATGCTCCCGTTGTGGAAGTTGGAGATGTGAATGTTCCCAAACCTAGTGGTGAATATATCCCTGCTGAGATACTTGCAGCTAAGCAAAATTCCGACGGTTTGAATGCCATCATACATGCCATTACCCCAAACCTTCAGCACCATGTGTGTAATTGCACTAGGTCTAAAGATGCCAGGGATATCTTAAAAACCGTATTTGAAGGAAACTCCAGTGAAAAGGAAGCTAGGATTTAAAACCTTAATTCCGATTGGGAGAACCTTCGTATAGCAGATGAAGATTCATTTGATGAGTTTAATCACAAAGTGTCAGAAATTGTTAATGCATCTTTTGCATTGGGTAAGACTATTCCTGAAAAGGACATTGTAATGAAAATTCTCAGATCGTTGCCATCTAGATACGAGTCTAAGAAGCATGCCATCGTTGAGGTAAATAACCTCGATAATCTTTCCAGAAATACCTTGGTTGGAAATATAAAGATCTTTGATCATGAGCATACATCCAAAGTCGGAAAGGATGTTGCCTTTAAAGCACATAAGAACACCAAATTACTTGATAAAAGTAAGAGTGTTTATGTCTCTGAGGATGATCAGTCTGAGGATGATTTTCGGATGAAGATCTTGACAAATCAGTCTCCTTGATCATAAGACAGTTTAGGGATCTTCTTTTGAAGAGAAGTAAACGGTTTTCAAGAGACAAACCCAGGTCATCAGATAAACCTCACACTCGTGCCCCTCCTAAAAACAGAGATGCTGACGAGGCTGATGACGAGGATATGCCTCAGTGCTTTAAGTGTAAAGGTTTTTGTCATTTTGCAAACGAATGCCCTAATCGAAGAAAATACATTGGGAACAAAGGTCTTGCTGTAACACTTGATGAAATGTCTGAGATCTATGATTCTGAAGAATATAGGAAATCAAGTGTCGGTCTTCTATGCGAGAACATTAATTTTAATGGTTGTAGTAATACATATATCAACCTTGATGGTTTCGGTGAAGATGAGAATCCAATCAAGCTGGAAGAATCAATTGACCCATCCTCTGGAAACTCTGTTGGTAACGTTTCAGGATCCAACTTGTGTTTAGTCGTAGTCGCACCACAGATGCCTGATTAATATCCAAGATTGACGTGCTCGTTTTGTTCTCAAAAGGGTCATGAACTATAAAGATGTTACAAGTACAAACATCAAATGAGGCACGCCAAAAAACTTCAACGAAGGGAAAATCAGTTAGCAAGAAAGCTTAAACTTGCTCAGAAGACTGCTGGGGTATTTAGAATTTTATCTTCATCTAAGAAGTCGGTTTCCAAGGATAAAATAAGACCATTAGAGAAGAATGTATGGTCAAGTCGCTTTGATAAACAGGAGACAGAGGATTTCTCTCAAGAGGAAAATGGTGGACAAATTGTTGTTCACCACAACACAAATTGATTGTGTTGATTGGTAAATATTGTCTCATGTGCCTGATCAAAAGAGACAAGATTGTGAACGCACGGGCTTTAGAAAAAAGTTTTCTTAGGTTTATTATTTTTTGTCCATCAAATAAAAGAAAAGGGTCATTATCGACAATTCTACTCTTTATAGGGTTTAGAGTTGGACGTCTACGAACCTTTTTAAAGGCTTCGAACCCTACATTCCTTTTTTCCTAGTGATATTCTTTTTTATTCAAGACTGTGTATTGAGGTTGTGAATTCCACTCACAAAAATCAGTTGGTAATAGTTGTTCTCAAAGTATCATGTCTTTGGATGGAAAGGATGTCAATATGATTGTTAAGCCATCAATCAAGGAAAAAGAGAAATCTCCAAATTCTTCGTCCTTGAAAAGAAAAAGAAGGAATACAAGAAAACCAAGGGCGGTACCTTTTAACTCTCAGAAGTTTTCCGATGTTCTTGATGAGTTGAAGGAAGTAAGAAAGGAGATTCGTGATATAAAGGCATGTGTTTTAAGATCTTTGGAAATTCAAAAAGCCCTGGTTCGACATAATCAACCAAGACAGTTCGTTGATATTAACACCTTTCTTCGCGAACCTTATGTTCCAATGGCTGTTGACAACAAGGAGTTCGGGAATGATGCTGAATTTCTCAAAGACATTGTTGCCTAGGATGTCTTCTTTTCGGCTTAGTTGGAAGAATAACTAGTGCTTTGAATAGTGATGATTATGGCTATGCATAGCTATTATTTTTCATCTTCTTGTATAATTTTTTAGGTTTATTTGGTTTAAATTCTAAAAATATTTGGAGGATGATGGTTTGCAATATTTAATCTTTGGTTTGTTATATTGCAATATTTATGGGATTTGTGTGTTTACGTCCGTGAACTTTGTTGTCCCATATATTGTGAAAAGTAAAGTCGTTCATGATCGGTATTCATATATTGGTTTAAGGATGAATAGACTTTTGACAAACACAAAAGTTAATCCTATATTGTCAATTCTTTGATGGAAGATAGGTTAAAATCTTTTGTGAACAAGGATAAAGTTTATTATTGTTATGCGAATAATGATTGAAAATAGAATAGATCCTTGTGTATTCCATAGTGTTGTTTTTCATTGATTCATATCTTATGAAATACTGTGAGGCTCCGTAATATGTATTTTGTTGAGTACGATACGACTAAGTTGATTATTTTTGATTAATTTGGTTGGTTGTTCCATAAGGTGTGCTATGTTGAGCATTTGTGAACTAAATTAATCATCTCGTTTGGCTATTTAGTTATTTGCTTTGTAAGTTCTCTTATGACGAGCAAAACAAATGACAATTAAATTGATTACTTTCGTGATTAGTTTGGTTGTTTGTATTCCAATTAGATTAATTATGGGTTCTCTTGTAATTAGTCTAGTTGAGCATTCATATATTCCATAAGATTTTTCTTGTGTTGAGTGTATGAACGACTATCCTAATCATTTTCCAATGGTTTTGGTAGTCATATGTTAGTAAGTTTACTTATGTTGAGCATAAACAATTAAGTTGATCACCTTGTGTGTTTAATTTGATTGCGTATTCCGGTTAAATTAATCATGAGTTTACTTGTGATTAATTTGATTGAGTTTTTGGATATAGAAAATCACTTATCATGGTATTTTATGTCCAATAAAAATCCTTCTTTTCTCTCGAAATTAAGGTCGCTCGTGTTGTTCCCTTGGAAATGACATCAAATGGGGGAGAGTTCTTTTGAACTTGTGCTTAATGGTCATATCTTGATGGGTGTGCGGCTGTGGAATTTTAGAGGGGTTATCTTGTATCTTTAAACTCCTTGATGGATGCTATTAGCTTCGGCTATATGATTGCATCTAAATTAAGATGATGTGCGTCTTTTCTTTTAGTCATGAAATGTCTCTTGTGGAAATTTCATTATGATCCCGTTCTTTTACCTTTGCCAATTTTTTGACAAAAAGGGAGGGAATTAATATGTAGTTCACACTACAAATACATATGGTTTTCGGATCATTGTGTAAGGGGGAGTGGTTTCCATGATCGAGATGGAGTATTGACTAAGGGGGAGTGATACATATCACCATAGTATTATTGTTGAAGTTGTGATACAATTGGACTTTGACACTGTGTAGTAATACTATGACACTGCATAAAAATGATCGAGAATCTCGAGTTTTCTCATTGTTATAGCTACGGATCTTCAACAATGGTGATGCTAAACTTACAAACTTTGGGATCATTGGAATACTTGGAAGGACGAAGATTTCAAGGAATGTTGAAGAATTAGACTTATGGAATAGGAGATACTAAAGTTTCATTATCTTTTTTGTCTTCCGTATGTATTGATAGTTTTGTCACTAAAATTGACAAAGGGGGAGATTGTTAGAGCACTGCTCGGTAAACCTCGCATGTGTTGCTATCTCAAGCATGTTTGTCAATGTTAGTGATCAAAACTATAAGTCTTGATTTCTAGTCTATTATAGCTAAGTCTCGGACTAGGATAGTAAGTGTAGTTGAGCTCAAGGACTTCATGGCGATTCATCATATAAGTGGAAGAACTACTCAAGGAACCGGTGGAACTTCTCGACAAAAAGGTATATGAAGACTTGAACTTATCTGTCACTCAAAAGTATATCTATTCTATCTCCTACTTCTTGAGACAAAAGTCGTATGCTATATATATAGACTTAGATTATATACATTTAGTATTTCGAGCCGAGTATACCTCGCCTATCTATATCTCGAAATATGTGTTGGTAAGCGTTTTGCTTCGACCATGTTTTTCTTTACCTAGTGACGCAAGTCATGTATGTTTCGATCATCTTGAAAATTGCTTTGACGAGAAATAGTGTAACAACTATATAACATCTTGTAAGAATGTTTCAATGATTGGAATGAGAGTTTAGATTACATAACCATAGTGGAAATAAGTATGTTGTGGAAACACATATGTGCATAAGTTCCATACTGGAAATCGGCTAGTAGCCAAGTCCGTGAACTGCCGAAGTTCTCAAACCCGAGAGTTTATGCTGAGTTATCAAACTGTGTTGCGTGAACCAAGCCCGCGAACCAGCGAAGCTCTCGAACCCGAGAATTTCTGCTGGAGTTTGAAAACTCTTTCCAGTACTTCAAGTCCGAGAACCTAGTCTGCGAACTTGTATAGGTTATATATCTAAAGATGATTTCTGAACTTAACTCATAAAGACTAAGGAATGATTTTGCAAACCGTGGCTATAACGTTCATGAACCGATTCATGTGAATCGAATCATCTTTGCTTCAATTGTGTCTTGTGTAGTACATGATATTTCCTTGCAATTGAACAACTCTCTAACTAGTTCATGTGAGTCATTTGAACTAGTTACGGTGAAGAAGAAAGTGGTTGGTATGAAATGCTCAAATGGATAACCTTTTGGTTGACTATTATTAAACCAAAAATATACACGTTTGGGTACGGTTTACAAACCTAGAAGCGTGCAGTTCATTTGTGTATATCAAGCTAAGATTTTGATCTAACGGTTGAGATATATTAGCTTGAATCTAAATCAGGTTTTCATCTAATGGTGGATAGCGTTTTCTTTGTGAGCAAGGAGAAACCCTGATTTGAAAGACTATATAAGGGAACATCTAGCAACTCTACAAACTAATCCCCACACGTCCGTGTGATACTAGTTTGTAAGCTAGAGTCGATTCTCCTTTAACCCTCTGGTTTTCTTTTCTCAAACCATTTTAATGACTTAAAGACTTCATTGGGATTGTGAAGCCAGACCGATACTACTTTTATCGTAGTTGTGTGATTTGATCTTGCATATTCTATCGTACGAGTACAATCATATCGATTGGCTTGAGATCGTGAGAGTTCTCCGATAGGCAAGATATAAAAGTAATCACAAACATCTTCGTATCATCGTTTGTGATCCACGACATCTTGTTTCGCTACCATACGATTAATATTGTTGTGAGGTGATTGATTAATCTAGGTTGTTCTTCGGGAATATAAGAACGGATTATCAATTGATTTCTGTTCACCTTGATTATATATCAAAAGAAGAAACAAAAACTTTAGAGTTTTTCTGTGGGAGACAGATTTGTTTATTGTTAAAGCCTGCGATTTTGGGTCGTAGCAACTCTTAGTTGTGGGTGAGATAAGCTAAGGGAATCAAACGCGTAGTATCCTGCTGGGATCAGAGGCGTAGGGGGTGCAACTATACCTTGGATCAATGGGAGAATGATTGGGGTTCAACTACAGTCCAGTCTGAAGTTATCTTGGAGTAGGCTAGTGTCTGTAGCCGCTTAATACAATATGTATTCAAATCTGGACTAGGTCCCGGGGTTTTGCTGCATTTTCGGTTTCCTCGTTAACAAAACTTCTAGTATCTGTGTTATTTCTTTTCCGCATTATATTTGTTTATATAATTGAAATAATACAGGTTGTGCATTAGATCAATCAATTGGATAGTCTGACCTAACAGTTGTTGATTGATATTGGTGGATCCTTGGATATTGGTCTTTGGTACCATCCAAGTCTATCTCTCTTTAATCGAGACTCGCAGTTTGCTTGAGTCAGATTAAATCGAGAGATTGAGATATAAACTCTTTGATATGTCTTTTTCTTGATTGAGTCTGACTGTCTAGTTTATTCCCATAAAAAGTATATTGGAGTCTGTCAATACAGATTGTTAAGCGAAATATTGGGTGGTGTTGTTAGACCCCCGCTTTTTCAGCTTTCAAAGCATAAAAGAGCACTAAAATGCTTGATAAAAGTAAAAGTGTTGGCAACTATGTGAATGATTCTATTGAGACTGAATCATCAAATGAAGATCTTGATAACTCAGTCTCTCTAATCACAAGACAGTTTAGAAATCTTCTTTTGAAGAGAAGTAAACGATTCACTAGAGATAAACCTAGGTCATCATTTAAACCTCCTGATCGTGTTCCTCTTAAAAACACGGATACTGTCGACACTGATGAGGATATGCCACGGTGCTTCAAGTGTAAAGGTTTTGGTCATTTTGCAAATGAGTGTCCAAATCGTAAAAAATACACTGGGAATAAAGGTCTTGCTGCAACTCTTGATGCATGTCTAATCACCATGATTCGACTGAAGATGAAAAGTCAACTGTAGCACTCCTTGGTGAAAATATTAATTTTGATAATTTTAGCAATACGCACATCAATCTTGATATTTTCCCTGGAGATACCTCATCAACTACATTGGAGTATGAAATGGATTTTACATTGTCTAATGAAAACTTTATCTCACATGTTTCAGGTACTTTACTTTGTTTAGCAGCATGTTCATCTACGGTACCTGAACCATTCTCCACTTTGACATGTTCTTATTGTACTATTAAGGGTCATGAACTATCTAATTGTTTCAAGTACAAAGATAAAATAAGATATGTCAAAAAGCTTAAACGGAGAGCAAATCGATTAGAAAACAAGCTCAAACTTGTTCAAAAGTCGAATTCATCCCAGTTATGTAAATTTAACTCATCTCCTAAGAAATTGATTTCCAAGGAAAAATTTAGATCTCTACAAAAAACTAGGTCTAAAGGACCTACTAAAAGGGGTGTTGAAACTTCCGTGCAGGAACCCTGTGGTGAACAGATTATTGTTCACCCCGAAAAAATCTAATTTTGTTGTTGGTGCATCTTGTCTCATGTGGCTGAATATCAAAAGAGACAAGTATTGTGCACAATCGGGTTCTAGAATCAGAAACTATTTTGATTTCTTTTTTAACGTTGTTTTCTGGATTCTGTTGTTCTTTTCATATCCTCAATGATATTGTAAAGTCGTTTTCTTAATTAACCAATGAAAGGAGGTTAAAATCGATATTTCTACCCTTCATAGGTCTGCTCGTGTTGATCGCATGTGAACCCTATTTACATGTGTATATAGGTTATATAACCCTACATTTCTTTTTCCTTCTCTGTAACTCTTTTCATCAAAAGTGTGGAGCTATTGCTTGTGTGTCTATTTTCCACAATCCCATATTTTACTAGATACTTCAAGCATCATATCTTCTGATGGAAAATATGTTAATATGATTGTTAAGCCATCAGTCATGAAGGAAAAAGATAAATCTAATCACTCTATAACTTTGAAGAAAAAAGAAAGAATATGAAGAAACCAAGAGCTAACACCTCAAATCTTCAGAAGTTTTCTGGGGTTCTTGAAGAGTTGAAAGAAACAAGGATGGAGATGCATCAAATAAAGGCTATTTTTCTAAGATCCCTTGAAACTCAGAAGGCCCTGGTTCGAAAACAGTCAAGAAGGTTTGTTGGAATTGACTCCTTTCTACATGAACCTTATGTTCCAATGTATGTTGAAAACAAGGAGTTCGGGGACGATAAAGAATTTTTCAAGAATCTTAATGTCTAGGAAACTTCTTATGCGAATTTATTCTTGTTTATGAAGGATAACTAGGGTTTGGAATAACAATTATTGTGAGTACACATAGCTATTTCAACAATTTTCATCTTGCAATGTTTTTAGATTTTATTTAAATCCTAAGTTATTTGGAAGATGACTTTGCAGTATCTAATCTTCATTGGTTTTGTTAGAGCACTTCTCGGTCGAACTCGCAAGCGTTGCCATCTCAAGCTTGTTTGTCAAGTTAAGTTGCCAAAACTACAAGTCTTGATTTCTAATCTACTTATAGCGAAGTTTCGGACTAGGATAGAAAGTGTAGTTGAGCTCTAGACTCCACGGCGTTCATCATACAAAGACGAAGAACTACTCAATGAACTGGTGGAACTTAATCGACAAAAACGTATGTGGATCCTTGAACTTATCTATCACTCAAAAGTCTATCTACTCTATCTCCTATCTTGAGACAAAAGTCGTATTGCTATATAGACTTCGATCATACACATTTGTTATTTCGAGCCGAGTTTATCTCGCTTATCTTTTTCTCGAAATATGTGTTGGTAAGCTTTCGTTTTGTCCAAGTTCTTCTTTACTCGTGATGAAAGTCATGTTAATTATTTCTATCTCTTGAAAATCGCTTTGATGAAAAATAGTGTGTGAATAACCGCTATATATAACATCCTCTAAGAATGTTTCAATGATTGAAATGAGAGTTTAGAATATATAACCTTGAATGAATATAAACAATGTATGTGAATTCATACTTGTATAAGTCCAAAATACTTGAACCAAAGTATGCGTACTTTGTTGTTTAGGATAACCGGAACTAAGACCGCGTACCTGTACGCGTACTGTCGGAAGTTCACATCCCGTGAATGTCTGCTGGAGTTTGTGAACTGAAAACAAGCTCAGTCTGGGTACTTAAGTATGCGTACCGGTATGCGTACTTGAGTGGGTTATTTTCTAAAAACAGTTTATTCGTGAACTAAGACATTTATAAATTAAGGAATGCATAATTCAAACCGTGGCTGTAATTTTCATGAATCGATTCGAGTGAATAAAAACTTTTTTTCTTCGATTGTGTCTTGTATACTTCTATGAGATCTAAGCAATTGAAAAACTCTCTAACTAGTTCTTTTGAGTCATTTGAACTAGTTAAGATGAAGATGAGTAAGGTTGATGTAAAAGTGCTTATATGGATAACCATTGTTGAACCAACTAGGTGTACACGTTTAGGTACGGTTATACAAACCTAAATGAACGTGCATTTCATTTGTATATGCCAACCTACGTTCGATCTAACAGTTGAAAGATATTAGCTTGAATCTAATCAAGTTTTTATCTGACGGTGAATATTGAATGCTTTGTTACCAAGGTAACTTAGATTGCAAACCTTGATTTGGAGACTATATAAAGGAGAACTCTAGAAACTAGGAAACCTAATCCCCACACCTTATGTGTGATACTAGTTGTATAAGCTAGAGTCGATTCTACTTTAACCTTAGGTTTCTATCGAGACCCTATAGGTTAACGACTTGAAGACTTCATTGGGATTGTGAACTAGACCCAACTATTTTTTTGTAGTTGTGTGATCTGATCTTGTTGTTTCTATCATATTTTAATACAATCGTAAGATTGGCTTCAGATTAATTTCTCCGATAGGAAAGATAGAAAAGAAGTCACAAACATCTTCGTCTCATCGTTTGTGATTCCACAATATCTTGTTTCGCTAGTCGATTAAGATTATTGTGAGATGATTGATATTTCTAAGCTAATTTTCGGGAATATAAGTCTGGTATATCAATTGGTTCTTGTTCACCTTGATTTATCAAAAGACGGAACAAAATTCGTAGGTATTTCTGCGGGAGATAAATGAACGTGCATTTAATTTGTGTATGACAAGCTAAGTTCGATCTAACGGTTGAAAGATATTAGCTTGAATTTAATCAGGTTGTCATCTAACGGTGAATATTGAATGCTTTGTTACCAAGGTAACTTAGATTACAAACCCTGATTTAGATATTATATAAAGGAGAACTTTAGCAACTAGGAAACCTAATCCCCACACCTTCTGTGTGATACTAGTTGTATAAGATAGAGTGGATTCTCCTTTAACCTTAGGTTTCTATCGAGACCCTGTAGGTTAACGACTTGAAGACTTCATTGGGATTGTGAAGCCAGACCCAACTATTTCCTTTGTAGTTGCGTGATCTGTTCTTGTTGTTTCTATTGTATTTGAGTACAATCGTAAGATTGGCTTCAGATTAATTTTTCTCCGATAGGCAAGATAGAAAAGAAGTCACAAACATCTTCGTCTCATCATTTGTGATTCCACAATATCTTATTTCGCTAATCGATTAAGATTATTGTGAGGTGATTGATATTTATAGGCTGTTCTTAGGGAATATAAATGCGGTATATCAATTGGTTCCTGTTCACCTTGGTTTATCAAAATATGGAACAAAACTCGTAGTATTTCTGTGGGAGACAGATTTATCTATTCCTGTAGACTTTTCTGTGTGAGACAGATTTGTTTATTAAAGTCTTCGACTTTGGGTCGTTGCAACTCTTAGTTGTGGGAGAGACCAGCTAAGGGAATCAAGTGCGTAGTATCCTACTGGGATCAGAGACGTAAGGAGTGCAACTGTACCTTGGATCAGTGTGAGATTGATTGGGGTTCAACTACAATCCAGACCGAAGTTAGTTTGTAGTAGGCTAGTGTCTGTAGCAGCTTAATACAGTGTGTGTTCAATCTGGACTAGGTCTCGGGGTTTTTCTGCATTTGCGGTTTCCTCGTTAACAAAACTTCTGATGTCTGTGTTATTTTTTTCTGCATTATATTTTGTTATATAATTGAAATATCACAGGTTGTGCGTTGTATCGATCAATTGGTAAATCCAAACTTTGGTTGTTGATTGAAATTGATTGATCCTTGAACATTGGTCTTTGATACCGTTCAAGGTATTTCTCTTGTATTCAATCAGGCTCGCAGATTTCTATTTATTTCAGTAAGGATTGAATCGAGAAATTGAGATATAACTCTTTGATATACTTTTTATTAAGATTGAGTTTGACTGTCTAGATGATTCTCTTAAAATATATTTGTGTTACGTCCATACAGATTGCTAAGAGAAATATTGGGTTAGGTTATTGTACCCCCACTTTTTCAATTGGTATCAGAGCAGGCAAACACATTAATGACCTCATAAGTCTGTGTTTGTAGCGATCTGACTCTATGGACAGAAGTGTTATCTCAATAAATGCACCACCAGATCTAGGGATTTCAGAATTCTCTTCTATGACTGATTTAATTAAATCTTTAGAAGAAATTCTATCTAAACCTCTACAAGGTTTAAAATCCTTTGAAGTTTTTTCAGGGATTGAAAAAAAACTTGAAGGCCTTGCTTCTGATGTTGATTTATTTCTCCAGAAGGAACAAGAATCTTTTGATAGACTAAATCAGGTTATGATGAATAATATTTATGTTGAGGTTAATATTGATTGGCTAATCAATAAGAGCAATGCTCCTCCTCTGTGCAACCCATTTAGCTGTAACATACTAAATGGATTAAAAGAGGAGTACAAATCTCAATCATCTGAGTATATCACCTCAAAGAACGAATCGATTCATTTCTCAATTTCTGATACTTCATATCAAGATAGTAGTATTGTCTTCTCCTATGAATAATCTAGGACGTCTCCTTTTACCAAAAGAGTTTCCATATACAATACTAAAAATTATCTGCAGAAACTATTTCTTATAAGGTGTAAAATAAAAAAATCAGAAACACATTTATTATTTTGCTCTCTGTATGTTCTTTAAAAAACTTTATAAAATAGTTCCTTGGGTTTCTCCAAATACTGTAAGATGTAAGAGCCGTTGGAAGGAAACTGTCTTTTGGTGTCATGGTGTGCAAGGGAGTTCTTTTCCTGTGTTCATAATGAAGTGTTCGTTTTAAGGTTGTTGAGCTTTGCTTCAACTCTCGTGTTTATATTTGTATAAATATGATATTTATAAACAAACGAGTCATTGTCACACACGTACGATTCAAGTACTCTAGTCTTGTAACCTGTACGTATATGAACCGTGTTCCAAAACGTGTTGTGACGGTTCATGTACCACCTAGAGATATATAAAAGTAAGAACTCTTTCCATTCGTTTCACCTCTTCCTCACTACAGTTCGAGTGCAAAAGGTGTTCCAAGAGGTTGCTAACTATCAAAGTTTTTCTCTTCTTTCTCCTTGTTGACAACAGAAAATCCTTTGACAAGAATATCCTTACTTCTCTCATTCCGGAACTTCACATTCTTGGTAAGTTTTTTTCTTCACTTCTTTTTCATGGCTTCTAGGAAAATATTGAATCGTGGTGAAAGTTCGGGTACCCATTCCAGTTCAAGTAGGAGACTGGTTGACAGTGATGATGAGTTTGTTGATGATGATGTTGGTATAGAT
The DNA here is from genome assembly GCF_003573695.1 of Papaver somniferum. Lineage (NCBI taxonomy): Eukaryota > Viridiplantae > Streptophyta > Magnoliopsida > Ranunculales > Papaveraceae > Papaver > Papaver somniferum. Next base: position 149,830,634 of record NC_039361.1, read on the forward strand.
ATTCAACAACCTTAATTTGATGCTAGTCGTCGAATTAGCTTCATCAACATATCTGTAAGGGACAGATATAACAAACTCTCGTGTGGTCACTTTGTCATGGAAAGGGTATATGATCGGTCGATTCAAGAACCATAATTTCACACGTTCATGGACCAGTTTGTGTGGGGTGATATTCATAAAGGTTCGGGGAAATCACATCCTGAGATAACCTGTGAATTTTATGCTAATTTCATTCACCCAACAACACCGACTGCTCTTTCAAGACTCTGGTCAAAGGGAAACCGATTGAGGTTAACCGTGGTGTTATACCTGAGTTGTTAGACTTACATGTGCTTTATTATTTTGTTGTTCCTCAAACAGTAGGTCAAAAACCAAATAAGAATCAGTTGTCTGAACTGCTTCTAGGTAAGAATGTTCCCTGGGTTGAAAGAAAACTCCCTCTGGATACATAAGCTTTCATTTGAATATTTTTGGAAAATTGGTTGTGGCTAACTTAATACCAAGTACTCTCGAAAAAAATCTTTGGAGCAGAACTCTGGCTGAGTTGGTATACCATCTTGTTTCCGGTGAAGAGGTTGATTTCGGTGGATTAATTGTTCGTCAAATAATTCATATGATCTCACAAAAGAAAAATCCTGATTTTCCATGCCTCATTAGCCGAATCTGCAGTCAATTTAAGATTGTACTACCTAGAACTTGTGTTGGTACTCCATCTTTTTTAAGCCAGACAGACATTAACAAAATGAAGAAACCTGCCAATCCTGAAGTCACTCGCCTTCGTCAAAGGAATGAGTGCTTAGAGAGACAATTGACTCATGCTGTGAAAATTCACCCTGACCTGGATGAATCAATATCTAAGATTGCTAAGGACTTTTATCGTAATCTGGATTAGTGTCTTTCTCTTCATTTTGTTCAAAAAATTTCTTATGATATCTTTGTTGAACTTATTATGTTAATCTTGTTAAAACTGTTATTTTTAATAGTTGTAATGAATTTAATGGTATTTTAGCTTTGAATGTTTTTATCTTTTGATTAAACTGCTAAATTTGTTAAATCCATGAGAAGTTCAACTAGATTATGTGGTCAAAAGTTAAGTCCTTCATATGTCGATATGCATGTATTGATAAAAGATTGAATGAACTTTTGACAAACAAAAGATAAGCCTATTATGTCATTATGCAAATATTGATGGAGTATATGATGAGATTTAGTTTACAAAGATTAAGTATATATATGTCATTGTGCAAATGGTGATAAAGAATAGAATGAATCTTTGTTTATTCCGTAGTATTGATCTTCCCTGATCCATATTTTTTATGTATATACTGTGCACGTTCGTAAGTTTTATTATGTGAGCATTTACGATTAAATTAATCATGGGTTCTCTTGTGGTTAATTTAATTAAGTTTTTGGATACAAATTCATATTCTTATGTAATTTGTTAATGTCCAAAGAAATCCTTCTTTTCTTGTGAAAGTAAGGTCGCTATTGTTGTTCTTTCGGGAATGACATTACATGGGGGAGAGTTCTTAATTGAACTTGTGCTTAATTGCCAAATCTTTGTGGGGAGTGCGGATGTGGAATATTATAGGGGTTATCTTGTATCTTTATAAACTCCTTGATGAATGAATTTAGTTTCGGCTATATGATTGCATCTAAAAAGTTGGTATGTACTTTCTTTTGGTAATGAAATGTTTCTATAGAAATTTCATTAGGATCCCACTAGTTTTCGTACATTTGCCAATTTTATTGACAAAAAGGGGGAGAATTAATGTGTAGTTCACACTACAAATACATATGGTTTTCGGATCATTATGTAAGAGGGAGTGGTTTCCATGTGAGATGGAGTATTGACTAAGGGGGATACATATCACCACAGTATTGTTGTCGAAGTTGTGATACAATTGAACTTTGATGCTGTGTAATAATACTATGACACTGTGTAACAATGATTGAGAGCTTTTGTTTTCTCATTGTTATGGCTACGGATCTTCAACAACGATGATGATGCATTGAATATCTTTGGAATCATTGGAGTACTTGGAAGTGACGAAGATTTCGAGTAATGTTGAAGAACCAAGGAGATCATACATGTGGATGAGAAGCTGCAAAGTTAATGTATTTTGTATTCCATATGTATTGATAGTTTTGTCACTAAAATTGAAAAAGGGGGAGATTGTTAGAGCACTGCTCGGTCGAACTCGAAAGCGTTGCTATCTCAAGCTTGTTTGTCAATATTAGTTTCCAAAACTATAAGTCTTGATTTCTAGTCTACTTATAGCTAAGTCTCGGACTAGGATAGAAAGTGTAGTTCAGCTCTAGACTCCACGACGTTCATCATACCAAGACGAATAACTACTCAAGGAACTGGTGGAACTTCATCGAAAAAAAGGTATGTGGAGACTTGAACTTATCTATCACTCAAAAGTCTGTCAACTCTATCTCCTATCTTGAGACAAAAGTCGTATTGCTATATAGACTTCGATCATACACATTTTCTATTTCGAGCCGAGTTTATCTCGCTTATCTTTTTATCGAAATATGTGTTGGTAAGCTTTCGCTTTGGCCAAGTTTGTCTTTACTCATGAAAAAAGTCATGTTAACTGTTTCAATCTCTGGGAAATCGCTTTGATGAAAAACAGTATGTGAATAGCCGCTATATATAACATCCTCTAAGAATGTTTCAATGATTGAAATGAGAGTTTAGAATATATAAACTTGAATGGACATAAACAATGTATGTGAATTCATACTTGTGTCAGTCCAAAATCCTTGAACCAAAGTATGCGTACTTCGCTGCTCAGGATAGCCGGAACTAAGTCTGCGTACCTGTACGCGTACTGCCAGAAGTTCACATCTCGTGAATTTTCGCTGGAGTTTCTGAACTGAAAACAAGCTTAGTCCGGGTACTTAAGTATGTGTATCGGTATGCGTCCTTGAGTGGGTTATTTTCTAAAAGCAGTTTATTCGTGAACTAAAACATTTATAAATTAAGGAATGAATATTTGCAAATCGTGGCTATAATTTTCATGAATCGATTCGAGTGAATCAAAACTATTTTTGCTTCGATTGTGTCTTGTATACTTCTATGAGATCTAAGCAATTTAACAACTCTCTAGCTAATTCTTTTGAGTCATTTGAACTAGTTATGGTGAAGATGAATAAGGTTGATATGAAAGTGCTCATATGGCTAACCATTGGTTAACTTTTGTTGAACCAACTAGGTATACACGTTTAGGTAAGGTTACACAAACATAAATGAACGTGCATTTAATTTGTGTATGACAAGCTAAGTTCGATCTAACGGTTGAAAGATATTAGCTTGAATTTAATCAGGTTGTCATCTAACGGTGAATATTGAATGCTTTGTTACCAAGGTAACTTAGATTACAAACCCTGATTTAGATACTATATAAAGGAGAACTTTAGCAACTAGGAAACCTAATCCCCACACCTTCTGTGTGATACTAGTTGTATAAGATAGAGTGGATTCTCCTTTAACCTTAGGTTTCTATCGAGACCCTGTAGGTTAACGACTTGAAGACTTCATTGGGATTGTGAAGCCAGACCCAACTATTTCCTTTGTAGTTGCGTGATCTGTTCTTGTTGTTTCTATTGTATTTGAGTACAATCGTAAGATTGGCTTCAGATTAATTTTTCTCTGATAGGCAAGATAGAAAAGAAGTCACAAACATCTTCGTCTCATCATTTTTGATTCCACAATATCTTATTTCGCTAATCGATTAAGATTATTGTGAGGTGATTGATATTTATAGGCTGTTCTTAGGGAATATAAGTGCGGTATATCAATTGGTTCCTGTTCACCTTGGTTTATCAAAATATGGAACAAAACTCGTAGTATTTCTGTGGGAGACAGATTTATCTATTCCTGTAGACTTTTCTGTGTGAGACAGATTTGTGAAGCGCAACTTTACATTGGATCAGTGTGAGATTGATTGGGGTTCAACTACAGTCCAGACCGAAGTTAGTTTGTAGTAGGCTAGTGTCTGTAGTGGCTTAATACAGTGTGTGTTCAATCTGGACTAGGTCCCGGGGTTTTTATGTATTTGCGGTTTCCTCGTCAACAAAACTTCTGGCGTCTGTGTTATTTCTTTTCTGCATTATATTTTGTTATATAATTGAAATATCACAGGTTGTGCGTTGTATCGATCAATTGGTAAATCCAACCTTTGGTTGTTGATTGAAATTGATTGATCCTTGAACATTGGTCTTTGGTACCGTTCAAGGTATTTCTCTTGTATTCGATCAGGCTCGCAGATTTCTATTTGTTTGAGTAAGGATTGAATCGAGAAATTGAGATATAACTCTTTGATATACTTTATATTAAGATTGAGTTTGCTGTCTAGTTGATCCTCTTAAAAGTATTTTGGAGTTAGTCCATACAGATTTCTAAGAGAAATATTGGGTGAGGTTGTTGTACCCCCACTTTTTCAGGTTTATATATTGCAATTGCTGATGTGATATATGTGTGTTTACGTTCTTGAACTATGTCATTATCTTATACGTTATCAAGTTAAGTCTATTATATCTTTATGCCAATATGGATAAAAAGATAAAATGAACCTGGCAAAAATTCCGCAGTATCGATCTTTTTCTGTTCTAGTTCTATGTGAAAGTATTGTAAGGCTCCGTAAGTTTTCTTATGTTGAGCGCTTCCTAATGAATTAATCTAAAGATCTCCTTATGGTTAATTTATTTGAGTTTTCCGGATATAAATCCATGTAATTTGTTAATGTCCAAAGAAATCCTTGTTTTCTGGTAGAAGTAAGGTCTCTCTTGTTGTTCTCTTAGGAATAACATCAAATGGGGGAGAGTTCTTAAATGAACTTGTGCTTAATTGCCAAATCTTTGTGGGGAGTGCGGTTGTGGAATATTGTAGGAGTTATTTTGTATCTTTATAAACTCCTTGATGAATACACTAAGTTTTGACTATGTGAAATCATCGAAACAAAGTTGATATGTTCTCTTTTAGTCATGAATTATCTCGTTGAGAATTTCATTATGATCTCATAGTTTTCATACCTTTGCCAATTTATATTGACAAAAAGGAGAGAATTATTTAGTAGTTCACACTACATGCATATGGTTTATGGATCATCATGTAAGGGGGAGTGGTTTTCATTGTGAGATGGAAATATTGACTAAGGGGGGGGTGATACATATCACCATGGTATTATTTCAAAGTTGTGATGCAATTGGACTTTGACTCTGTATCATAATACTATGACATTGTATAACAGTGATTGAGAAATTCTGTTTTCTTATTGTTATGGCTAAGGATCTTCAACAACAATGATGCTAAGTTGAACATGTTCAGAATCGCTAGAGTACTTGGAGTAGCGAAGAATTCGAGTAATGTTGAAGAGCCAAGGAAATCAATCATGATGGATGAGAATATACATAGATTATTTGTTTTGTAATCCATATGTATTGATAGTTTTGTCACTAAAATTTACAAAGGGGGAAATTGTTAGATCATTGCTCAGTCGAACTCGCAAATGTTGCTATCTCAAGCTTGTTTTTCAAGTTTAGTTGATCACCATATACTTGATTTCTAGTCTACTTATAGTTATGTTTCGGATTTGGATAGAAGGTGTAGTTGAGCTTTAGACTTCACGACGTTCACCAATTGAAGACGAAGATCTACTGAGGAGCTTGGAGGAACTTCATCAACAAAAGGTATGTGGAGACTAAAACTTATCTATCGCTCAGAAATATATTCTATTCTATCTATTAATGGGACTAAGTCGTATAACTATGTAGACTTTTACATTATACACATTTGATATTTCGAGCTGAGTGTATCTCGCTTATCTATTTCTCGAAATATGTGTTGGAAGCTTTTTTCTTTAGCTATGTTCATCATATTCTTGACGAGTTTACTTGGAAACAATTTATTTGTTGGAAACTAAACATTAAGTCAAAAGAGGATCATGTGAAAATTACCTTGAACATATTATATGATTTGTGCGAGACATTTAATGTTAGCTTGGGAAGTTTCATATTGATCATTTGATCACTTGAAAATTACTTTCAGCTAACGGTATGTGTGAGATTAACATTGTCGTCTTCTAAGGATGTTTCAATGATTGAAATGAGAGTTTAGAACAATTAACTATGTCTGGATACAACACGGTATGCATACCTAGTATGCGAACTGTATTGTTATGATTTAGGTCCGGAACACTTGTTTTCGTACCTAGTATGCAAAAGGATTTACCTGAGAAGGTCCGGAACTCCTGTTTGCGTACCTAGTATGCGAAAAGATTTACCTTAATTGGGTCCAGAATAGTTGTTCTCTAACTGGGTTTGCGAACGGCTTGACTAGGACAAGGTCCGGAGCTGCCGTTCACGTACCAAGTTTGCGAACACAATAGTTAAGTTTTAAAATAGGTCATGTATGATTTTCATACTCTTGAACTAAAACATTTATGAATTAAGTAATGCAATCTTTGCAAACCATGGGCAAATATGTTCATGAATTGGTTATGGTATAAGTACTTTGTACGATTACAAATCAAACTGATTTTGTTTCAATTGGTTCATATACATTTCTATTCAATGATGAATAGTTGAACAACTCTTTTGGAAATAAAAATTAGATTCATTTGATTATCTATCATGATTGATTGGTCTTCGTATTTGATATAGAAGTGTTGGATGAATAAGGCTAAGACAAAAGTGTTCATATGACTAACTTCGGTTAACTATTATTGAGCCAACTTAATATACACGTTTAGGTACGGTTACCCATATCTAAATATAGGTATATTTCATTGGTGTGTAACAAGCTAAGACCATCTAACAGTGGAGAGATATTGCTTAATTTTTAAGCAGGCTTAGCTTGAATGTTAAATCGGGATTTCATCTAACGGTGAATATTGAATGCTTTGTTGTCAAGATAAACTAGCTTTGATTGTAAGAAACCCTGATTTGAAAGACTATATAAGGGAGAACTCTAGAAACTGAAAGATCTAATCCTGACACTTTTCTTTGTCCTAGTTGCAAACTAGAGTCGATTCTCCTTTAACCTAGGGTTTTCCTAAACCTCTACTAGGTTAACGACTTGAAGACTTCATTTGGAATTCGTGAAGCCAAATCCAATTATTTTCTCTATAGTTGCGTATTCTGATCTTACTTGTTCTATCGTATTGAGTTTTATCTTCTCTAAGATTTACTCGAGATTTATCTCCGATAGGTAAGATATAAAAAAATAATCACATAAGTTCTTCGTCTCAGACTTTTGTGATTCAACAATAACTTTTCATGTTAATCAGTTAGGTTATTGTTAGGTGATTGATATTTCTAGGTTGTTCGTCGGGAATATATGACCAGATTATCAATTAGTTCCTGTTCACCTTGATTTATCAAAATACATAACAAAAATAATAAAAGATAGACATATCTGTGGGAGACAGATTTGTTTATAAGTCTTCGACTTTGGGTCGTAGCAACTCTTAGTTTTGGGTAAGATCAGCTAAGGGAATCAAGTGCACAGAATCCAGCGTGGTTCTGGAGGCGTAAGGAACACGCGATTGTACCTTTATTGGTGTGAGACTTGGTTAGGGCTCAACTACATTCCAGTCCGAAGTTAACTTGTAGTAGGCTAGTGTCTGTAACGACTTAATACAGTGTGGTGTTCAAATCTGGACTAGGTTCCGGGGTTTTTTCTACTTTTGCGGTTTCCTCGTTAACAAAATTTCTGGTGTTTGTGTTATTTTTTTCCGGCATTATATTTGTTTATATAATTGAAATATCACAGGTTGTGCATAGTTCAATCAATTGATAAATCCGACCTTGTTTGTTGGATATAAATTGATTGACACTTGGGCATTGGTCTTTGGTACCGTTCAAGTATTTCTTATATCAATCAGGCTCATAGATTTCTATCTGTTTGATTTGCTGATTGTTTTGAGAAAAGAGATATAACTCTTTGATATCTTTCTTGATAGAGCTTGATTTATAAGTTGGTGCTCTGGGAATGATATTGGAGTCAGTCCATACATATTGCCGAACGAAATATTGGGTATAGTTGTTATACCCCTTCGTTTTCAGAACTATTACATGAGGGTATATAATATCCCAAGATTCATAAATTACACTCATATTGGTAAGCTAAGTATCTAAAGTAACATGATATTAGAGCATAATAGCAATCTTCGGATAAGAGTTATATTGGCAGCGGATGTTGGTGTCGAATGTGGAAAGGCTCTCGATAAATGTTTCCCACAAGAAAAGCTGTATTTTTGAAATTCAGGTGGAGGTAGAGGTATCCGATGCAATTAATTGAAGTTTCCAGTTATGCGTATTTGTATTTTGATGTTGCGGTTAACTGCCCGAATGATACGTGTTTACCCCTTTGTTTTTTTGGCTTCATCCATAACATCAAAAAAGTCTTTACTTTTGATTGAGTCTTGAATTAGAATTCACTCTCTCCCTTTAAGAAAGAAATGTTAAACCTTATATTGCTATAACAAAAGCTACTAAAATTATGACTAAGAAATAAACTATAATTTAATGTGTTTTTTAATATAGCACTTACAACTAAGACAATAGAACGTGCTTTATAAGATAGCACTTACAAACACAAATGAATAAAAATACCTTATGTTTCTTAAGCGAACTTAGGAGAGCTTAGGAAGAAATTACAGACACTACAAGTACTACTGCACCTAGGACTAGGAATGAATAACAACGCTGAAAGAAAAATTGCAAACAAATGCAAAAGCGCCGAGTGAAAATAAAAAAAAACACAGCAGAGGAGGATTATCCACCGTCCCATGAAGAAATTCTTATAAGTTACACAGCTACATAGTTAAAGTGGTGGTACTAGAACTCAAAATCTTCTACCAGAATTCAGTCTTCCTAATCATGTTTCTAAAGTGATAGAATGTCCTCTGTTGGTGCTGATGATCATGAATATCTGAAATGGTAGCCAGTCTCAATAATATGAAATTTTCATGTGTGTATTTGGTAGAATGTACCCCAGACCTCGAGGATTGCAGAACATCAGTTTAAGAATTCATTATCAATGAACGAGGACCAAAGGAAACCCGATAGGGTATTGAAGGGTGCCACTTTGGATGGTCATACGCCCCCCAATGTCATTACATCTATGAAGGATTGGAAGTTTAATTGGGAAGATAAAAGACTTAGTCGAATATGGAATAACATATAGGTTGTTATATGGTGGTGTATATGGAAAGAGCAAAGTGCAAGAACCTTCGATAACAGGAAAAAAAAACTTTAGCAAGCCTCATTAGAAATATCAAATTACAAGTGTTCTTTTGGACCAAATCGAATACAAGAATGTTAGGGCTTACGACAAATATGGTGCTTTCTATGTGATTCAATATACTAGCCTACGTAATTTTTGTGATTTTTAATTGGGTAGCTGAATCCCCTTTCGGTTTCTCTTTATTTTGTTCCGTTGTAATCACTGGGTTAAAGTACCCCTTAAGTTCCTTTTTTTCGATAGGATTTTTATTTGACCAACCAATAAAATAAAAAAGAATATACTATGAAGTATAAACTAATTTGCTACACTTATTATAAATACAATCTTGGAGTGTATAACTTTTTTGCTTAGCAACCACGAATCCAAATTTGTTCACACTCCTCTATATTTCACATATGTTTATGATTGGTTGATTATTTAACTGATGGCCCCATCATCCTGTATATTTAGAATCATAATTTATGGTATATCCCTAATTAAATTAAAGGTAGAAATTGAAATGTTACGTGCACACTCGTTAAGAAGTGTGCACAAATTCGGACTCAACAACCATCTTGGTGCAGATGTACACGTAGTTCAACACTTCAGTGAAGTATGAAACATTGGATGCTGAAATAGCGAAATTCATTAAAAGGATACATGACAGACGCAGCCACGAAGTGACTAAATAAATGTCTAAAAGAAACATACTGATCATGGATAGATGCCATTACGATAATAGCTAGTGGTTTGAGAAACAAATATTTTATTTTCTTTGCTCGGTCAGAAACAAATATTCATTCTTCTAAGAATTTGATGCATCCAAAAAAACATTCTTTCAGAATTGACTATATGCAACATCAAGCAACAGCGGAAAACTTGAGTTAAAATCTAATAAATCATACTACCTCCGTCTCAAAACGATAAGGCTTATTACATGTATAATTTGTACATGAAACGGGCCAATCTTTTTGAGACGGAAGGGTAACTAAAGTACATAGTGGATTTTAGCAGAAGCTAATAGAGTAATTAAAATCTCCCAACTTAACCAACTAGAGAGCCTAGTTGATAAGGGTTCAGAATGTTTGGAGTCGGCAAGCTAAATGTGCTAAATGTGGTGGAATTCTTCTCGTTGTATAAACCCTCATAACGTAGCGACATACCGGGCAACTACCAACTTTGTTGAACCAAGGTATTAAGCATCTAGAATGAAACGCATGCTTGCAATGTAACCTGAGAATATCGTTGCCCTTAGAAAACCCATTCATACATACTGCGCAAGTTTGTCCACGAAAGTGATTGAAATCATCCGTAAATACCATACTCCCATGAACGGCACTGAAAAGAAAAGCTCCTTTTGGGAGAAGGGTGGCCCCGTAAGGACTTTCTTCCCTCAAAATACAACTCTTACCACAAACTCTTAATGAACGCTCTGCTTCACAATCATCATCCAGATCAAATACAGATACGGTGGTGATACGTGCAAGGATGACGACTACTTTCGGCTTCGTCTCAATAAGGCTTGCTGCAATTTTTTTTGCAATACAATGATACTCGACGTTTAAAGAAATTCACAAACCTGGCAGCAAAGTGGTCGCTTTCACTGATGTACATAGATAACAGAGACTTGGCATCACAACAACGGTAGAAGACATCCTTGGCAAGTAGATCGTCAAAGTCAATCTGAAACAATCTCCATGACGATAGAAATTTGTTAATTGGTCCGGCTTTAGACGGAGATGAACCGTGAAGGTGGTTCAGAAGTAAACCACTCTTAGTGCGATACACTCGTTTTGTTGTAACCTGAACCTCGATGAAAACTTTAGTAACAATAGAAGGATCTTCTACTTTTCCTTTGCTTAGATGTCGAATAGGATCCTTGAGATCCATACAAGGATAGATTCTCGAGAATGGCATCGTGATTTGAACCAAGATAAAGGGATGTCACTCCTAGTGTAATACAAGCTAAGAAAAAAAAGTAAGAGAACAAAGCTTACAAGAAAACCAACTGCCTAGGAGAAAAGGACTGCGACCAGCTTATATTTATCCTCGCGTTTTTAGGGGCCACTCAAAAGGATTTAGAGGCCAACAATAAAATAAAAAAGGTCACCCAAAGGGAAAATGTAGCCAGCCTTTATCTCGTGTAATTCGTAATGGCGAAATTATCCTTATATATTCGGAGGATATGATAACATTGTTATCCTCCAATTATAATCGGAAGCCAAAATATTACCCAGACTTCCGATTGTAGTCGGTGCAGTATTAGAATGATTTCTGTTTCATTTTTTCCATTTCTTTTTCATTTTTGAGTTGTTAGAGTTATAGAGAAGAATGTGAAGGAAAAAAGGAAAAACCCATTTTATCACTACAAAAATGGATGGATATGAAGAAGAAGGTGAGAATCATGGCGAAGAACAAAATGTTGAGGGTTCACGACCGTTTAGAGAAGACGATTTGGGGTATACGTTGAATGATCCAAACTTTTGTGGAGAGGAAAACGTAGACGACCCTTTCATGGAAGAAAATGGAGAATCGCCTGATATTGAAGCTAACGATGCATGTAAAACACAGGTATTGTGTTAAGAAACTCAAATACTCGATTTGCATGCGTTTGTGTGCTTTTGTAAACAAGAAAAACCGATTATTGCATGCATTGAATGCCATGAACTATCCAGATTCGGTAGATAATTTCTCGAATAAACTTACGAATATAACACACTGAGTACCAAATATGTATATTTGGTAGTTCCAAGATAGTAGTTTACTGCCGAATATGAGAAAAAACTCCAAACTGGTTTTCCAAAAAAATCTTCATTCGGTAGTTATGTAGAGTTATTTACCCCCGAATGGCCCCAAAAACGAATTCCCTAAAAAATTTCAAAACTCAGTATTCTTATCCTTTACAATCGGTAATAGTTTACATTATTTGACTGCCGAATATAACAGTGGCCTCAAAATAAAATTTCTGAAAACTTGAAAATCGGATGTTTATCGATTAAAGTTATCTCCCAGTTATTTATATTCGGTTGTTTTACTATATATTTTAGCTTCCGATTATATCATTTTTTGCACTCAGTAAACTGTGTACATTCATTTGCATAAATCGGGTGTTTTGGGTAACCGATAGGATTCCGAATATAGTATATTCGGCAGTTTGACTTATTTAATAACCTCCGATTATTGTATAATAATTTGTTGCTTTCATATGCAGGCCATTGAAGAGTTTGTTGATGATTTCTATTTGAGGCCCGACACTTCCCTATGCTATGCAAACGATTTGGTATACTCATTACTACTTTTTTTTTCTTCAAAATTTATATGTTAAATGGTTATGCTTATTTGTTTTGTTTTATGCACGTTTAGACATTTGGAAGTAAGAAGGAGGCAAAGGAATGACTTATGAACAAGGAAAAAGATAACATATGCGTGGTAGTTCAAAATAATCATGTTAGTGACACTCGATTTGAAATGATTTGCGAGCGAGGTGGGACGCGAAAGAGTCACGAGGGAAAGAATAGTAAGTACGTACGGAAGACGAATAGGAAATACCGAAGCAATACCAAGAAGATAGGATGCCCATTTAAGATTGTCTTCTATAAGCCCGATGGTATTAAAGGTAAAGAGTATAAAATGTATAAAGTTGATAACGGTTGTCACAACCATGATGATCCGTTGGATTTAATTGGACATGTAATGGTTGCCAAGTTAAAACCACATCAAATGCAGACGGTTAGGTCTATGCGGATCCAAAAAGCGAGTGCGATCTTAAGTAAATATGTCCGTTGAGGTTTCGTACCAATGATGCACTAAAATCGGTTGCTAACTATACACGTATTCCCTCCGAATAAAACATTCAGAGGATATTTTTTTTGTAAAGTTCTGAATGTACGATGGCCCAAAAATCAGAATTTGGGAAAAACTGATTATTTTCAAATTTTGAACACCCCATAATCGGAAGTTAACTCAGTTACCAAAACTTCTGAATATGGGGTGTCTAACCTTCTATATTGGCCCTTGGAACCACCTAGAGCCATGGCATGGTTTGTTTTGAACTTGTAATATTCGGAGGATAATTTTTTTTGTAAAGTTCGAATGTACGATGGCCCAAAAATCAGAATTTGGGAAAAACTGATACTTTTCAAATTTTGAACAAATAATCGGAAGTTAACTCAGTTACCAAAACTTCCGAATATGGGGTGTCTAACCTTCTATATTGGCCCTTGGAACCACCTAGAGCCATGGCATGGTTTGTTTTGAACTTGTAATATTCGGAGGATAATTTTTTTTTGTAAAGTTCCGAATGTACGATGGCCCAAAAATCAGAATTTGGGAAAAACTGATACTTTTCAAATTTTGAACACTAATCGGAAGTTAACTCAGTTACCAAAACTTCCGAATATGGGGTGTCTAACCTTCTATATTGGCCCTTGGAACCACCTAGAGCCATGGCATGGTTTGTTTTGAACTTGTAATATTCGGAGGATAATTTTTTTGTAAAGTTCGAATGTACGATGGCCCAAAAATCAGAATTTGGGAAAAACTGATACTTTTCAAATTTTGAACATAATCGGAAGTTAACTCAGTTACCAAAACTTCCGAATATGGGGTGCTAACCTTCTATATTGGCCCTTGGAACCACCTAGAGCCATGGCATGGTTTGTTTTGAACTTGTAATATTCGGAGGATAATTTTTTTTGTAAAGTTCCGAATGTACGATGGCCCAAAAATCAGAATTTGGGAAAAACTGATACTTTTCAAATTTTGAACATAATCGGAAGTTAACTCAGTTACCAAAACTTCCGAATATGGGGTGTCTAACCTTCTATATTGGCCCTTGGAACCACCTAGAGCCATGGCATGGTTTGTTTTGAACTTGTAATATTCGGAGGATAATTTTTTTGTAAAGTTCCGAATGTACGATGGCCCAAAAATCAGAATTTGGGAAAAACTGATAGTTTTCAAATTTTGAACAAAATCGGAAGTTAATCAGTTACCAAAACTTCCGAATATGGGTGTCTAACCTTCTATATTGGCCCTTGGAACCACCTAGAGCCATGGCATGGTTTGTTTTGAACTTGTAATATTCGGAGGATAATTTTTTTGTAAAGTTCGAATGTACGATGGCCCAAAAATCAGAATTTGGGAAAAACTGATACTTTTCAAATTTTGAACTTGAAATAATCGGAAGTTAACTCAGTTACCAAAACTTCCGAATATGGGGTGTCTAACCTTCTATATTGGCCCTTGGAACCACCTAGAGCCATGGCATGGTTTGTTTTGAACTTGTAATATTCGGAGGATAATTTTTTTGTAAAGTTCCGAATGTACGATGGCCCAAAAATCAGAATTTGGGAAAAACTGATACTTTTCAAATTTTGAACTTCAAATAATCGGAAGTTAACTTAGTTACCAAAATTTTCGAATGTACCACACAAATCATTGTCATTTGAACTTGTCTAACTTAGTTACCCAAACTTCCGAATGTACAACACAAATCATTGTTATTTATCTGCTCTTCTTTACTTTACGACCGTGACTACCTCCCAGTCCTGCACGACCACGGGTTTGAGCACCTTCAGTTGGAGCAGCTTCAGTTGGAGCAGCTTCAGCGCTCGATGAAGCTCGAGTTCTTTTACCCGTCTTTGATACTGCCACCTTGGGTTGATGCCTCTTCGTGACTTTCTTCCCAAACTGGGCAGCATAATCTTCGTTATCCATATTATCAACTAGATCTCTAGCCTCTTTGATCTTCTCAGCTGGCATGGGATCTCCACTCCTCAGGCATGCAGTTAACATTTTGGAAACACGCTTGAACCTATTCACCTTTTTTTATACGTAATGACATAACATCAAACGGTAATTACCTAAGATTTATATGTATAATATAAAATGAACAAAAATATAAGAACACGCACCAGTCTATCATAACCAGCTGGTTTGTCTTTGATGATACAATTATAACTTGAACCCGCCGCAGTAGTGTTGGATTTGATTTCACGGATAACCAAAGGATGTGATACCTTGTTATACCAACTCATATAGTCTGGAGAATTTTCATCACCTCGGGTGGTTAGTCTACCAGTGTCGATAATGAAGTCATTCCTCTTATCCCAGTTATCAAGAACAGTAGGTGGGCCTGTGTGAACAATCATGAGATTATCACCACTAGAAGAGCACAACTCCAACTCCAATTTGTAGTATCGGTCTCAGGATACATTCTCTCCACGAACGCTGATATGGCCACACGATCATGTTCCAACAATGAATTCTCGGCGGCATTAGCTAACCCCGAGTTGGCAACAATTGACTTGAACCTTTCACATTCACCGGATAAAGGCCACTCAAGCATTTTGTTGGTGCGGCGGTAGGTTTGAGTAGACGGACCGCATCTTGATGATCCTATTAAAGTACATAAAAAAATCCTTAATACAAATATTACGATATAACACATAGACAATACATTAATAAAAAATAGTAATTTTATTACCTCGATTTCGTATATTTCTCTGGCCCATGAGTCTTTGTATCCAAATAGCAATTTTCCTCCATCCGCCGGTAGCCCAAGGATTGTGCCTGTTAGAATACCCTTCTTCTTCAAGTGCTGAGGGACAAGATGTGATGCTTTCTTAGCAATATCCTTCTTTACACCATCTTTTCCTTTTTTGGCTTTTTGGGTACCACTTGGTTGTCCTTCTTCTTCTACTCTTGGCACTGGATCAACTGGTTCAATTTCATGGTGGGGTGTAACTTGTGGAGCAGTTGGTTCTGCACTTTGTTGAGCGGCTTGTTCAACACTTGGTTGCACCCCTTGTTCACTGCCTTGTTTTTCTACACTTTGTTCAGCACTTGGTTGCAGTCCTTGTTGACTGCTTTGTTCTTGTAAGCTTTGTTGAGCACTTGAATTATCTTTGGCGCTCCTTTCCCTCCTAGCACTAGCTGTCACTTTATTCCTCCTTTCTCGACTTTGTCTAAACAACAAAGAAAGGAACAATATTTACAAACTATACAATCGGAAGACAAAGTATGGAAATATAACCCGAATGTACACATTCGGACGTAAAAAGACACATACTGTTCCCGAATACAAAAAAATCGAAAGCTAACTAAACATATTTACAACCGAATATGCATCAATTGGAGTTCAGAAGCTCTAAATTTTTCATCCTACACAATCGGAAGAAAAAGTACAAAACTATAACCCGAATAAACAAATTCGGAAGTAAGAAGACACATATTTTTCCCGAATGAAAAACAATCGGAATATAACTAAACATGTTTACAACCGAATATTCATCAACTGGAGTTCAGAAACTCTAAAATTTTATCCTACACAATCGGAGGTATAAAACATTATATTGTTTTCCTATATCAGAAATTTTGAGATTTTTTCAATATATATATTCGGTAGTGAGTGTACTTCCGAATACTGTGTGTCTACTTAAATATATTCGGAAGCCAAAAAATTCATCAAACTACCGATTATTACCAGTTTGTATCCAGGAAGATATGGCCAACAATATTCGGCAGATAACCAACAAATATATCTCCCGAATACTGTCGATGTTCTTGAGAAACGAAGAACACGACTACATTCGGAAGTAAATAAGCATGAATATCGCCCGAATCTGGATAAAAAACCGAAAACCCTAGAAATTTTTTTTCTCGATTCATCGAATTAAAGCGAAATAAACACCAAAAATGATAGATTCTTACCTAATTGGGGTCATTTGAAGTTGACGAAGTGTTTGACTATCGGAATCGCCACCACCGACTACATTGCCGGGTACTTGTTCTTCGCGTTCTTCTTCATTTGCAGCAAGAATTTCTTTATTTCTTGCTAAAATCTCAATCTTTGGATCGATATCCCGAGCAACATTTTTGGTTCTAGGTCTGTGGGTTTCATTTCCCTTATCCATTGTTTTATAAACGAATCGACGATGTTTTGATTTTACGATTCGCGGCGATGTTTCAGTTGAACGAGGGAAAGTTTTTTTTCTTCCACAATCGGAAGATATGAAACTGGAAGAAGAGGAGTTGAAATGAGTAGAATTTTTTTTGATTTGGTTTTTATACGGTTTTACCAAAAGGGCATTTATGTAAATTCAATATCATATAGGGTACCCCTTAACTAGAGTCTTTGGACGGGTATAAATTGATGGCCCCTAAATCCTTTTAAATGGCCCCTAAAAACGCGAGGTAAAATAGCTTAACATACGAATTCTATAGGATTATTGATGGAAAAGGAAACCGCTCATATAATTCCAATTTCGGAAACTCCTGATTACCTTTGCGGGAGACCGATTCCTAAAGTGATTAAAGTTTTTTCTTCCTGATTCCATAACCCCTTAAGGACAAGCTTACCATATTTTACTAATCTCATTATAACAAGATGGTACATATTAAAATGTCATCAAATTTGAATTTCTGACGAGTTAACACAAGATCTCATGAAAGTGGATCCTGGATTAAAAAAAAACCAATAGGCAAAATATACGCCATATATATATAATGCTGTCTTTAAAAATATCCCAAATGTAATTAGTAAATATCCAAGATGTAATTAGTACTATCAAAAGCCATATTTCCGAAGTCGGATTATCAAAGCCCCATAATTAATACAGTACTAAAATATAATTAAGTGGTAAAGTTCGAAGTCAGATTGTCCAATTGATGAAACGCTACGAGTCAAAAGAGCCATATCAGAAGGCCTTCTTTCATCTCGAAGTCCTCTACATCTCCATTCCCATGAAGATTCCATACTGATACAAAAAGAAAACAAAAAAAAACAAAAAAAAAAATTAGTGAAACTTATTTATTATTATTGATATTTATTTACGGATTAAAAAAAATACAAAGAGAATAAAACAAAAAGATTACCAATGATACCGGGTCGAGAATTAGGTCTTCCACCGACTTAGGGACATTGCTGAAACCAATCTTCACAAGATAGCCCTCTAATAACACAAGGAATTGAAAATTAATAATCACCAATATTATTATTTTACTAGGAAATAATAATAATTAAACAATATCCATGCTGACATGTTTCTTATGAATGTATGTTGTTCAAAATTTACAACTGACTAATGGTTAAGCAGAAGTGAGCACAGGCAAGAAAGAGCGAGCCTCAAACAGTATATGCAACTCTTTTTTTCATTTCCTAAAAATCGATAAAAAGCAGAACAAGAATATCATAATTTCAATATAAAACATCATGGGTATAGGATAACATAACGGAAGGATATGAACAACGAGAAGTATCTAAATAATAATTAAGCATACACTGTAGAGAGAACACAACATGAAATGGGTTCAGTCATTAGTAAAAGGACAAACATTTAACTTGCATAGAACATATAACGTGATCACAAACATCTGTATCTAAACCCAGAACGAGTTCGTGGTACCATTACATGAAAATTTTCTCAAAGATTTTGTTACCATTCTGATGAATGGCCATTTAAATACGTAAGTACTCTACATGCTTGTCTAGAAAATAAAACTCTTACAAAATCTTGATCAACAAATTGCGGTCCAGAAGTAACCTCTGATTTTACTTCAATCATTAGTGTATAATTCCCACAGATAAGATGAAGTTCTTAGTCTAGCTTACATTTAGATATGCATAAAAGAAGATGAAATTTCAGCTAAATATGAGCTTTGCAAAGTTCTAGGTCCCAATATTCTGAAATTCGGTGTCCATGAAGACATCCCAGTTCTAAATAATTCAAGCAAACAAAAGACTCAACGTATAACTCTACAAGTTTCTTGTTTAAGTATAAGAATATAAAGAGATAATAAGCCTCATCTCATTTCAGCTAAACTGAAAGTACTTGCTGAAGACCAACTACAAGAAGTTGGCCTCTACACTTCCAAATCAGGATACCTCATCTCATGTTTCAGCTGAACTAAAGTAGCACTTGCTGCAGAGCAACAACTTCAAGAAATTGACCTATACACTTCTAAATCCAGTGTAACAACTGTACACCACTAAGTCTGGGTGGTGTAGAATGAGTCAGGACTTACAGGTGACACCAGTGAATACAATAAACCATTAAGGTGGAAAACTTTCACAGAAAGTATTACTAAACTAGACCATTTTCAACATTTCAACAATCAAAAAAATACATGATTAGTTCATTGCCTAACATCTGCACGACTGTATCACAACTAGTAACAATAACAAATTAATTAAACAATAACTAAATCTTACTCTTGTAGTCTGACAGGGCCGGTTGAGGACCATGCTTCAGCTCCCCTGTTTTCTTATTCTCTTCTTTGTATTGATCAAGGTACTATTCAGCAAGAGTTTCTCGCCCGATTTAGTCATCTACACAGATATAAAACCCTAAAATCAGTATCGTAAAACCCTAAAAAAATACATGATTAGCTCATTGCCTAACATCTGCACGACTGTATCACAACTAGTAACAATAACAAATTAATTTAACAATAACTAAATCTTACTCTTGTAGTCTGACAGGGCCAGTGGAGGACCATGCTTCAGCTCCCCTGTTTTCTTATTCTCTTCCTTCGTATTGATCAAGGTACTATTCAGCAAGAGTTTCTCGCCGGATTTAGTCATCTACACAGATATAAAACCCTAAAATCAGTATCGTAAAACCCTAAAAACATTATCATTATTTCTAATAAAACCCTAAAACAGAACAAATCTGACTCACACCAAACAACAACGATTCAGTAAAAAAAAAAATTAAAATTAAAATAAGAATCAAACCCTACACACAACTCCAAAATCGTTTCTCAAAAACACAGAAGTTCAACCAAACCCTACATTTAAAAGCATAGATTATCAGAACAAAACGAAAATTAACCTAAAACGAAACCCAACTGAAAATAACTCACATGATGAGCAGAAGCAAAAGAGAGATATAGATGAGAACTTACTTTTAAACAAATGTATAAACACAAACCCTAATCAAGTAACTGGAGCGGAGCGGAGCGGGGCAGATGGAGAGAGAAAATCTAGAACGCAAATGAGACATGAAGAATGATTAGGTTTATATTGGGATTCTATGGGCTTTTCTTTTGGGTATTAGCACCAAACTAATTGTTTTCGCTCAACCCAAAGCGCGTACTTTGGGCATACCGATATATTCCAAACCCAGTGTTCTTTTTTTTTTCCGAAAAGATTTCATAGGAAAAGTTAGCGGAATGAATTTTCATTTGGATTTTTTTTTTTTTTTTGGATGATTTTGGATATCGGTGTTTGTTTGATGATTTTGATTTTAGAAACTAATAAGAGTAGTTAGGTTTTGATTTTTAGTTTCAAAATTGTTTTAGGTGGATTTCAGCAACACAATTTTTGGATCAGCTCACACGTTAAGATGGATATGTTAGTAATTTTCATCATTGAAGATATTTTTAGAACTCCGGTTAAAACGGTTTTCCCTCTGGACTGCAAGATAGCGAGTATCGAGTGTTTTTGGATCAACCAGCAAAAATTTCCAATGAAAAATGAGATTTTTTATGACCCATATCCCCGACCCTCAATGATAATCAATTGACCGTGGACCGGTCAAGGCAGTCTCAGATTTAAGAAAAACACGGAGCACAAAATCAACTGTTAAAGCTGGTCATAGAATAACTAGTATTATTTACAATTTTATCCCTCACACAACGACGCATTATGTTGACGACCATCATGGTTTTTGATGTGGTTAGATTTTTTGGGTCTTTGTTGATGGGGAAAAACGATTTATTGGTTTTTTAGGAAAGTGAGGAGACGACCGTGCAGACAAGACTCCTCAACCGATCAAATTGCTTAACCTCAAACAGATGCACTGCATGGGAGTGCTTTGAGTTCGAGAGATCAATCTGTAGGAATCCGGCTTAAACCAAGAAATGGTCGTTCCAGAGTCAATTCGATCACAAAGATGGAAGAGGGTTGATCTGTAGGAGGGAAGCTGAGAAGTGTGTGAGATCAATGGTGATCAAGGATTGTGGATGTGTTGTAGGTTTCTGCAATGAACTGTTGTAGATGGTGGATATTCAACAAAGGTCAAAATCATGATACTGCATGTTTCTGACATAGCTTCAAGCATGTGACGATTCATATTTTACGATCCATGATGAATATGTTTCTCGAAAGGCCTTTGTTAGAGCATAGCTCGTTTGAACCCACCAAGCGTTGATATGTCAAGTTTGGTTGTCATATTTTAGTGAATCAAAACTCAAGTTAAGAGTCGCTTGACTATGTACTCGAGTCAGCTTCGTATAGGTTAGCTTGAAAGTATTAGGATAATAAGACTTTACAAGTATTGCGAAGACTTGAAGATGTGAAGAAGCAAGGAGCTACAACGATAACATCATCCTTCCACTTGAGGTTAGTGATATTTGACTTAAACTGTTTCATTCCCTAACGTATCTTTCAAGTCGTGCATATTGAAAACAAAACTGCGAAGCATGTTTGAACTCTAGATAGACGTAGTATTAAAGAATACAATACGAGGTTTATTGCTTAATCATTAAACTTTGTAGATAAGAAATCGCCATAATCATTTGAATGCTAGTGTGATTATGTCTGGGTATGAGGTGAGGATTTCATCCTAGGGAACAATGTTTTACATGTATTCTAAGGAAGTAAGTTCATAAACTTGTTTTTGAATCGAAAAGGAAATCGCCAGGCGTTATTGGGATTGTTATTCATTGCATATCTTATGAACATCCAATATGTGTGATTTAGTATAACCGTTCATAACCTGTTGTGTTCTTGGTAAAACTATTCACAAAGGCCTGATTTATGTATTGGTATGACTTTTATTAGTGAAACCGATCTTAAGTAATCACCTGAGATGGTATGATCGATTTTGTGTTTTGTGTCTGACCAAAAAACTGGGTAAAGGGGAACCGATCCTAGTAAGAGGTGCATTACATCACAAAGGGGAATTGATCCTTGTATGAGGTGCGGCAGGTTTATAGCAGAAAGGGGAACCGATCCTATGGAAATGTGCAACACGTTTTTAGGCAAAGGGGAACCGATCGTATGGACATGTGCAACACATATAAGTTAGATACCATATATACGTGGGGAACCGATCCTAGTACCTAGTCAACTGAATTTTGGAAAGCTAGTGTGACTATGCACAGTACTCACATGGAAGGTAGAACCGAAACTTGTTTTGGTAGAACCGTTAAGCCCATAATTTGTGATTGAATGTTATTTGATCAATCACATAGTTCTTGAAAGTCATATGAATCAATTCTAAACTTTCAAGGTTGTAAGTATGAAAGAGGACTTACAAAGTAAGGATGTCGACATACTCTGAACATGTGTTGTGAATGTTTATTTTTTAATTGTTCAAATTTATTCCTTAATAGCTAAGGAAAGAGAATCCCAAGATCGAAACATAAATAAGTTAAGAATCTTTTAATTAAGGTTATTAACTTTATTTTTAGGAAAATACGAATTAGTAATGTGCATTTACTAATTAGAGATTTTCTGAGAGATTTCGAATATTATTTTTGGACAGAGCATTTCCAGGAATTATGGAAACCGAATTTGTGCTTTAATGAATATCTTGAGAATATTTTCGGTTTTGGAAATTCCTTGGTGTCCAAACTTGTTTGTCTATAAATACTTGAAGTTTGCATTTCTAGCAAACTAATCCTTCGTAACAGCAAAATACCTCTTGTTGTGCTGCTACTGGTGAAGCCGCCTATTCGGAGAGGAGAGTAACCTAATTAGGCGAAATCTCTTACGACCGCCCAGTTTAAAGTCTTCTTTGGGATTGAGAACATCTACGAGTACCGTTGGTGGGAAACCAGATAGTTGTGGTTTATATTTTATTTTCATTGATTTGATTGACTAACGGTGGTTGAACTTTGATTGCACCTAGTTTGTTTATGCTTGAGAATCTTCTCTTCTGGTATAAGATTCACTCAAACTAGTTCAGAGTTTCAACAGGGATCTTTAGATTGTTGTTAGTTCTAAAGACGATCTTGTGATAATCCATTGTTAACAGACTCCGTTCTGTGCGGGATTGATCAAAAGAGATTCAAGTGATTGTGTGCAGGCGTTATTGAAGATCTAAGAAGATTTGAAGACGAAGAAGATTTTGAAGATTTCTGATTTGTGGGTTCATAATCTTTGGTGTGCACAAAACTTGTTTCGGTAAAAGAAGATCCAATTAATAATTTGTTTTATCTTTGTGATAGAATTGGATTGATTAATTGAGTAATCGGCATCAACACAATTCTTTGGATTAAGAGTTTTGATTGCAAAATCTTAACGATTACTTTGGTAATTGAACATAAGATAGATCTAAGGACCCGACGAAGGAGTTTATGTTAAGATAAACAGAAGAGCCTTTGTCCGACTCATATCACTTGGTTAAAGAGAGTTGATACCAAAAAGATTTGTTGTTCCTTTACTGTTTGGAATATGAACCAAAGGAATTGCTCCAAGTACGTGACTTATTTATAAGTTGGAGGCATGGGAATACATACGGAACTAAGTGAACTATATGTTTAGTTGTTTGGTCTCAACTATACGAAGTTAGGCTTAATTTTGTGTAGCGGCTTAATCCTGAGAGTATTCAATTCTGGACAAGGTCCCGGGATTTTTCTGCGTTTGCGGTTTCCTCGTTAACAAAATCTTGTTGTGTCATTTACTTTATATTTCTGCATTATAATTGTTTTATTATAATTAACGTAAATTACACAAACGTTAATTCCTATTTACTTGATAAGCGAATCCTATTGTGTTTGGTTAAGTTCGAACCTTTTTATCAAGTAAATATACTTCGTTGTTGTATTGTCTCGATCTCGTATCCATAGATGATCACACGAAGTGTGAACCGATTAGTTGCATTGTGTCGACTCAGTCCATAGACAATCACTTTCGGAGAAAGGACTTATAGGTAGGAAAAGTTTTAGATTGACTAATATTTATTTGGGTACCCTCGTCTTTTCAATTGGTATCATAGCAGGCAAACACGAAAAGATCAAACATTCTGTGTTTGGTGCGATCCAACCTATAAGAATGAATCCAAATGATGGTTCAGTTAACGTATGTAAAGATTATGAGAATAAGATCTCAAGGAAAACCAATGGAAATTGGTCTCGTAAGTCTTTTCGAAATTGGTCTCGTAAGTCTTTTCAAAGAAAAAGTATATGACTAATGACTTGATTGCGAATCACGATCCTGATCAGAAAAGGATGAATCCGAAACTCAAGAAACACCACTAGTGGAAAAGGGGGTATTTTCAACCCACATCCACGACCCCCATCGACGGTCAATTGACCCTTTACCGATCAAGACAGTCAAGGATATAATCAAGCGTTAATACCCGTCGTTGAATATTTACTATTTTGTCCCTAACTGAAGGACCCATTCCGGGACTGATGATCTATGATTAGGATTTTCTGGGTCCCACACTTTCGATTAAGTAGACTAAAGTAAGCGGGTTTGAAGACAACCAGTCTCTCTTGTTATTACCGCTCACTCCTATAAGCAAAAACAAAAAACCTAGCCATCTTATTTCACGCCGCACCTCACATCCAATCTCCCTCTCACTAAAACCAGTACCAATTTTCTTGAAGATAATGATGATTTATGATCAACTCATGGTTATTATCATTCAATACAAAACTAGTATTCGTTCTTCCTCACCCTCATCACAAAATAACGACCAAACCCTAACTTTGTTTCTTGTACCGATTTCAAAGACCTAAGTACGAAGAACCAATCACTCTTTTCTTCTGCCTATTTCAACACTTTTCTTCTTTAAATCATCATTCTCGTTACTATCTTGAGCATCACCCGGTTTCAATTTCGATTTTTTGTATTGAAGGTTTTTTTTTTTGTTAAGATTTCAATTTCGGAATTTCGGGGTTTTGGCTATGGGTTAGCACAAATTTTGGGGATTTTTGCTAAGGGTTTTAAAATAATCTTTTGTAACTGATTTAATGGGTTTTGCAGAAACTGATTTTGTATCAATTTATTTATTGTTTCATTTTCAGTTTTGTCAATCTTGATATACTCTAAGCAAGAACATCAGCAGGTAATTTCTGATTTATTATAGATTAGTGGCACTAATTTCTTTTTCTTAAGGATATATTTATTGTTCTTCCTTGATTTGGAAATTTTTTGATTTGAAGGTTCAAATAGAACTCAAATTTACTGATTTTGTTTAAGAGATCTGAGATATTGGTTTTCAACTTTTATTCTCCTTTTCATTTAGGGTTTTTCTTGAATTGATTGAGGTTTTGTATTAAGTAGTTGTTATTGTTGTGATGATGCTTGTTGTTTATAGGTTTGGGTGTTTGCGTGGCCTGTCCTGGTGGTATCGTATGGTTTTAAATCTACTGGATTATCTTTATCCATGCATGCACCTTTAAAAGCTGTTGAAAAGCTTGATGGTGAGTTTATTGTATCCTTGTGGATCTTAGAGATTTGTTTAGTTTTAAAAGCTTTATTTCGTAGGGTTTGTTTTTGTGTACTTGTAGGAAGGAATGTGATGGAAGAGATAATATGGTTCAATTTGCAAAGTATGGTCTGAATGCTAGATGAATGTAAATAAAACTTTCATATCTAAGTATAATATGTTTTTATAGTTCAAGTTCTTCATTGTTGTATAAAAGTAGTGTAGTTGTGAATTGTCTCTTACTAAGGATGTGCCTGCACAGAATGGGAGGTTTGTGCTGTTATATTCAATGACAATAAGTTGTGAGTAATTTGTATCGGTTGTTCTTTTAGTTGGGGTTGCCACTTAAAAGAAAGGATCTGAACCATCTATGGTGTCGATTCCTGAGTGTATTATAAGTTCAGTTGGCCTTCGTTTAACATTAAGTGGCCCTTGTTCTGCTTTACTTGAAGAATAATTAGGTGTTGGAATTGAGATAGTGGATAACTTCTTTTGCCTATAAAAAGTGTTGGTTGATATTTATATTCATGTACACTGAATTTTTCTCAAGGATAACACTGCTTTGTCATCCAGCTCTCCAGAGGCCCTTTCTTCCAATTGTAGTCTCTCCAAAATCTTATCTGCAACAGCTGTCCTTGTAGATGATTTTGATGACTTTAATCCCTGAGAAAACTTCAACAGCTAGTAAGTAATAACTAATGATATTTTCACATTTTCTCAATAGAATCCAAGATGCTCCGTGAAAAAATTTACATGATGCTGGATATCTAAATATGTTCAGTTCCTGTTTGCACTTGTTGGTCTCTTGGGCTTCTCAAGGAACCTGGTCTGGCAAATAATCTTAGTACACTGACTGGAAAATATTAACCAGGAACAAGTTTTTATTTAGAATGATATACTTTTGTGGTCTGGATATATGTTTCCTCTTTATATGTGGTTATGTAATAAAATGGGAGTCTTAAAGAAAGGAGGACCAACAACCCTACACCTATAATCATTTCTACGAGGTTGATCTGTTTGAGGATACAATTTCTCTATCAGCAACACCGCATGTTGTTTATGGAGTTACCTCCAAGGATCAGCACAGTTTTCAATCTGATCATATTTGAATATAATATAGAGAAGTGAAACTATGCCCGTTTCATTTTTGGTACAGAACTCTTGGACTTGTAGTTGTGTACGCATATTATGCTTCTCTACGGATTCTAGTGCATGGCTGAACTAAAGTAACAAAGCCTCCTCAGATTTTTCTTGTGATGGTTTTATGTTTTTTCGAGCGAGTTATATTCATCATGTCTTGTACAACAATATTTTTTGGATAAAGATTTACATATTCATACTGGAAATTTCATGTGGCCTAAATGACTTGCCATTAAGAAGTCCCTTTTGCATTGCCCACCAAAGTGTATTTTTCCCAAACCAAGTCCCAATGTTGATGCTCTTTGTAGATTTGTTTGGCCTCTTGACTAAGCAAGATCTATTTGTACCATTTATGTAGGCCAATGTTGATATATTTTTTGCGATGCCTTCCGGTAGTTCTGCATCTTCTTCAATAATGATCGATTTTTTCGCCACTCGAAGACCAGTTTTGCAAGCTAAAGCCAAGACTGGGGATGCGTCTATTAATTCATAAAAATGGTGATCCCCTGGAATGATGCTGAACAATTTTGAAGAGTCTATTAGTTCACAGACTTTTGATCCCTTTTCTGGAAAGCAGCCGAACAGTTTTGATGACCGTTTTGATGCATTGACTTTTTATACTGATCAAATCTCCAGAAAACCTGCAGAAATTCAAAGTTCTATCAGTGAGAGGTGCCTTGAAAACCAGGACCAAAATACTTCAACAGATTCTAAGCATCCATTAAAGAAGGATTCTTTTCAGGCCACCTCTGGAGTTTGGGCAGATACACTAAGTCGTGGGCTGACCGATCTCAATATATTATCTATTATTTTGGATAGAGGGAGTCTGGAACAGTCTAGAAGTCGCAGCCCCCGTCGAAGGTATTGTCTGTTATTTTGACTATATTTTGAGACATAATTTATGAAATCAGTATCGCTGATTGTAAACCATTCTAGTTCCAGGTCTCGTGACGAGCATTGGGGTCGGGAAAGTAGAAGGAGAAGTCGTAGTAAGAGCCGCAATTTAAGTCCTGATTATCGATGGTGGTATTCGAAGTCGGTATGAACAAGAATGCAGGAGAAGCAGAAGCAAGTCAGGCGGCAGGTAGTACAATTTACACATCTTGGATCCTTTTCTTCTCTGTCTTTGCACCTTATATTGATGAAAACATCCTCATTTTTTAAAATGCCTCTCCTGTTCGGTGCATTCCTGTCCTAGGAAAAAGAGTGCATGTCCTCGCAGTGCTCCTTTTTCTAGGGGTTAAAGCCCTAATATATTTAGTCATGAAAGTTTTAGACAAATTGTTCCATTTCTTCCTTGTGTGGTAGTTCTTTACTTCATCAAATTACAGGTATTTGTAGCTGAACATCCTCTCTTCTCAGAACTTACAAGTTGTGAAAGTCTAGTTCAATATTTGTTTGGTTTGTTTGTAACTGGCCGCAAGCAGCAGTACACCCTAGGATGATGATGATAAAGAAGATGATGTGAAAATGATACTTTATTTTTGTTAGTTGTATTAGTAGTTTACAATGTGGCTTATTTGTTTAGTATTGATTGGATTTACAATTCAAACTGTCGTAGTAACGGAGGTTTAGCATTACATGATTTATTTTTGTCAGCTGGCAAGGAGACAAGAGGCTGGTGAAAAGAAGGAAAATCCCAAGAAAGCATCCTAGGTCAAGTAACGAAGCATATGTCGAAGACCCAGAAGATGCAGCTGAAGGTGAAGCTACCTGCTTGTGTTTGTTGTGTTAATTTTTGAATTGTAAGTTCAATTTATGTCTTGTGAATTGATGAATTGGTTTGATTTTTCACAGAGGAGAAACAAGCTTTTTCAAAATAGGAATGGACATAGCAACGTGGGAAGAACACAACCTCGGAAAAAAAAATCTCGTTCTAGAGTTCAACTGTAACTTTTGGTGATGTAAATGGCACATGCCACATGCTATACTTCTTTCACTCCGAGGAAGATGGGATGTGATCGGAACGATATATATCCTTCACAAGCATTTCCATTAATTGATAAGTTAAAGAAACGATGCTTAAAATATTTACTTCAACATGGTGTTTTAGATCCTGTTAGGGTTGGAAAGATTGTGCTTATGTTAGGCATTTTTGCTAGTAAAGCTTAGAGGTATTCTCTAGCAATTAGATAATTGGGATATCATTAGACTGAATCCAGGTCTGCTTATGGTCTTGTTGACTCATTACCATGTACACAGTTACACCTAATGAGCTTGTATTTGTAAAAGTCAAAAAACCAATAAACTGATTTTATCCGTATATATAGAAATGAACAAAGACATGGGTTTACTGAGGGAAGATGCTAATCATGTTGAAAAAGAGATGTTAGTTGTCTAAACAGACCCCTAACCTTGCTCTTAGTTCAGTACAAGGGACATGCTATTACAATTTGTCTATATCAATATATTGTTGTTGCTTCTTGCTTGTCTTCGTAAAACTCGATGAATATATTGGCAGATCTTACTTCCTGTTAAAGAGTTACAATATTTAATCTGGCACATGCTTCTTTTGCATCCTCTCATATGTTAGTTTGTTTTTCTGTCGTATTTATTGTGATAATGAAACCAAACATGCTAACAATATATGCTTAACTGATCTACGAGGAATTTGTGATATGATTGATTACTAATCTCATATATTAGTTTGTTCGTCTGTCGTATTTATTAATCACTTATGGTAGGAATAACTCCCAGGTTTATTTCTTATGTTAGTGCAACATTTCATTTTTAGCTGCTGGTGTATAATTTAGGTTTTGACGTTTGTTTGTGTACTGGAATATGATTTATTGATTATTTTTTTTTGTTTTTGTTGAAGTTATTGGTGCCCTGCTTTACAAGACGACCACACATGAAGATTACTTCACAAGTATGTCTTTCTATTTATTCCCATAAGTGTGATTCATTAATGTTTCAGATTTTCGGTTGATGAATGATAAATTTGCCTAAATAAACATATTTCCCATTTAAAGCCACTGATTCAACAAATAGGTTTCTTTGTTTCCTCATGCTTTTCTCAATCACTACGCTAATAACAACTGGTTTATCAGTAGGAAGAGCAAAACTGTTGAGTTCTTTTGGGCAACCTTAACTCCAATACCTGTTATCGTTCTTACATTAGGATTCCATGTATAACCCATTCTGTATCTTGTGCTCGAGATATGTCAAGGTCGTGAATTAATGAACTAGTTACGTTTGTGCCGTTGTGTCGATGTTGGACAGAGGCCGGTAAAGATATTGACATCATATTGGTTAGGATGGTACCTTTATAGATTACCGTCCTCTCATGTGCATGGTTATTGTTTTTATAAGCATTTTCTTGAGTATTGTGACCTCCCCACATTAATCAGCAGATGGATTTTGCTGTGCAGGTACACCATTATGAAGTAGGAATAAGTTCTTCATCATCGTCAGAGTTTATAATTTTGTTGTTTAATCAATAGTTTTTTAGTTCATCGTTTTGTAATCGAATCCTAGAACCACAAATTACACTGGTCAAAACTACATATTTTAATCCTTTGTGTAATTTAAAACCAACGAATCAATGAATGTTAAATTGAATGATTATTTGTGTGCAAGTTTAATTTGATTCTTATTTTTATTTGATTCTCATTTTCATTTGATTCTCATTTTCATTTGATTCTCATTTGAATTCTAATTTGAGTTTCATTTGATTCTCATTTGAATTCTAACTTGAGTTTCATTTGAATTTGGTTTTCATTTGAGTTTCATTTGGGTTAGATTTCAGATTTAGTCAGATTCAGTCAGTCCAGACAGCCAATCTGAATCTTTTTTTTTTTACATCAAGATTTATATATATGACTGATTGAAGTCAGTCATAAAAAATTGACCGTTAAAATCGGTCGTTGATATAATATTTTCAACGACCTCTAGTGACACGTCATAGTTGAAAAAGACGCTCAAACAACGACCCTTTCTTTGACTGACAAAGCAAGTCATAGATACGAGTTAAATGACTTGCTTTGTCGGTCGCTTAACTGCTGATTTCCACTAGTGCATGTTTTGGACCCGAGTCCAATTCCTCGTGAAAAATCTTCTTTTACAAAATGTGAAAAGAGATTAGAATCACTAGCATACCCAAGCTCTCAGTTTCGTAAAATATTGGTAAGGTTCTTCAAACATATCGACACCTATTCAGAGAAAGGGAAATTCATTGACAGCCTAGATGATGTCATAGAACTTATCGTTCGATTATATGTAAGAATATGTGAAGGAATGCGAGAAACACTAAGTCTTTAAAACAATCTGACATATTATATGGAACAAAAATTGGCCTTGTACAATAAAATTCATCAAAAGACTATTGAGTATGAAATTCTCAATCGATCACTAGAACATTCACAGAAAAGGAATAAGATCCTTATTGATAAACTTCTTACAGTAACATGTCAAGAGGTATATCTAAACGGGTGTTTAGAAAAACATTTCCAACAAGGAATGGATACCTTAAGAGGACATATTGAATCTCGTGAACAAGAGATCTTGAAGACTTGTCGAATGGCAAATCTTGATCACACGGGTTCAAGTTCAGAGAACATTTCATCCTGGGTACAAGATATAATTGAAGATATTGCATCTCGCAATTTTCCTAACCAAGAGGATGGGTTCAAAACGCAAGAAAAGGAACATGTTAATGCTTCTAAGAAAAAGGAGGAAGAATATCCTTAAAGGTATTTGATGAGGAAGTTCCTCATCCTAATGCTTAATCGCATTAGAATGTGCATCCTTACAATGCCCAATATTCGGATATAAGGAAGCACATATACCTGGGCAATATGAATCCTACAAATATCGCTTATTCAAGATACAGAGAATACACAATCTACCTTAAGAATACTTTAATCATTCTTATTGTGGAAAGGTTGTCTTACAACAACTTGTGTAAAAAGGATTTGTAGCTGTTCGAAGTATCTCTTAATACCGATTTTGGAGATAATCTCTTTGGAGAATGTTTTGTTTTTGTAACACATTAGTTGCGAAAATATTTTCAAATCTTGTCAGAATTATTTATTTAAGGCCGATATCTATGTTTGGAATGTGTTAAAGGTATTTCAAGTATATGTACTCAACGTGTCTGAGAACTTATACAAAAGGATGTATTCTCAAACCAAATCTCAAGCCCAAATTCTGAAAGCTTTGAGTGGAATGACTTCTAAGGAAAGTGTTCATCTTGATAATACCTTCAAGAAATCTGGTTGTGAAAATATCGAAAATGAAAAAGAAGATGTAACTCATTTTCTTGTCCAAAACAACTTGGATGCTAAGGTTGATATTATCAATCTACGTCAAGTCCTCCTCAGTACCGTTGAAACTCATCATAGACAGGTTGCATTACTAAGAACTGTTATCCGTAACCAAAGGAAACTGATTAAACTTGGAATCGGTAATAGGGAGTATGCTCGGAATATTAATCGAAAGGTTAATGTTTTAGCCTGTGAACATAACCAAGGTACTGTGTGCAGAATCCGAGATATCAGTCGAGATGTTGTTGATGAAGATCCTGAAAAATTTGAAACAAATTGATGATGATCTTTGAAAACACCTATCTAAAGGTTGCAAGAAAAAATAGACATCAATTTTTGATTTCTTTCATTGATTGTATTGGTATATTATGAATAAAACTATTACGAATAAAATTATTTTATTTATAATTTTTCTTGTGATAGTTTTTGGTTTACATAGCTTGTGCTTGAATGATTGTATATTATTGCTGTATATGTTTACGGGATGTTTGATTTCGGTTTTCTAACCTTGATATTCGATCTCATAATGTTGTGAACCCTTGTGGTTTGGGTGACTTTTTGATTTAGCAGGATTAAGTTCTAGCCCATGTTGGTAGGCTTTATCAAAGAATCATGAGGGGTTCTGGTAGAAACAATATGTGAAAAAGTCACAATATATTGAATCGGTTTTGGTTTAGCATAAAAGCATATCTGTTTCGACGGTTTTCCCTCTGGACTGTAGGATAGCTAGTACCGAGTTTTTTTTGGATCAACCAACAATTTTTCCAATGAAAAATGAGATTTTTTATGACCCATATCTCCGACCCTCAATGACAATCAATTGGTCGTGGACTGGTCAAGGCAGTCTCAGATTTAAGAAAAAACACGGAGCACAAAATCAACTGTTAAAAACGGTCATACAATAACTAGTATTATTTAC
Organism: Papaver somniferum; assembly: GCF_003573695.1. Classification (NCBI taxonomy): domain Eukaryota; kingdom Viridiplantae; phylum Streptophyta; class Magnoliopsida; order Ranunculales; family Papaveraceae; genus Papaver; species Papaver somniferum. The sequence goes on from NC_039361.1 coordinate 149,863,583, forward strand.
AATTTTAGCCCTCACACAACGACGCATTATGTTCGACCATCATGGTTTTTGATGTGGTTAGATTTTCTGGGTGTCTGTTGATGGGGGAAAATGATTTACTGGTTTTTTAGGAAAGTGAGGAGACGACCGTGCGGACAAGACTCCTCAACCGAGAAAATTGCTTAACCTCAAACATATGCACTTCACGGGAGTGCTTTGAGTTCGAGAGATCAATCTGTAGGAATCCGGCCTAAACCAAGAAATGGACGTTCCATACTCAATTCGGTCACAAATAGGGAAGAGAGTTGATCTGTAGGAGGGAAGCTGAGAAGTGTGTGAGATCAATGGTGATCAAGGATTGTGAATGTCTTGTAGGTTTCTGCAATGAACTGCTTGAGAGTGACTGTTCAGATGAGAATTGTCGTGATAATATCTCCGTTGTCTGTTCAATCATGAATTCAGAGAACTTATTTATATTGCTAGAGTGTAGACATATTAATCTCTAGTAAGTGTGACGGTTGCTCGAGTGAAAGAGCGGGAAAGTGGGCGTGGTTTAGCCAGTTTCAAGTCGTGCAGAGACTTGGTTGATTGTCCACCCACTACTTTGCTAACCCCCTCAACTGCTTGCATGACTTACTCACATTTCTCATCGTGTATGAACACACGTGTCGTAGGCCGCCAGACCAAAACCCTAATTAATATCCCCCATGTGACGTGATTGATGTCTCACGAACGCGGAGTCTGCAAAGCAGACGTGTATTTGATTAGTCAGTCGTTGACTTGATTAGCTGATGAATCTTAGTATTGTTCAGTCGAGCATGATTTCTGAATGCTCTAGGATTCATGAATTGACCATATCTGCTGGGACATATAATTCTCGAATGACGTTGATAATTGAATTAACATAATGAATATTGATAGTCTGAGCAAATATTTCTCGTACGATAAATTGTTGAATATTGATAGTTGAATCAATATTCGAGCATCTGAGCAAATATTTCTCATTCGATGAATTACTGAATATTGATAGTTGAATCAATGTTCGAGCATTTGAGCAAATATTGCTTATTCGATAATTACTAAATATTTATAGTTGAATCAATATTCGAGCTTCTGAGAAAATATTGCTCATTTGATGAATTACTGAAAATTGATAGTTGAATCAATATTCGAGGATCTGAGCAAATATTGCTCATTCGATGAATTACTGAATATTGATAGTTGAATCAATATTCGAGCATCTGAGCAAATATTGCCCGATTACTGGTAACGTGGCCAATTAAAATATTGGTAGTTGGACCGAATATTATATATTTAATCCATATGTTGATTGTTGGATCAACATAAAATTATTAGTGTTTGAACTCGCTCATTTGTTCGAAACCCTAATTTTGTCAATTTCTATCAATTGATGATTTACTGAAAAATAAGTCACTGAATGAGGGAGGGACCCTCTACATGGGATGATGATCGACCATGTAGCGCCTAAGTGCTCAAGTGAGCATGCACCAAGGTCCTTCGTTGACCAGTTGGTGAAAGGATGATCAAATGCTGGTTTAATCATTTATTGAAATAATGCTCTCTGAGCGTTAGGTAATAAAACCTAGTTATGGAGAGATGAGGGACCGACCAAGGGGTTATGGAACCGGCCCTGGGTGGTCGTGGGACCAGCTGATGGTCGATTGAGCAAATCCCAAGTTGGTTGGAGAGAGTTTGGACCTAATATGAACTGTTGAGAGATAATTAGGTCGAAATTATGAAAGAGTGTGGGACCGGCTCCTTAAAAGCCTATGGGACGACCTTGGTCGGCCAAGGTGGCACGCCCACATCACCATACTGACCGTGTCTCGGTCCTGAGAGTTTTGGTATTTTCTGGTGCGCGTTTGAGCAATATTTCGGATTTTCAGCAGAGTTTGATCTTGACTGAAACTCTCGATTTTGCTCAAATGAGCAAGTATAACTTTGCTAGTGCGACCAATATTTCAAAAATATTAAAATAACAATATTTTAAATTTTTGTCGTGAGAAGCCTACTCGGTCATGTGACCATTTAACTTTTTCATGATTTGAGCAATATTTGAGAAAATATTGAAAACTAGAGTTTTCGCTCAAATGATAGAGTTCCATGAGATGAATGAAATAATAATATGAGAAATAAGGAATTGCAAGGTGTGGGACCTTTCTCTCAAATGATAGGGCATGTCTGTCCGGTTGGGTGGCCCGGTCTCGTGACACCTTTCCCTATTTTTCACTAATTTTTCAATCTTTGATGGAAAGTATGGAGAAACCAAGTGTTTCGCTCAAACGAGGGAGTTTGCTCAAATAAAGGACTCTTCATGAGATGAGGTAAATAATAAATTAAAATAAAATAAAAAACGGAAGAGAAGGACCGGCCACGACGGCATGACCGGCCGGCCGGTGGGCCTGGTCCCACGCCTCTTGTTTATCGAGTAATACTTGTATGTCTCAACATTCCTAGACTTTCTAGTCTAACCTAAATGAAGTTGTCTCTAGTACATAATCAAGCGACTCTTAGATGAGTTTTTAGAAACTAAAATATAACAACCAAACTTGACATACCAATGCTTGGTGGGTTCAACCGAGCTATGCTCTTACAGAAAGCAATGTATCAGGTTTTCCTTCAAGAGAAAGAGGCGAGTGAAAGTGAGCTCTTTAATGAAGATATCCGCAAGTTGATTAGATGTGGGGATGAATTCAACACAAATATCACCAGCTGCAAGGAGTTCACGAACTGAATGATAATCAACCTCGATATGTTTGGTTCGTGCATAAAAACCAGATTGATAAGACGGCTTTGTAGGAGTAACTCCTAGTTCATTTAGCAGTTGAGAGAGCCACATCACTTCACTGGACAGTAGACTAACAACTTTGTACTCAGCTTCAGTGGATGATCTTGCAACAGTAAGTTGATTTTTAGATGACCAGATGATGAGAGAAGAGCCTAAAAAGATACAATATCCTAAAGTTGATCTGCGTGTATCTGGACAGCCTGCCCAATCTGAGTATGAGTATTTACTAATGGAAGAAACATCACCAACAAACATAGTAATACCATAGTAATACCTTCTCCAATTGTGCCCTCGAGATAACGCAAGATTCCTTTAATGATAAGCACGCATGTGCTACATTCTATACCCATATTTATACTGGCGAGGACTCAATATTTTGGCTAATAACACTATTTTAATGCTTTTGTAGAAAGTACAAGCGAATCCGATCGTTGGAAGAATAAATGGCTAAATTGGGAGCTTCAATGAAGTTTGCGGGAAAAAAAACACCTAATACTGCTCGCCGCACCAAGAAGATATGGGCTCATTAATCGTGGTCCACTTTATTATTTTCAGAGGATGGTCGCACCACCATACATTATTTAAGTATCACTGACAATTTTCTATTGGGAATGAATTTACACATCTTTTCGGAGATTTATAGTGTTTTCAGGTTCATTTTGGCGGTTGACCTGATTTGTTGGATTGATCCCCAACTTTTCAGACTTTATATATATGCTTTGCTGCTTACTTTGGTACAACCTCACCTTGTTTGAGGCTCTTTATGTGCGGAAGCAGGGATACAAAGATTATTATTTATGGGAGTAACCCATACGATTTCGTTTCATGGGAGTCAACCCATCAGATTTGTTTTCTTTCCTCTATTTTTTATTTGTTTACTTTCTGCGTATCATTTTATAAATTTCCCATCTTAATTTCTATGTTGGATGACTCAATTACATTGAGGACAATGTAATGTTTAAGTGTGGGGAGTGGCATTTTCATTAGGCTTTAAAAAAAATTGCATACTATGACCAGCTGTTTAGCGGGCCTTACCAAAAAAAAAAAAAAAAAGACCAGCTGTTTAGCGGGTCTATATATATATATATTTAGAGTATTTTCTATGATCAGCTGTTTAGCGGGTCTTTCTGTTTAGCTGTTTAGCAAACATCTCTCGATCTTGTTGTTTAGCGGATTTGTCTCGTTGTTTAGCAGAAAACACTCTTCTTATCCAGCTGTGTAGCGGATATATTCTTTCTTTTGGCCGAAGACTGACAAAATATAAGTGTGGGGGTGTTGATAAACACGTATGTGCTACATTCTACACCCATATTTATATCGGTGGAGACTCATATTTTTGTTAATAACATTATTTTAGTGCTTTTGTAGAAAGTACAAGCGAATCCGATCATTGAAAGAATAAATGGCTAAACAGAAGCTTCAATGAAGTTTGCGACAAAAAAACACCTAATACTGCTAGACACACCAAGAAGGTAGGGCCTCATTAATCGTGGTCCACTTTATTATTTGCTGAGGATGGTCGCACCACCAAAGCCTCATCAGGCAAGAAGTTAAAATGGTGAAAGAAATGCTTTATGTGGAAAGCATGTGAAACTCCACGACGGAGTAGGCAATGAGTAGCACGTAGACTCCTTACAGCCACATTCTACCCATGGAATGCTCGAAGTCAAAGAACATTTTCTTTCCTCACTTTACCATTACCAGTTCAAGCAGCTCTCGGAGGTGGAGACCCATCAGATGTCAAGGGAAATGAGCAGACTATGAGTCCAAGTCCCCTACCACATATTATTTTTTTGAGAAATGTTTAAAGCTTCCAAAACACATCGAGTTCTTTGCCAATACATAGAGAAAGAATCCAGACTCATTTGTTCTCATCAGAAAGAAAGGGGATTTGAATTCAAGTTGCGAAAGAAGGGGATTCGTGGGCTAGCAGGTTTTATTTTATGAGAGCATGTGGGTGTCTGATACTCGACAGAATCGGTATGAACTTTGGCAAGCAGTGGAAGAGGATGCCTAGACGGACGGAGATGAAAATTACGGTGCGAGATGGGTTCTGAGCTTCGTATGTGATGTCGTGGCCGCAATGGGATAAAAAATAACAGTTCTTCATGGGGCTTTCTGTTCAAGTTCAAAGAGATGTCGATTAATGTTCTTGAGACGTGAATGAAGCAAAGCTTTGAATCTAACTGATGGTGCTGCAGCCATCTAGTAATGGCGTTGGGTGATAGTGGTGACCAGATTTGGAGGGCTGGAAGTGGCTATAATTGCAGCAACTGATAGTGTTCTTATGCCATAAAAAAAGAAGGTGCTGATATGTTGGAAACAGTAAACAAATAATCAAATAATCAAATCGAATCTCAAACAGCTGAGTTACGGATTAGGTCGATATCTTTAAGGTGTTTCGCAATTTTGTCTCTTAATTGTGCTTTCAGTTAAAACTTGTCAAAAATTCTATGGGATAAAACAACTGATTACTCTCTTGTTCGATTTCTCTGCATTATGAGAAATCAAACCACAATACTCTTTCTACACTTGCTCAGTACTCAAAAATAGATGAAAAATTATATATTTCATCTTCTCCAGAAACTGTTCTTTTATATCTCAAAGAAATCAATATGATTTTAATAAAAAATAAATTTTGCAATTGGTGATTACTGAAAATCCTCCATAACAGTCATAAAACGGTAACAATATAATTATAAAAATTAATAGAGTTAATTAGAGGATATTAAGTATAAAAACCGTTTTGGAAATCAAAAGTTAAATCTGCAAAAATCAGTTTCTGAATCACCAGACCTCCCAAGACCCCCAAAGTCTCGCTCTTCCGGATTTTTTTAAGTAATATAGATATATATATATATATATATATATATATATATATATATAGTCAAATGCATGGGGTGAAACTTGAACCCAAGTCTATAGTGAGGGAGCCCAAAATAATACCACCACACTATCTCTCTAAGTTTGGTATAATATTACAAAATTATGTTTTTAAATATACATACCCCAACAATCCCCCACTTATATTTCAAAACATTGAGCAAGTGATGTATAGTTGTGCCTCTGCAAAGGTGCCTTTCGACTTGAACCTCTGCATAGTGTTAAACTTTCTAAGTACCAGGTGACTAGAGTGACTTGCGTCTTGAACTCTAACTAATATTAGATTATTTAACACACACAACTATATCTAGAGTAAAGTCCTTAAGTTCGCACATTAAAGCCATGTGCTTATCCCTTTTTTAACAAATGATCTAGAGAAATGTCCAATTTCTCATAGAAGGCGGCCGCACCTTCACATTCGTATAGGTGAGTCTATTAAGAATACTCATGTGTATCTCACTCTAACTTAAGAGCTATATACATCATTAAGAGTTAAAAAACTCAACCTGTTTCTTACTTCAGGTTATCATGCTATGGGAATGCATGACTCTATCATATCATTTGTAACTTCGTCTAGTCCCTTTGAACCTATTTCTAGGTTGGGTATCCATTACAAATGACTCAACTTCTCACGGGAAAAAGTCCCATACTTTTAGAGATATTCCATACCTTTTCTCTTGCTAATCCTTTCGTTAAAGTATCAGCTATATTTTCTTCATACCTTACATGATCTACTCTAACAACACCAGTTGTGAGAAATTCTCTAACTGTGTCGTGCTTTCGACGTATCTGTCGATTCTTATTGTTATTATAACAATTCTCTACTACTCTGATAGCCGCGGTACTATCGCAGTGGATCAAAGTGGCTGGTGTCGGTTTTTCCCATACTAGAATGTCTGACAACAGACTCTTCAGCCATCCCGCCTCTTCACTAGCTTCCGCTAGTGCCATCAATTCATCCTCCATCGTAGATTGGTCTATAATTGTCTTTTCTTTGATCTCCAAGATACAGCGCCCCCAGTAATAGTAAAAACATATCCACTGGTGGCCTTGGAATCATCTGAAAGAGTGTTCCAATTAACATCGCTAAATCCTTCAAGGACTTCGGGATACCTATGATAGTGTAACCCTAGGTTTGTGGTTATTTTCAGATACCGCATAACCCTCTCAATAGCATCCCAGTGTTCCAAACTAGGATTACTGGTAAACCAGCACAAAACTCCCACTACATATGCAATGTCTGGTCTAGTACAATCAGTTGCATAACGCAGACTGCCAATTATACTAGCATATTCAGATTGTCTAACACTTTCTCCAATATTCTTAAACAATTTCACATTAGGATCAAACGGAGTACAAGCAGGTCTACAATCAAAATATTCATACTTCCTCAGAATTTTTTCAATGTAGTGAGATTGATCTAAACAAATACCACTACTAGTTCTAGTTATTTTGATTCCCAAGATTACACTAGCTTCACCCAAATCTTTCATGTCAAAATTCGAACTGAGCATGCTTTTAGTTTCATTGACAACAGATAAATTGGAACCAAATATCATCAAATCATCCACATACAAGCAAACAATCACGCACACATCATTCTCAGATTTATAGTAGATGCATTTGTCACCCTCATTTATATCCTGAAGTTATTTGAAATCATTAAATTATCAAATTTCTCATGCCATTGTTTAGGATCTTGTTTCAGACCATAAAAAGATTTTTCTAGCTTACATACTTTTTGTTCTTGTCCAGGAATTACAAAACCTTCAGGTTGTTCCATGTAAATTTCCTCTTCTAGTTCACCATTCAAAAAATAAGTTTTAACATCCATTTGGTGAATAACAAGATTATGAGCAGCAGCAACAGCAATCAAAACACGTATAGATGTTAATCTAGTAACAGGAGAATAAGTATCAAAAAAGTCTACGTTCTCTCGTTGCCTGTAACCTTTGGCAACCAGTCTAGCCTTATACTTATCTACTATTCCATCAGGTTTCAGTTTCCATTTCAAACCCATTTACAACCTATAGGCTTACTACCAGGAGGTAAATCTACTATACGCCAGGTTCCGTTAGACATATGAGAATCCCATTCATTATCTACAGCTTCTTGCCAGAAACTAGACTCTACAGAACTAAACGCCTCTTGTAAATTAGAAGGTTCTTCCTCTACAACGTAAAATTCAAAATCGGGATTTTTATCTTTTGTCTCAGTCCTAGCTCTTTTACTGCATCTAGGTTCAAATTCAGTGATCCTATTTTCTTCACTTCTAGGTTCTTCTAATCTAGGTTCAGAATCAGCACTAGGTAAAGTACTAGGTATTGAACTCCCACTATTACCCCCACTATTTCTAGATTTAAAAAGAAATCTTTCTTCAAAGAAATCAACATCAATAGATTCAATAATAACCTTATTATTAATATCAAATAACCTATAAGATTTACTGTTTTGAGCATAACCAATAAAAACACATTTATAAGCTCTACTTTCTAACTTATGTCTTTTAGGATCAAGTTTCCTAACAAAAGGTAAACAACCCCAAACTCTAAAATAAGAGACATTAGGTTTTCTATTTCTCCAAAGTTCATAAGGAGATATCATGGTTTTATTATTAGGAATGCGGTTTAAAACATGGCAAACAGTTAACAAACATTCACCCCACCAATGGGAAGCAGCACCAGAACTAAGCAAAGAAGCAACAATAAGTTCAGTCAATGTACGATTCTTTCTTTCATCTTTTCCATTTATTTGAGGATTATATGGAGCAGTTCTTTCATGTATTATGCCATTAGTTTGATAAATTTCATTAAAAGGAGCAAAATCATATTCAGTGCCTCTATCACTACGAAACCTCTTAATTTTTCTACCAAATTGATTTTCAATTTCAGCAATAAAGATCTTAAACTTTTCAATAGCTTCATTCTTATGGATCAACAAATAAACATAAGTATAATTAGAACAATCATCGATGAACGTCATGATATATCTCTTACCATTTCTAGTTAGGATACCTTCATATTCACACAAATCAGAATGTATTAAGTCTAGTGGTTTGGATTCTCTTACAACAGATTTATGTGAAGTCTTGGTTATTTTTGCTTGACTACAGTATTCACATTTTTCAAATTCATTTTCAGAAAATTCAGGGAGGACACCTAACTTGCTCATGTTATTTACTAACTTTTTACCCACATGACAAAGCCTACCATGCCAAACATTAAAATTACAAATCATATAAGCAGAATATTCAATTTTATTCATAACATCAACATTAAGCTTAAACATTCCATCAGTAGCATAACCATTTCCTATAAAACTCTTATTCTTAGTTATAGTGTAAATATCATACCCAATAGTTTGATACAACCCAACCTTGTTGAGAAGATAGCCGGAAACAAGGTTCTTTCTCATTTCTGGAGTGTGAAGGACATCTTTCAGCATGATTGTCTTCCCAGAAGTAAACTTCAACTCTACCGTACCAGAACCTTTCACCATAGTGTTGTGAGAGTCTACCAACAACACTTTTTTATCCTTGGTTTCAGCATATAGTCTTAAATATGGACCTATCAAAACAACAATGACGCGAAGCACCACTGTCTATCCACCACCCATCGGGTCCACCGACCATGTAGAACTCTATATCAGAGACCATGGAAATTATAACGTCACCCGCAGCATTAGCTTGTGCGTTATTCTTTTCCTTGTTAAACCTGCAATTCCTAGCCATGTGGTTTGGTTTACCACAGGTATAACAAAGAAACTCAGAATTGGAATTCTGTCCATTTTTTGATGGGTGTTGGTTCTTGTTTTGATTAGGGCTTCCTCCTTTCTTCTGGTTCGGGTTAGGTTTCATATCCCTTTTCTTAGGTTTCAAACTCGGATGAGTCTTATTGTTAGAAACAATGAGAATCTCTTCCTTCTTATCTTGTTTCCGAGCTTCTTCTTCAACCCTGAGCTTAACAATCAAACTTTCAAGAGAAAATTCTTTAGTCTTATGACGCAAGGAATTACGAAAATCTTTCCAGCTAGGTGGTAACTTGTCAATCAATACAGAAACTTCAAATTGTTCATCAGTTTTCATACCTTCGGTCAGAATTTCATAGGCAATTTTGAAGTTCATGAGCCTGTGCAACAACTGATTTATCATCCACCATTTGGTATCTCAAATACCGGCTCACATCATACTTCTTTGATCCAGCTTCCTTGGTGTCATATTTTTTCTGTAATGCATCCCATTCATCTTTAACAGTTTCAAAAGTTGAATAATACTCATATAAATCATCAGATAATGCATTAAGAATGTAGTTTTTGCAATCAAAGTCATCATCGACCCATTTGTCAATAGCCTTCTGTTTCTCCTCAGGAGTTTGAGAAACAACTTCTTTGGAACCACCGGCATCAGCAGCAGCAACATTCTTATCAGCAGCAGGTTCCAGGGTTCCAGGATGAACATTCGACACAATCATGTGCAGCTTCATGAGTTTGAGATAAAAGAACATCTTCAGCTTCCATCTTCTGAAATGCAGCCCTTCAAATTTGAAAGGCTTGTTGGTATCATCAACGTGCTTCTTTTCAACCTCCATAGAAAAATCAAACACCTTAAAATTGTTGGAAACAGTGTACAAATAATCAAATCGAATCTCAAACAGTTGAGTCGCGGACTAGGTCGCTATATTTAAGGTGTTTCGCGACTCTGCCTCTTGATTGTGCTTGCAGTCAAAACTTGTCGAAAACCCTATGGGATAAAACAGCTGATTACTCTCTTGTTCGATTTCTCTGCACTATGAGAAATCGAACCACAATACTCTTTCTACACTTGCTCAGTACTCAAAAATAGATGAAAAATTATATATTTCAACTTCTCCAGAAACTGTTCTTTTATATCTCAAAGAAATCAATACGGTTTTAATGAAAAATAAAATTTGCAATTAGTGCTTACTGAAAATCCTCTATAATTGTCATAAAACGGTAACAATGTAATTACCAAAATTAATAGAGTTAATTAGAGGATATTAAGTATAAAAAATGTTTTGGAAATCAAAAGTTAAATCTGCAAAAATCAGTTTCTGAATCACCAGACCTCCCAAGACCGCAAGGCCCCGCTCTCCCGGATTTTTTTAAGTAATATAGATATATATATAATATACCTAGTCAAATGCATGGGGTGAGACTTGAACCCAAGTCTATAGTGTGGGAGCCCAAAATAATACCACCACACTATCTCTCTAAGTTTGGTATAATATTACAAAATTATGTTTTTAAATATACATACCCAACATGATACGAGTGTTGTTGCATGGCTGTAAATGATGAGTATTTTGAACTGTTGGCCGGGGATGTATGAGTTCGAATGAACGGGTTGAGCTGTGACTGCTCGATTTCAGTCGATGGAGTTTGGAGTTGGATAGACGGAAGCAATTGGCAGTAAACAAAGTTATCCGTGAACTGGCTAATTGTATACATATTTTGGATGCGGTTCGAAATTGGTTTGAAGTGCGAGTCTCGGTTGGGAAATGAAGCACCTGAGTTGCAGGAAGTGGTGGGTTTTTGATATAACTGGTATTGGTTCACTTCGGATATTGCCTGGATAAACGGACAGAAGGGAAAATCGTTGTCGCAGTTGGTTAATCAACGGAGAAGTAGTTCTGTGCTGTACGTGTTGTGTCCGGATTTGGCAGCTGGATGTTGGTTCTAATTTGGAGATGGAATGATCAGTGGTTTATGGTTCTCTGGTCTGGGCCTTGGCGTTGCTAGTGTCGGTCACACAAGAGAATTCAAGTGCTATATAGTGACGAACAGAAAGAAAGGAGAAAGTGGGGGCTGCGGCTGGGAGCCGTCGACAACAGCAAACAAAGACTAAGGTTTGGAGTTTCATTTCTTCCATTTGATTTCAATTAGTTAGAGATTTATTCATATTTGTTTATGGTTTTTAATAAAGCCATGACTAGCTAATTCCATGTTAGGTGAAAGGATGAACTTGTAGGATTTATTTATGAACAAGGGTTTTATATCAATTGAACTTAACTTTAATAATTTTGTCTCTCTATCAATGTTTATTTTCTAGCTAGATTTTTCATGTGTTATGCCATGTATAGTTCATTGTTGGATTAGTATAAAAACTCATTGAACCTAAGTAATAATTGATTTATGAATACTCCTTGACTCTTCATGCCATGTATGATTAGTTCTTAGAAATTCTACTTTTAGGTGAGAACAAATAATTCATTTTTGATGATTCTTGTCGACAATTCGTAAATTCAATATCTTCCATGTATGAGTAGTTAGGTTTGACGCTTTACATGAGTATATTTGAAACCCTTTGTGATTGAACACGATTAATTTGCCTACAACAGATTCCCGGATCCTTAACACTTCCCATCCCTGGTTACCGACTTTCACAGTACATTTATATTTTCCTTTTAGTTTATTTTTCTGCTATTATTATTTCAAAATCCAAAAACATTTTTATTGGTTAGTCCATTAGAGATATTGATTATGTATTTTCATCGCTCCCTGTGGGTTCGACTCGTACATGCCTCTGTCTACTAGTTGGACACCGTGCGATTGCGGTTATTATATATAGGCAATCCCGAAAGCCTATCATTTAACCAGAAGCATATGAGTATCACGAGGAGCTTGTATGAATTGGAAGACATAATTGACAGCATAGGTGATGTCAGGTATGGTTAGAGTAAGATATTAAAGAATACCAACTAAGCTGCGATATTGTGAAGGGTCTGAGAGAAGAACCCCGTCAAGAGCCGAGACTCTTTTATCTGTAGTTTAATCTGATCTGTGTCACTGATTTTATGGACTATCTTATGAGCATGATGGTCAAAACGCTTGTGCCAAATTGGTGAAGTAGCAATGACAGAGATAAGAGCTGTAGGTGGTTGTGACGTTGAGTTGCTGATGGGATAGAGATTATTGGTTTTGAGTCCTTCAGCTAACACGTGTTCAGTGGAAATATCCTTAATTTCATAGCCTCATGGTGAAAAAGAAAATGACCAATGATGCTCAGCAGTGTATTGGCCCACATAAATAAGGTTCCTTTGAATTGTAGGTACAAAGCACACATTAGACAAGGAAAAACAGGTAGTATAAGTATGAAGAACTGAGTCACCAACCAAAGTAATGGGAATAAAATTTTTATTACCAACCATTACCTGAGTTGACCCATTGTAAGTAGAGGTGTTAGTGAGCAGGGTAGGGTGATGAGAGGCCCCAGAATCAGGTAGCCAATCAGTAACAGCTGGATAGACAGACATCTCAGAGAAGGATGCTGCATTTACTTGAATACAAGTATTATCTTGAGGTCTAAAAGCTTTAGATGGTGGTGTTTTGGGTTTTGAATATCGATATGGAGTATATCTGTATTTTCACACACTAGCAGAATGACCAATTCTTTTACAGATCTGACACTACACAGAGTCATAATCAACAAAACAGTAGGAGGGTTTATCAGATCTGGATGAACTAGCACAATAACTAGAACCAGAACTAAAAGTCTTCTTAGTAAAAAAAAAAGGCAAATGAAGCAAGATCTAAAGCTGCTATAGATTCAAGATCATGGCTCTCCGACCACTGCACATGGTTTTCTTGATGTAAGAGCAGCAAAAGTAAGTTTTGTATCACGATTTTGAATAACAACAATAAAATCATCATAATCTTTACCCAGACCTTGCAGAACATGCATATTAATATCACTTTCAAAAACAGACTCATTAATGGCAGCTAAGGAATCTGTAATGGCTTTAATCTCTTGAAGATAATCACTCACAGATTTAGACCCTCTTCTCATATTATACAACTGATTTCTAAGTAAAGATTTACGAGAAGAGAACTGATTTTGAAACTTAGTGTTAAGATAAGACCAAATCTCAGCAGTTGTATTACATCCAAAAAAAGATGTTGTAATAGATGTAGAGAAGGTAGCATCTAGACATCTATTAACAAAATGATCCCACTTTAACCACTTTGGATATGAAGGATTTGGAGCTGCTTCAACACCAACACCAGTAGTTACTGCAATAGGAGGTAAAGAGTCATCTAAATAACCAAATAGATCTATATTGATCAAGAATGAAGACATCTGTGATTTCCGTACTAGGAAGTTAGTATCATCAAGTTTAAGGGAGGTAAAATGAAGGATTGAGGTGAAGGATAAGGCCTTAGTAACTTCATAGTGCAGAGTTTCGGGCAGCTGCATCATTGTAGTTTGAGAAGATATGTTAAAGTTTGAGTGAAGTTTGTGTAAAGTTTGGTAAAGTTTGAGATGTTATAATTAGGGTAGCGGCGGAAGCAAAGTAAGGAGAATCTTTAGATTTTCGAAACCCTAACAGATCGTATCCCTAGGAAATATGATACCATGACAGATTTAATGAACTGATATTTATGATAACTTGTTATCATAAAGACTTTACAAGAGAGTACTCCTTATATAGAGGAGTTTGTTTGAAGAGCAAGTAAAGTATAGACAGGCTTATCACTAAGATAGAAAGGAAAGAACACTGACTCATCACTGGATAGAACCGTGACTCATTACAGTAAAACTAAGACAGTAAGACTAAAGCATTAAAACACACATAACTCTAATATACTCTAACAGAATCCAAATCGATCATCTTGTCTAAAAGTTCATCGTGACCACCACATTCTAATCGTGCAAACCACTAACAAATGATAACCACCGTTAAGCTTCGCATGTCACAAATAATTATTCAGTCACCCAATCCTTAATATACAATACGTAGAATCATCTTAGTTGTTGAAAGAACTCACACGTCGAGATATGGGAGAAAAACGGAAAACATCTAAAAATAACGTATGTGGTTCCTCTACCAAATAAATATACTATTGGGAGAAGTATGTGGTTTGAAATTTTGAAAGCTAATGAAGAATGTGAGATCAAAAAGGTTTTGGCACGATTGACTAAAAAGCTTTAAGGGAGAATTATTCGAGACTATATACAGTTAGTAGACAAAAATTTCACACTGTTGCAAGCATGAAGAATACTACATGGAACTTCTTGTTTTTCAGGACTCTGGAGTCTGGACCCTGCAGAGCATATCGATTTTTTGGAGATAAACCAAGATATAAGGAATGTTATTTTATCTGAAAATGTAGAAGAAGGGATCGATGGTGACTATACTGCAAAGGCTATCTACCTTAAGATTACAACTTCTGATACAGATTGAGAGTGTTGTAATGTGGTGTCAACCAAGCTTGTACTTCAAATGTTTTGTTTCTAACATGAGCTTCTGTGCATAATTCTTTTCCAACTAGAAGTATCTTGCAGTACAATGGTGTACGGATTCAAACAAATTTGTCTGTTTACTGCAATAATGAAGTAAAAACAATGGAACATTTATTCATCCATTACAGTTGGGCTGGCCATCTATGAAACAACTTTATATCTTCTTTACAGGTGTCATGAGTTTTTCCCAATAATTATAAGGAGTTGATGTTGAGTTAGAGAATCTACACTGGTTTGAGAAGAATGAGAATAGTTCGGCGGATTCTCCCTTTTGTAATTATCTGGGAGTTATGGCTGGAAAGAAATAGAATGGTGGAGGAAGACCTAAATCTAATGTTGATTTGGTGCATGCGGTCAAGTTGGATGTATTTGCTTGTGGAGCTCGGATATGTCCTTTACCACTGGGAAGACATTGTTATTATTATGTAATTTTGGGGTTGGTCCTTTGACTACTTCGTATATACGCCTGTAAATATCATTTCCTTTTAATATTTATCCTTTGTTTTCTCAGAATAAAATAAATGGTAAATTTCAAATAAATGTGATAAACTCAAACCGGCGAGGATATGTTAATAAGGGTGTATCTCTTCTTATTAGAGCTTCTCCAATTGAACGTATGTGAAGATAAATGTCTAAGTCCTCGTAGGATAGACATTCATTTTCCCAAAACTTCTTCTCCAACCTCAACTATGTGAAGATGTCTTGGATTAATTTTTGTTAGACATTGGCAAGGTAAATATCAAGTTTTAGACGTTCACCGTGACAATGTCAAGCTATCCTAGTAAGCTTTTGTTTAACTAAAATTAATTTCAATATATTAAACTCTTAATATCATTATTGGATAAAGAGTATTACATTAACTAGTTGGAAGCCTAACAAGCTAAGCTCCAACAACATCCTACTACATTAATTGAACATGTTGTTGTGCTAGCCTACCAGCGAGCCTCATGGGTAACCTAGCCAAGGGAGCCGAAGCGGATGGGGGCTGAGATTGTGTCACAAGGGGGGCAAACTAACTCTATCTTCCATGTTAATTTCTGCAATATTACGCCATTGGGGACTCGAATCTGAGACCTCCTGGAATGCATGAAACTTCTGTGGAACGGGTATGACCAGCTGAGCCAGGTGTCCCGTTTTTTAAATAACCATCTTTAGCTCCAATAAAATCTAAATTTACTAAAAATAAAAACTATGTTCGATCCATAAAAAATCACAAACGACATCATTGGAGATGAACTATATCCTCCCCAAATTTATGGAAAATTGGAATGAGAAAGTCTTATTTGCGATGCCACCCAATAAACGCACCATTTGACATGAACTATATCCCCTCCTAAATTTAAGGAAAAATTGGAATGATGATGTCTTATTTGTGTTGCCACCGAGAAGGCACACACAATCAGGGACGGAACTGAGTGTACTTCAGGGGTGGCCCCTGCCTCCCATGTTTCTGGATAATTCATTATAAATACTTTGTAACTTTTGTTATTTGGAAGAAAAATTTGTTAATTAGCCCCCTTCAATTTATGTTTTGCCTAATTAGCCTTCCCTGAAAAATATTTCTGGTTCTGTCCCTGTATAAAACCACCATTGGAGAAGCTATTATCATTGTTACCGTGGGCTTTGTGGTTCCTGTGATCCTCTCGTGCTACTACATCATAAAAAAAAAAAAAAATTCTATCTATATTACTTGCGCAATAATTGGAATCAGAATCACCTGGTCGGATTCAGTTGTCTGATCTATTAAAATGAGTCCAAATTGATCGTGTTCTCTAGAACTTCATCGTGACCACCACACGACATTTCAGTCGTGCACACCACTTATAAATGATAACCACCGTTGAGCTTCCCATGTCACAATAATTATTCAGCCACCGGATCCTATCATCTGAGCCGTTAAGAGAACTCACACGTAGAGATATGGGAGAACAACAGAAAACACCTAAAAATAACGACTTCTTGAACCGTCCAAGATAACAAAAACAAATTTTCTTCTTCTCTCCTTTCCAAATAGTAGATTAACAATGTCATGTTTATCATCCGAAATTCTAGTTCATCCCTTCTAAAACCTCCAAACGACAGCACCCTTTTGCTGTCAATCCCAACCCTGAGGTACCATTCTAATCCGACACATCTTAACCCACAGCTCTCTTCCCCTCTTCAATTCATTTCTTCCCTTCATCTGGTTGCTCGACCGAATTCTCTTTCGTTTACATAATGGGTTGCGGCGCCTCTGTTCCAAGCACAAATGATCAAGGATCAGAGACTAATACTCCTGGAATGCGACCAATACGTCGTAGAATCGAAGAGTTTAAACGCCGTACCCGTGTAATTACAATGAGCACTCCTTCTAGCAAACAGCTTTTACATGATGGTGAACATACAGACATTGATGAGCACTCGCAAATTAATTCCCCGCCGCATGATTGTTCGAAAAGCACGTTTTCGCCAATGATTAAGGAAGAGACATGTCAAGATATGTACACGGAGGAAAAATCAGTGGAATCTGAAAACAAGAAACATATCGTCCATGATCAGGAGAAAGAGTTTGCGGAGGATAAAAATGAGAGGAGTATAATCAAACAACAGCATAAGGAAGAGGATGAAGATGGTGAAGTTGATGAAGACGAGGAATTCGCACCTGGGTCTCCCAGTTTTAGAATGTATTACATTGCCTCGATTGATGATTCAATGGATAGCGCAGATGGCACTGATACACACAGGGAAGAAGGTAAGTGATTTATTGAGTTTCTAATGTCTACGAATGATCAATTTAGACAATGTTATAAAAATGTGAGGTGCTTGCCTCACAATGAGGTTGAAGAACCAATCTTGCCTGGCAGTGGCAGGAGATGAAAGCTTACGAATAATTTATGCGTATACGTATTATTTTCGCTTGCTTTTGAGATTTTTATTCATGCAATATTCCCCTGTGAATCAACTTCTGCTGATGTTTCCTAATTGATGATAGTAAATATCCCTCTTTGTAGATGCAGATGTACACCATGATGAAAAGACAACAAACAAGTCGCGAAGGACTCAGAGCATTGCATCTTGCGAGGTTCGTACCATTCTCATTGAACTTAAACTTATTAAATTTTAAGGCTAGGAAAAGCAGAGCTAGTCTTACATTTTGCCACTATTTACAAACCATTGAATGAAACTTAGCCTATAGAGTTCATAGAATTTCCGTAGAAATGCAACATTTGTATATTTCTAACTTAGTTACGTAATAGATAAACATTTGTAGGATCCTATAAATGATTCAGTTTCCTTTTTTCTTCTTCTGTTCTCTCCAGGGATCAATAACTACGTTAGTGAAAAAAGAACGCAAAGGAAAGAGATTTAGAAGGGGATTACCAAATGTTGGTCAGGCTGCAGTAAAGAATCTTCTGAATGTTAAGTCATGTTACACTCCATGCATGAATCCGCATGCCCATGACAACCCCCAAATGTTGAATAACGTTAAAGTGACCGCAACATGAGGGAACAAAAAAAGGTTAACACCATGTATATCAGGTTATTGAGTAGGTTTTCTAATCTGATATATGGCTGTTTCGCCTTCGCTTATTTGTTATTTCGATCCCCCTTTATCTCTCGATATCTCTTGCATTCCTGGGATGTGTAATTTGAAGAATAGCCTAGTTTATTTACTGCTGTATTTATATCAGATATAGATGGAGTTGTAGTAATCTTACGCCCCATTATCATCTTACAATGTACATGAAGCTGGTCTTATTGATCCAAAACATATACTTAAATATCTTGTGTGGTATTTATTTGCGTCTTTTACCTTCTGGGGGAGTTCTCAATGGAACCTTAGACTGTGTTTTCTGAATTTAGAAAACAAACACTTTGAGAAAGAAAGAAAGAAGAGCAATGATAGACAAATCGGGTTTTGTCCCGTGAAAGCCACCGAGAAATAATCGTGCCCCAGTTGAAGAAACTCTCGAATATCGGGATTGGTGCGTGGCAGTGTGGGTCCCGTGCTCTATCTCTATTCGGTACAAAACTCGGGAGAACCCTCGGGGTGTGTTAGTCATTTTTGAAGAAAGAAAGGGATAAACATATTTTACGTTTCACAACAATCAATCATACATTAAAAAATATATGTTCAACGCGACCATATTTTAAAACAATCTCTGAGTCTAGCTAGGTTTACCGACATTTAATGAACCGTGCTACACACCGACATTTGGTCCCGAGTTCTATCCCGACATGGGTTCTGATGGTTGAAAACAACAACATCAGGATTTAGTAAAGGTAAAAATGTGTCCATCGTTTTGTGTGTTGCGGGATAAATTTCGGGATTTATTTTCAATCAACATATCATTTTCGACATTTAATTCAAGGGAAATCCCAACATGAGACATTAATTGGGATCCATTACCTATTCCAATGCTTCACGAAGATTTAAGAGACTCAGTTCACTGAGATCTCATCTATTTATAGGTTCTCATCTGCTCAAAAACACTTTCATCTCAAGTTCCATTTCATCTCTAAAAAATTTCACCATACTGGAAGATGTCATCAACCTTGTGTCATTATTATTGGTCCGCTGATGTGACCATGTCATCTCTAACTTATGATGTTGTTGTTGTTAACCATATTGCTCGGTGTTTCCATTGATACGAGATCAAGTTAATGAATCTTTCGCACTTAAAGGGTTAATATAGTCAAGTCTACAACAAAAGCACTGGAGTCCACCACCAACCCCATTTGCAGCTCTGATCTACCATCAGTTTTTCCTGCCGATCTGTTGTTTTCAACTTTGATGCTACCGGCTGTAACTCAAAGTATCTACTTCCGCCTTACTGATGTCATCACTAACACTTGGTGCTGCATACTAAAACCCGAGGCAGCGGCGCTTGCTCACATGAGAGTCTAAGTCTAAAGCTCAGGCATGCATCAAGGATATTTCCCGAAGGAGAGAAAGATAACTTACTATGTCTCTCAAGTTACTTTAGGATATTTGCCGTTTTACTATCACCATCTATTGCTTACAACGGAGCATTTGGGGACATAGTGTTTTGGTGGATTTTCGAAAAATATGAAAATCATACAACCGATATTCCCCTAGTAGAAATACAAAATTTATATAATTATTCCTGGCCATGTATCAAAAATATAGAGTCTGGACTTCTATTTCACATTCTACAAGAGAAATTGAGAATGCAAATGCTACTAATAGCTACAGGTATTGTACATTGATAATATAACCTCTCTATAAATATATACGCCTGATATATTAGAGTTTCACCCATATGAAATCCTAATATTATGTATATATAACATATCTATATTGTATAACTAAGTACTCACCTTTATGTCGAATCTATATTGATTGGACAACTCCTAAATGGTTTGACCACTAGTATAAAGCAGCATTGTAAAATGCCACTGGTGCTTGTTGCAACTCCTCTCCACATGTTCTCTGACTATATAGGATGTACATTCATAACATGCTCATGTTCTTGAACTGATAACAAAGATCCAGGATGGATGTCCATCGGTATAAAATGACAACAAATCTGTCTCAAGTTGTAAATAAGTCCACAGTTGAATTCCTTGAACTTGTTATACATATAAATGTCCAAGCTCTTACTTAAACCATATTATGTATTTTACTACTGTAATCACAGTATACATACCTAGAGTTACCTGAAGCCTATTAATCAACTGAACTCATTCGCAAGAATGGGAATTACTAAGAATACCCATGTCTGCTCTCAGCTGAGCTGTATAAATCTACGTCATTATTCAAGTGAGAGTCCCACCGATAAGTGAACTCCTACAAAACACTGTTCATATATACCTTCAGTACTTGAAGTTCATATACTAATAATATATTTGTGTACTCGAATGAATCACTGAACTAATTCATGATTATTCTCAGCAGAATCACATGAATCCCTTTTAGTTCATGAGTAAGTGTATATTCATCTCTTGAATTACAAAGAGAAAATGACAATTCAACGCTCACATAAACGAAAGACATCGTGCCACCAAACAAAAGTGCAAACACGGGTAGAGCATTTCTTGGTTGAGCCCTGGTATGTCAAGTTTGGTTTTTAAATTTAGTTCCAAAACTGGAAGTCGCTTGATTTGATTGCCAGTGTCAACTTCGTTAAGTTAGATTAGGAACATAGGAATGTCGAGATTTTCTCTTGTTACTCATGAAAAACCTAAAGACCTGTCGGCATCAATGAAGATATCATCCTTCAGTTCGAGGTTAGTAACAATAGACTTTACTTGTTCTGTTTCTATCGTTCGTTCTTTCAAGTCAGTATTTATTGAAAACTTAAAATATGAAGTAAAGTTTGTTTACTTGTCTCTTATTGGAGACTTGGCCACGATATTATGATAAAAGTATCAAGGAATGATATAT
The DNA here is from genome assembly GCF_003573695.1 of Papaver somniferum. NCBI lineage: Eukaryota > Viridiplantae > Streptophyta > Magnoliopsida > Ranunculales > Papaveraceae > Papaver > Papaver somniferum. The sequence continues at coordinate 149,884,901 of NC_039361.1, forward strand.
TAAATGTTTTATACAAAATGTGGAGTTATAAGTGTTAGAGCACTGCTCGGTTGAACCCACAAGTTTTGATATCTCAGGCTTGTTGTCAATGTTAGGTGATCAAAACTGTATCTTGATTTCTAATCTACTAAGTCAAGTTTCGGATATGTTAGAATTGTAGTTGAGTATCATAAATCACCCTTGAAGATTGAAGATCGACGATGACATTTGGAGAACTTATATATCAGGTATGTGAACACCGAGCCATTCTATTTTCCTCACTATACCATCATTTTATCTATTGAGACTATGTCGTATGACTTATAGTAGATTCAAAAATAAGATGTTTCGAGTCAAGCTTGTCTTGTGAAAAATATGATTTAGCGATTGGATGTTCAAAGGTGATCTTGCGAAATATGATTTAGAGATTGGATATTCAAAGGTCCTTAACAATATTAGTTCTATGAATTAATTTGTGGATCAATTGAAAATTTCCCATGAAAATGATTATATCACTTGGGGAATGTTTCAAACATCATAAGAGAGAAATATGAACTTACTGGAATTTCTGCTTAGGGAAGGTTGGCGAACTCAGTTTGAAAACCATAGATATCTGAGATACATAAATACAAGAAGGTTGGACCAGTTCGCAAACCACGAGTTCGGTTGGGAACAATTCACGAACCTGGTTGAAGAACCCTGGTGAACTGATTTTTTAAGTTGGGTAAATTGGCTAGCAGTTGCCGAACCCGGTTCACGAAACCTTCGGGAAATATGCTTAAAAACTTATTATTATAATATTTTTAGCATTACTAGAACTTTGTTAAACACTTACGCGTGTGAACTTTAATTAATTTTATAGATGTTTAAATGAACATCAAATAGCTTTTGGTTTTTTAGCTAACTTGTTAAACCGAACAATCACTGTACACGGTTCCGTAACCGAACCTATGTGTATAGTCTTTTATTGTAGTTTGAAGACCTAATTAGTTTGCTTGATTTTCAAGTTATCTTAGCTTGAATTCTAAGCTAACCCTGGTCTTTGAAAAACTATAAATAGAGCATCTCAATCAACTGGGAAAATCAATCCCTGACATTTCTTGTCCTAGTTGATTCTAGAGTCGCCTCTATTGACCTTTTAGGTCTACGACTAAAAAGACCTCGCTTAGGGATCCATGAAGCCATGTCCGACTATCTTTACCTTGATATTTCGTGTATTTTAATCTTGCTTTTCTATCATCGAGGTTTTCGTAATTTCTTTTGTCCAAGATAGATAGTAATCGCAAAGTTATCTTCGTCTCATACTTTGTAATTCCTCGAGATAGATATCTAAAGATTGATCTTAGTTGATCAGACAACGATTGTTCATGAGAGTTAGTTAAGAATCTATGCTGCTCTTCGGGATTCTTATATTCCGGATTTGTGAGGTTTTTTAACTTGTCTATTGCAAACAGATTTTCACACCTTGATCTTTGGTCTAAACTGAATTTTAATAGGCTTATCTGTTAGAGATAGATTGGTATCAAAAGTCTTCACTTCGGCTGAAGCAACTGAAAAAGTGTGGGTCTAACAACCACACCCAATATTTCGTTTGGCAACGTGAATAGACAAAATCCAATATACTCTCAAGAGAATCAACTAGACAGTCAGACTCAATCTAGGGAAAAGTATATCAAAGAGTTTTATATCTCTATCTCTCAATTCAATCTGCAATCAGCAAATAGGAATTTGCGAGCCCGATTGAATATAATAGAAATAACTTGAACGGTACCAAAGACCAATGCTCAAGGATCAATCAAAACCAAAGGTTGGATTTCTCAATTGATCGATTCAATGCACAACCAATGATATTTCAATTATATAACAAAATATAATGCGGAAAAGAAATAATACAGACACCAGAATTTTGTTAACGAGGAAAACCGCAAACACAGAAAAACCCCGGGACCTAGTCCAATTTTGTACGCCACACTGTATTAAGCCGCTATAGACACTATCCTACTACCAATGAACTTCGGAGTGTACTGTAGTTGAACCCTAATCAATCTTACACTGATTCAAGGTACAGTTCCGCTACTTATGTCTCTGATCCCAACAGGATACTACGAACTTGATTCCCTTACCTGATCTCACCCACGGCCAAGAGTTGCTACGACCCAAAGTCGAAGACTTGATAAACAAATCTGTCTCACACAGAAAAGTCTATTGAAATAGATAAACCTGTCTCCCACATAAATACCTACGAGTTTTGTTCCGTCTTTTGATAAATCAAGGTGCACAGGAACCAATTGATAAACCGGACTTATATTCCCGAAGAACAGCCTAGTATTATCAATCACCTCACAATAATCTTAATCGTATGGTAGTGAAACAAGATATTGTAGGAACACAAACGATGAGATGAAGATGTTTGTGACTACTTTTAATCTTACCTATCGGAGATGAATCTCAAGCAAATATTAGCAAAGATAATACTCAATCATGATAGTAAAAGTAAGATCAGAACACGCAACTACAAAGAAAATAGTTGGGTCTGGCTTCACAATCCCAATGAAGTCTTCAAGTCGTTAACCTACAGGGTTTCGTGAAAAACCTAAGGTTAAAGGAGAATCGACTCTATCTTATACAACTAGTATCACACAGGAGGTGTGGGGATTAGGTTTCCCAGTTGCTAGAGTTCTCCTTTATATAGTTTTCAAATCAGGGTTTGCAATCTAAGTTACCTTGGTAACAAAGCATTCAATATTCACCATTAAATGAAAACCTGATTAGATTCAAGCTAATATCTTTCAAGAACTTAGCTTGTTATACATAAATGAAATGTACCCTCATTTAGGTTTACATAACCGTACCTAAACGTGTACACCATGTTGGCTCAACAGTAGTTAACCGAGGTTAGCTATATGAACACTTTCATATCAACCTTATTCATCTTAACTATAACCAGTTCAAATGACTCAAATGAAACTAGTTAAAGAGTTGTTCAATTGCTATATTCTCATAGAAGTATACAAGAACACAATTGAAGCAAAATCGCTTTGATTCACTCGAATCAATTCATGAACATTATAGCCACAGTTTGCAAAGAATGCATTCCTTAATATATAAATATATTAGTTCATGAACAAACCGATTTAGAACTTTAGTCACTCAAGTATGCAAACGGGTACGCATACTTCAGTAGCCGGTCTGAGTTTGGGTTCGCTAGTATGTACGCATACCGAAGTACACTTCCAAAACCCAGCAGAAATTACTGGACCTATACCTTACGCAAGTATGCGTACCGGTATGTGTACTTGGTACACGGAATTTCACAACTACAAGTACGCATACGGGTATGCATACTATAGTTCCAGTCATGGATCACATACATGCAAGAATGCAAACTATGTTTATAATCCAGTAGTTCTAAACTCTATTTCAGTCATTGAAACTTTCTTAGAAGATGAGAATTTCCGTTTTCACATACTATTAGCATCAAAGAAATTTTCAAGTTATTGAAATAATCATAACGAAACATTCCAAGTCTACACCAAATGATTGCATCACACAAACCATGTAAGATGTTACTCGACAATTTTCACATGATCATCTTTTGACTTTCGTCAAGAATATAAGATGAACTTGGTTGAAGCGAAAGCTTACCAACACATATTCCGAAAAATATGTAAGCGAGTTAATCTCAGCTCGAAATCTCAAATGTGTATAAACGAAAACCATAGTAATATGACTTATGTCTCAATATAGTAAATAGAGTAGAAATAAACTTTCCAAGTGATAAATGAGTTTTAGTATCCACATACCTTTTGTTGATGAATCTCCACAAGCTCGCCTTAGTAGTTCTTCGTCTTCAATTGATGATCGCCATGAAGTCTAATGCTCAACTGCACAATCTATCCTAGTCTGACACATCACTGTAAGTAGACTAGAAATCAAGACTTATAGTTTTGATCACTAACATTGACAAACAACCTTGAGATAGCAATGCTTGCGAGTTCGACCGAGAAGTGCTCTAACAGCAACTCTTAGGCTGTAAAGTACGTCAGCTATGGGAATCAAGTGCGTAGAACCTTGCGAGGTTCAAGAGACTTAAGGAGCGCGACTATAACTAAATCGCTTGGAGAGTGGATTCGTCTCAACTACATTCTAGTCCGAAGTTTGCTAGTAGGCTAGTGTTTGTAGCGGCTTAATACATTGTGTTGTTAAATCCGGACGAGGTCCCGGGGTTTTTCTGCTATCGCGGTTTCCTCGTTAACAAAATTTCTGGTGTCCTGTGTTTTTCCTTTTCATTATATTGTTTATTTATATAAATGGAATTACACATGTTAGTACGTATTCAATCTAAGTAGATATGTAAGCTTAATATTAATCGATTACGAGACTAGTTTCTTGTAGAATTTGTATCTTGAAATATAGATAACAAGTTTAATCACTTGGCAGAATTCCGATTAAATTATTTGGATATGACTAGATTGTTCTTGGATATTGATTTTTGAGATCGTCCAAGTACTCTTCTTAACAATCAGGTTCACAGACCTTGTGTCTTTATACATATTGATTGAGTCGAGGTTGAGATATTAACTTTATATAAATATTTTCAAGGATCATTAAGTTGGTCTACTTGCGATTGTATTAAGTTTTTGTCTATACATATTGTCGAACGAAAAGTTGGGTGTATTTGGTATCCCATGTGTTTTCAATTGGTATCAGAGCAGGAAAATACCGTTGACCTAATAAGTATGTGTTTGAAGCGATATGTATTACGGACAAGAGTGCAATCTCAATCAATGTACCAGCATCTTCCGATGACACAAATTACTTATGTTAGAGAACTATTATGCTTTCCTTTTTACAAGCTCGTGACTTTCGAACATGAGTACTTGTTGTAAGAGGATATGATGCTCCATTTGTTGGAGAATGAGCTGATGTTGTTCTTAAAGGCATAAAAAACATATGACTATAAAAAATCAAAGATGCTGCAAATCTAATGGATTAAACGGAATTATCCATGCCATAAGCCAAGATTTTCAACATCATGTGTCTACGTGCACTAGATCAAAAAATAATTTTCAAAAAGCGGGGGTATAACAACCACACCCAATAATTCATTCGGCAATTTGTATGGATTAAACTCCAATTTAATTCCGAAAGCACCAACTTAAAATCAAGACTCAATCACGAATTATATCAAAGAGTTTTTATTTATTTCTCAATACAATCAGCAAATCAAACAGATAGAAATCTGCGAGCCTGATTGATATGAGAAATAACTTGCACGGTAACAAAGACCAATGCCCAAGTGTCAATCAAGTTTTATCCAACAATCAAGGTCGGATTTATCAACTGATTGAACTATGCAAAACCTGTGATATTTCAATTATATAAAAAAATATAATACGGGAAATAAATAACACAGACACCAGAAATTTTGATAACGAGGAAACCGAAAATGCAGAAAAACCCCGGGACCTAGTCCAGAATTGAACACCACGTTGTATTAAGTCACTACAGACTCTAGCCTACTACAATTTAACTTCGGACCGGAATGTAGTTGAGCCCTAACAAGTTTCACACCGATTAAGGTACAGTCGCTTTCTTTACGCCTCTAGAACCACGCCGGATTCTGCGCACTTGATTCCCTTAGATGATCTCACCCACAACTAAGAGTTTCTACGACCCAAAGTCGAAGACTTACAAATAAATTTGTCTCCCACATATATGTTTATCTTTTATTCTGTTTGTTCCGTCTTTTGATACAAAGATCAAGTTGAATAGGAACCAACTAATAATCTGGTCTTATACTCCCGAAGAGCAGCCTAGAAATATTAGGCACCTCACAATAACATAACTGATTAACATAATAAGTAATTGCGGAATCACAAGAATCTGAGACGAACAACTGTTGTGATTACTTTTTATATCTTACCTATTGGAGATAAATCTCGAGTAAATCTTAGAGATGATAAAACCCAATACGGTAGAACAAGTAAGATCAGAATACGCAACTACAGAGAAAATAGTTGGATCTGGCATCACGAATCCCAAACGAAGTCTTCAAGTCGTTAACCTAATAATGGTTTTGGAAAACCTAGGTTAAAGGATAATCGAATCTAGTTTGCAACTAGGACTCAAGAAAGTGTCGGGATTAGGTTTTCCAGTTGCTAAAATTCTCCCTTATATAGTCTTTCAAATCAGGGTTGCTTATAATCAAATCTAAGATAGCTTAGTAACAAAGCATTCAATATTCATCGTTAGATGAACTCCTGATTTAAGATTTAAGTTAAGTCTGCTTAGAAACTAAGCAATTAATCTCCACTATTAGATTGTCTTAGCTTGTTACACACAAATGAAATATACTTATATTTAGATATGGGTTACCGTACCTAAATGTGTATATTAAGTTGGCTTAATAACAGTTAACCGAAGTTAGCCATATGAACACTTTTGTCTTAGCCGTATTCATCTAACACTCCTAGATCAAATATGAAGATCAATCAATCATGATAGATAATCAAATGAATCTAATTTTTTCAAATAGAGTTGTTCAATTGTTCACTATCTGATAGAAATATTCATGAACAAATTGAATCGAAATCGGTTTGATTCGTAATCGTACAAAGTACTTATACAAGAATCAATTCATGAACATTAAGCCACGGTTCGCAAAGTTAATTTGCATTCCGTAAATTATAAATGTTTTAGTTAATGAGTATGAGAATCATACATTACCGCCATTGGGTTCGCAAACTGGGTAAGTGAACAACAGCTCTGGACCTTGGCCTAGTCAAGCCGTTCACAAACCCGGTTCGCGAACAACCGTTTCGGACCCAACTCAAGTAAACCCGTTCGCATACTATGTATGCAAACAATAGTTTTGGACCTTCTCAGATAAATACGTTCACATACTAGGTACGCAACCAAGAGTTCCGAACCTGAATCATCATAATACAGTTCGCATACTAGGTATGCATATCGTGTTGTATCCACTCATGGGTAATTGTTCTAAACTCTCATTTCAATCATTGAAACATCCTCGGAAGACGACAATGGTAATCCCACACATACCATTAGCTTCAAGTAATTTTCATGTGATCGAATGATCAATACAAAACTTCCTGAGCTAACATCAAATGACTGTCTCACACAAATCATATAAGATGTTCAAGGTAATTTTCACATGAACACCTTTTGACTAAATATTTAGTTTCCAACAAATAAATTGTTTCCAACTAAACTCGTCAAGAATATGATGAACATAGCTAAAGCAAAAATCTTCCAAAACATATTTCGAGAAATAGATAAGCGAGATAAACTCTGCACGAAATATCAAATGTGTACAATGTAAAAGTATATATAGTTATAAGACTTAGTCTCATTAGAAGATAGAATAAAATAGACTTCTGAGTGATAGATAAGTTTTAGTCTCCATATACCTTTTGTTGATGAAGTTCCTCCAAGATCCTCCGTAGATCTTCTTCTTCAATTGGTGAACGTCGTGAAGTCTAAAGATCAATTACACATTCTATCCTAATACGAGACAATAACTATAAGTAGACTATAAATCAAGTATATAGTTTTCATCAACTAAATTTGACAAACAAGCTTGAGATAGCAACGCTTACAAGTTCGACCGAGCAATGCTCTAGCAGCTTGGGATATCTTAGAAATTGTATTTGAAGGGAATTCCGTAGAGAAGAAATCCAGGATTCAAAACCTAACTTCTGACTGGGAAAATCTTCGTATGGCTGATGAAGATTCGTTTGAGGAATTTAATCACAAATTGTCAGAAATTGTGAATGTTTTTTATTCACTAGGAAAGACCATTCTTGAACAGGATGTTATGATGAAAATTTTTAGATCTTTACCAGATCAATACAAGTCTAATAAAGGTGTTGAGTGTATTGTTCTTAAGGAGAAAGATTCACCTTTTTAAGAGAAAAAGGAAAAACGTGAAGAAACCTAGAGAAAACTGCTCAAATCAGCAAAGGTTTACAAATATTCTTGAAGAGCTTTAAAAGACCAAGATGGAAGTGCAAGGTCTTAAAAACATCTTGCAGAATCTTTGGAGATTCAAGAAACACTTGTCAAACAACAACCAAACAGGTTTGAAGGATATAATGCTCTTCTTCATAAACCTTATGTTCCAATGACAATTGATGATAAAGAGTTCAGTAATGATCAGGCTTTCTTCAAAGATCTTTTTACTAACTCCTTGTAGGAATTTTGTTCTTATTGTTTATGGAGGAACACTAGTTTTTGGAGAAGTTTTTATGTGTTACATTAGTTATTCCAAATATTTTCATCTTGCATAGTTAAAGTTTATTACTTAAATTTTATTTTGGAAGATGACTTGCAATACCTAATCTTCATGGTCATATATATATACATATATATATATATGTATATATGTATTGCTTATTTTGTGAGACTTGTTCTTTGCTATCATTATTGGTGATTATAATATATATCTCATTTTTCTCATAGGTTAAGCTCTTTCACTCTTGCAAAAATTATTTTGAGAATGACAGTTTTTAATCTTCATATTTTTTGTGAATAAACTGCTACAGGATTCCATAAGATGTTCTTTAGGGATCGACATACTTCCTTGATTGTGTCACCACCAGGGAATAAGTGGTGAAATTTAATCTCTATGTTCGTACATGGCTAGAGAAGTTATAATTTTTATGATGAGTCATACCGCAGTAATTATTCACTTGTTCGTAACTGGCGTAGAGAATAGTTTGTGTTGATGATTTTTCTAACAAAAATATTGTATCTTAGTGCCTCTAACATTAAGATCGATGTTTTTAACTTCTTTGTTCGTAACTGGAAAAAAGAGAAAAAAATATTGGATACAAATTTAATTTGTTCGTAATTGTCCTATTAGATTTAAAGTCCAAGAAAATCCTTCTCTTGTGACTAGATTAAGGTCGCTCATGTTGTTCTTTCAGGAATGGCATAAATGGGGGTGAGTTCTTTTTGAACTTGTGTTTAATGGTAATATCTTTGTGGGAAGTGCGGATGTGGAATTGTAGGAGATGCTTGTGCCTTATGTCTCCTTGACGCAAACAAGATTTCTTGGTTGAAATCGTCTAAACTAAAGGTTGGTATGTGTTCTCTAGTCTTGAAACTCTTTTGGTTAATTCATGATTATCCCAATTTTTCATCTTTGCCAATTTTATTGACAAAAAGGGGGAGAATTTTTAGGTAGTATCTTATTACATTACATATGTCTTTACGATGCATCATATAAGGAGGATTAAATTATTATCTATAGGTTTTACCTATTTTGCGACAAGTAGTATGTATTGACTAAGGGGAGAACATATAACTTGTGGTGCAATTCAATTTTGAGGAAGGTAACAATACTATGTTTCTGTATAATGAATAATGTGTATAGTGTGTTTACCTTATTCTATAAAATCTCTAACGAGTATTCTCATAAGTTGTTATCGCTACGGATCTTCAACAACAAAGTGTTGAGCGAACACATGTAGAACATTAGAAGAACTTGAAGTACGAAGAATTCAAGAAGTGTGTTGAAGAACCAAGGAAATCAATCATGGTTGATTGAGATGAAAATTTTAGTTATTGTATCCATATGTATCGAATAGTTTTGTCACTAAAATTGACAAAGGGGGAGATCGTTTGAGCATTGCTCGGTTGAACCCACAAGTTTTATTGTCTCAAGATTTTTTTCGATTTTTGGTTATCAAAACTATATCTTGATTTCTAGTCTACTAAGTCAAGTTTGGATAGGCTAGAATTGTAGTTGAGTATCAGAGATCACCCTTGAAGACTGAAGATCGACGAAGACATTTGGAGAACTTCTGTATGTGAAGACTGAAGCATTATATTTTACTCATTATACTATCATTCTATCTATTGAGACTATGTTGAGTGACTTATAGTAGATTCATAAATAAGATGTTTCGAGTCAAGCGTGTCTTGTGAAAAATATTGAAATATGATTTAGTGATTAGATGTTCAAAGATCCTTAACAGTGTTAGTTCTATGAATTAATTTGTTGATCGATTGAAAATTTCCCATGCAAATAATTATATTACTTAGGAATGTTTCAAACATCATAAGAGATAAATATGGACTTACTGAAATTTATGCTCAGGGAAAGTTGGTGAACTTAGTTTGCAAACCATAGATATCTGAGATACAGAAATACAGGAAGGTTGGCGAACCAATTCTCAAATCAATAATTCAGTTGGGAACAGTTCAAGAACCTGGTTTGAGAACCGTGGTGAACAAATTTTTTAAGTTGGATAAATTGGCTAGCAGTTGGAGAACCCGGTTCACGAATCATGGTCAAATGAGTTCAGTAGTTTATTAGGGTTGGCGAACCCGGTTCACGAACTGTATCACCCTGACTCGTGAACAAGCCCTACGGTTGGCAAACCATTGTACCAACTGTCCCGACAATATTTAGCAGATGCTTAACTTATTATTTTAATATGTTTAACATTGCTAGAACTTTCTTAAATAATTCTAAGAATTCATTGATCACTTAAACACTTATGTGTGTGAACTTTGATTAATTTCTTAGGTGTTTAAATAAATATCAAATAGCTTTTAGTTCTTTGGCTAACTTGCCAAACCGAACAATCATTATGCACGGTTCCGTAATTGTTAGAGCACTGCTTGGTCGAACTCGCAAGCGTTTCTATCTCAAGATTGTTTGTTAAGTTTAGTTGATCAAAACTATAGTCTTGATTTCTAGTCTACTTATAGATATGTCTCGGATTAGGATAGAACGTGTAGTTGAGCTTTAGACTTCACTGTGTTCATCAATTGAAGACGAAGATCTATTGAGGAGAGCTTGGAGGAACTTCATCAGCAAAAGGTATGTGGATAGTAAAACTTATTTATCACTCAGAAGTCAATTCTATTATATCTTCTAATGAGACTTTGTCGTATATCTATATAGACTTTTACATTACACATTTGATATTTCGAGCTGAGTTTATCTCGGTTATCTATTTCTCAAAATGTGTGTTATAAGCTTTTTGCTTTAACTATGTTCATCATTATTCTTGACGAGTTTAGTTGGAGACAAATTTATTTGTTGAAAACTAAATATTAAGTCAAAAGATGATCATGTGAAAATTTCCTTGAAACATCTTATATGATTTGTGTGAGACAATCATTTGATGTAGACTTGGAAAGTTTCGTATTGATCACTCGATCACTTGAAAATTACTTGAATCTAATAGTTTGTATGAGACAGCTATTGTCTTCTAAGGATGTTTCGATGATTGAAATGGGAGTTTAGAACAATTAACCATGTCTGGATACAACATGGTATGCATACCTAGTATGAGAACTGTATTGTTAAGATTCAGGTCCGAGAACCTTGTTTGCGTACCTAGTATGCGAACGGTTTTACCTGTAAAGGTCCGAGAACCTTGTTTGCACGAACGGTTCTACCTGAGTTGGTTTGGGACGGCTGTTTGCATACCTGGTTTGCGAACGGCTGGACAAGGCCAAGGTCCAGAGTTTTTGTTTGCATACCTGGTTTGCGAACACAGTGGTTTAAGTTCTAAAATCGGTTAAGTATGATTCTCATACTCATGAACTAAACATTTATGAATTAAGGAATGCAATCTGAGTAAACCGTGGATTAATGTTCATGAATTGATTCTTCTATAAGTACTTTATACAATTACGAATCAATACGATTTTGTTTCAATTGGTTCATATATATTTTTATGAGATAATGAACAATTATACTTGAAACACAATTAGAGTCATTTGATTATCTCACATGATTAATTGATCATCATATTTGATCTAGAAGTGTTAGATGAATGTGGTTAAGACAAAAGTATTCATATGGCTAACTTCGGTTAACTATTATTGAGCCAAATCAATATACATGTTTAGGTACGGTTACCCATATCTAAATGAAGGTATATTTTATTTGTATGTAACAAGCTAACACCATCTAATGGCGGAGATTGATTTCTTTATTTTAAAGAAGACTTAGCTTGAATCTTAAATCAGGAGTTCATCTAACAATGAATATTGAATGCTTTGTTATTAAGCTATCTTAGATTTGGCTATTAGCAAACCCTGGTTTGATAGACTATATAAAGAAGAACTCTAGCAACTGGAAACCTAATCACGACACTTTATTGTGTCCTAGTTGCAAACTAGAGTCGATTCTCCTTTAACCTAGGTTTTTCCAAAAACCTATTAGGTTAACGACTTGAAGACTTCATTTGGGATTCGTGAAGCCAGATCCAACTATTTTCTTTGTAGTTGTGTATTCTGATCTTACTTGTTTTGTCGTGTTGAGTACTATCTTCTCTAAGATTTGCTCGAGATTTATCTCCGATAGGTAAGATATAAAAAGTAGTCACAAAGTTCTTCGTCTCAGACTTTTTGATTCCCCAATAACTTCTTGTACTACCATATAGTTAAGTTATTGTGAGGTGATTGATATTTCTAGGCTGATCTTTAAGAGTATAAGACCGAATTATCAATTGGTTCTTGTTCACCTTGATTTATCATAAGACGGAACAAAACTTCATAGGTACTTCTGTGGGAGACAGATTTATCTATCAGATTATACATATCTGTGTGAGACATGTTTGTTTATAAGTCTTTGACTTTGGGTCGTAGCAACTCTTAGTTGTGGGTGAGGTCATCTAAGGGAATCAAATACGTAGAATCCGGCGTGGTTCTAGAGGCGTAAGGAACGCGATTGTACCTTAATCGGTGTGAGACTTGGTTAGGGCTCCACGAAATTCCAGTCCGAAGTTAACTTGTAGTAGGTTAGTGTTTGTAGCAGCTTAATACAGTGTGGTGTTCAATCTGGACTAGGTCATGGGGTTTTTCTGCATTTGCGGTTTCCTTGTTTAAAAAATTTCTGGTGTCTGTGTTATTTATTTTCCGTATTATATTTTATATGATTGAAATATCACAGGTTGTGTAGTTCAATCGATTGATAAATCCGACCTTGATTTTTGGATAGGAATGGATTGTCACTTGGGCATTAGTCTTTGGTACCGTCCAAGTTATTTCTCATATCAATCAGACTCACAGATTTTCGTTTGTTCGATTGCAGATTGCATTGAGATATTGAGATTAATCTCTTTGATATATCTCTTGATTGAGCTCGCTTTTAAGTTGGTGATCTCGGAATTATATAGGAGTTATTCCATAAAGATTGCAGAACGAATTATTTGGTGTGGTTGTTATAACCCCGCTTTTTCAGTAACCGAACCTATGTGTATAGTCTTCTATTGTAGTTTGAAGACCTAATTAGTTAGCTTGCTTCTCAAGTTATCTTAGCTTGAATTCTATGATAACACTTTTCTTTGAAAACCATAAATAAAGCATCTCTGTCGACTGGGAAAATCATCCCTGACACTATGTGTCCTAGTTGATTTTAGAGTCGCCTCTATTGACCTTTTAGGTCTACGACTAAAAAGACTTCACTTGGGGATTCGTGAAGCCAGGTTCGACTATCTTTACCTGGATAGTTTGTGTATCCTTATATTGCTTTTCTGTTATCGAGGTTTTCGTAATCTCTTTTGGGCAACATATAAAGTTCTCTTCATTTCAGACTATATGATTCCTTAAGTATCTAAAGATTGATCTTAGTTGATCTTTCGACGATTATTCTTGGGAGATAGTTAAGAATATAGGATGCTCTTCGGAAGTCGTAAGTTCTGGATTTGTGAGGCTTCCTGTCTTGTCTATTGTAAACATTTTCCACACCTTTATCTTTCATCTAAATGAAAATCAAATATGCTTATCTGTTAGAGGCAGATTGGTATCAGAAGTCTTCACTTCGGCTGAAGCAATTCTTAGGTTGTAAAGGACATCAGCTAAGGAATCAAGTGCCTAGAACCTTGCGAGGTTCAAGATACGTAAGGAGTGCGAAACGTAACTGAATCGCTTAGAGGGTGGATTCTAAAAATACGAGGGTACCCAAATACAACACAATCTTTTAAATATCAACCTATAAGTCCTTTACCGAATGTGATCGTCTATGGACAGAGTCGAGACAATATAACAGATTCGGTTCACACTTCATGTGATCGTCTATAGATACGAGATCGAGACAATACAACAACAAGATCACTTGTTTGATTAATTATGGATACAAGATCGAGACCATACGACAATAAAGTGTGCACTTGATAATGGATACGGTAATAGCCGAAACTCTATAGGATCAATATCAAGTGTTACGGAGTTAATGTAGGTGTGTAATTTACTTAATTATAATAACAATTATAATCCGGAAAACAAAGTAAATAACACAACAAGATTTTGTTAACGGGGAAACCGAAAATACAGAAAAACCCCGGGACCTAGTCCAGTTTTGAATACTCTCAGAATTAAGCCATTATACAAAATATAGTACCAACTTCATATAGTTGAGACCAAGCAGACTACCCCTAGCTACTTAGTTTCTTCGGTATCCATGCGCCTTCTTCTTCTAGAGTCACGCACGTGAATAACAAGTCCTTTGGATCGTATTCCAAACCGCAAAGGAATAATCTGTTTTGTAACCACCCTAATCAATCTTGATATAATATATGTGAGTTGTTGACAAAAGATCTTCCATTTAATCTAATAAATTTCTTTGTCTGGTTAGATCAATTTATCTTTTGATTACCGAAATAATCAAAGTATAGATACGCAATCAATAAATATAGATCTCAAAGAGATATTATAACTCTATGCCAATCTCACATAACTAATCAATCAAGTCTATCAAAGATAAACTGATTCTAGTTGGATCCCAGACGATCAAGGTTTATGCACTAAATCCAGAAAATACGAAAACTAATAAGAATTTTTCTTCGTCTTCAAATCTTTTATTGCCTTCAATAACTTGCACAACAACATTTGAATCCTTTTGTGATCAATCACGCACATAGTGGAGTCTGTTAACAATGGATCATCACAAGATGTCTTTAGATCCGAAGATGGTTGTAAAGATCTCGTTGCTACTTTGATCTAGTTTGAGTGAGCCTTACATCAGAAGAGAAGGTTCTCAAGAATAAACAAACTAGGTCAAATCAAAGTTACACCAACCATAAGTCAATCAAACCAATAGTCAAAAACTAATAAAACTGTAATTATCTAGTTTCCCACCAACGGTACTCGTAGAGCTTCTTGATCCCACAGAAGTCTTTAAACGAGCGGTCATAAGAGATGTCGCCTAATTAGGGTTCTTTTCTCTCCGGATATATGGATCCACTAGAAACAACAAGAAATGAAGTTTGACTGGCTCTTAGGATAGTTTGCAAGAAATGCAAACTCAAGTATTTATAGACCAAGGTTGTTTGGACAACAAGGAAATTCCAAAACCGAAAATGTTCTCAAGATGTGCATTAAAGTACCTATTTTCGATTTTCCTATTCCCAATTAATGTTGACTAACATTTCCGGAAACTCTCATAGAAAAACTTATATTATTAGTCTAGCACATTAACTAATAATATTTTCCAGAGATGTTGGTAATTAAAACATATATGATGAAAATCATAATTAAATGCTTTTCAATATTTCGGACCAAGATCACCTTGAGAATCAAGGAATATCTTTGAACAATAAATGATAAGAGTTATGTACATGTTCAAATATTTCGACATCTGGAAGCTTCTCATCTTGGCAAACCCCAAACCCTAATTCACACACACCATGAAGAAATATGTGAACCATGAATATTGGTTTTGTTCATGGAACCGATTAAACCATCACTCTAATATATGTTGTGACCTGTTATAACATGATTCCCAATATAGGCTATAATTGTTTACGCCTTGATCCACAAAGTAGCTTGTGACCGGTTACACCTTTCTTCCCGAAGTAACTTGTGATTGGTTACACCTTGCTTCCCAAAGGTAGCTTGTGACCGATTACAACTAACCCCTCAATTCATCTTGTGACCGTTTGTACCTTGGTTCCCAAAGTAACTTGTGACCGGTTACAACTTGCATTCCAATATATCTTGTGATTGGTTACACCATGAATTCCAAAGTCACTTGTGAAAGATTCCAACTAGCTATATGTTATAATCTATGACCGGTTATACCTCAAGTCTCAGAATCATAGTCATCTTCCATTATTCATCCAAAATATATTCAACGAATAACAAGACCAATCATGATTTCCCTTTTGATTACGAAAACAATTTCGTACATCTACTTCCTTAAACAAGTATAAAGACACATAATTTTCTAGGATGAAATCACACCTATATAATGCACACATAATCAAATAACTATATACAATAGATTATGTCGATGTCATATTTACGAAGTTCCTAAAGATAAGTGTTTTATACTTCGTAATATGTTTCCTTGAGACTTTGATCATGTTGTTATGACCAAATCTCATCACTAGAGTATTATATACAATATAATCAGCTTCGCATGTTATGTTTTCAATATAGCAAGACTTGAAAGATACTTTATGAATGAAAACAAGATCAAGTCAATATTACTAACCTCAAGTGGAAGGATGATGTCGTCGTTGTAGTCGTTACTTCTTCTCATTCTTCAGGTCTTCGGAGTAATACTTGTACATATCAACATACTTATACTTTCTAGTCTAACCTAAATGAAGTTATCTCTTGTATTTAATCAAGCGACTCTAGATGAGTTTTGATACTAAAATATGACAACCAAACTTGATATACCAACACTTGGTGGGTTCAACTGAGCTATGCTCTAACAGATTCGATCTCAACTACATTCGAGTACTAAGTCTGATAGTGCGCTAGTATATGTAGCGGCTTAATACAGTATGGTGTTCAATCTGGACGAGGTCCCGTAGTTTTTCTGCTATTGCGGTTTCCTCGTTAACAAAATTTCCGATGTCTTGTGTTTTTCCTTTTTCGCATGATGTTGTTTATCTTTATAATTGGATTTACACAGGTTAGTATGTATTCAATCTAAGTAGATACGTTCGCTTAATTGTAATCGATTACGAGACTACTTTCTTGTAGAATTCGTATCTTGAAATATATATAACAAGTTTAATCACTTGGAAAAATTCCGATTGAATTATTTGGATACAACTAGATTGATCTTGGATATTGATTTTTGAGATCATCCAAGTACTCTGCTTAACAATCAGGTTCATGGACCTTGTGTATTTATACATACTGATTGAGTAGAGGTTGAGATATTAACTATGTATACATACTGGATCATTAGTTGGTCTACTTGCGATTGTATTAAGTTTTTGTCTATACAGTTGTCTAAAGAAAAAGTTGGGTATATTTGGTATCCCCTGCGTTTTCAACAAGGGATAGTTTAGCTATGGACTTCGTAGAATCGACATAACACTAATCGGTAATTTTTTGTTATTTAGTATATTGAACTTTTGGATAAATCCATACCTTGGAATTATGTTTAACTACATAGTTTAAGGGAATAGACTTGCGAAACTTGTTTTGTAGTTGAATTGGTGATTCAAGGATTCATTCTAAGAACCAGTCCATGTAAGGATATCAACTAGGACCGATCCTTAAGAAGGATTTCAACTAAGATCTAGCTATGTCAAAACCGATCCCTATATGTCTGACTGAAATTTAAATTTTTGATATGTATACTATCTTATGGTTCCTGTAAATATCGATATGTATTTTGATTAGATAGGAATGTTCACGTAATGTCGACATAGTGCTTTGAATATGTGCTAAACTCTAATATTATAATGTTCAAGTATTTACCTTTAGATATCGAAACATATATGCTTATCACATCCCAGAGGTTTGCATATCTCTATTATTTTATTAATAAACTACATGGATGTGTGGTAGATAATATTAGTTGTCAATTATGAGCGATTTCGGTTTATGGGTTGCAACACAGATGATATTTTTTAAATTCGGAATTAAATATCCATTGTAGATCTTCAGAATTTTCAAATTGTCTTCCACTCAATCCTTGGTCATAACAATATAAATAGTGGAGATTTTATTTTTACAAAATCATCCCTTGACACACAAGAGTGATTGTGTGGGAAGCCAACTCGTTGAGAGATATGAATAATCTAATTGAGTGAAAAATATTGCATTTCCTTCATTTAAAATATTCTTTGGGATCAAGAAGCCTTTAGTAGTAGCGTTCGTGGGAAACTAAATCGTATTGTTTTTTAGTTTTTCAATTAATTATTTTGATTAAGAATCAACTGTGCAGTTATCCTTGATAGATCAAACGTTTATTTTATGATCATTTTCTTTTGATATAAGGCCACTCAAGTATGTTTGAGGCTTGACTATTTTAGATCTAGTGATTCAAGATCTATAAATAGAACTGTTGATTAATCAGTTAACAAGCTTCGTTCTTAGTATGTTGATCAATAGTAAGAATGAAGTTGTTTGTGTAACGATAACTTTGAAGATTAGAGATTCAAAACTTGAAGACTTTTCTTTTTATGGTTTCTGATCGATCTTTGCGATTCTTCTTACACACTTAATTCTCTGGGATCCAAACAATAATCTTATTATGATACACTTAAGACTTGTTATAAAGATCAAATGAACTCTATCGTTGCTTACCCTAGTAGATTTTCTTGGATAATTTTTTTCACCGAGATAGATTATTTCGATAATCTTTTTCTTGGTTTGATATTTGAATAAAGGAGTTTATATTTGTAAACGGGATATCATTTACTCTACTTTATCTTTGACTGAAATCTTGATTTGGAAGATTAATAAGTGAGTTGGTTACTGAAACATACTTAGTCCTTTGTTGTTTCAGGTTACGATCTAAATGAGTTGAGATAGGAAGTCTTCACAACAGGTGAAGCGACTCAAGATAGTGGAATCTGTCTTGGGATTCACGTGCATAACCTAGATTGGTTGTAGGAGCAGGGATATTGAACGAAATGAGTAACTAGGGGTAGTTTACTTGGTCTCAACTACGAATTTTGGTAGTCAATTTGTATAGGCTTAATTGTAAGAGTATTCAAAACTGGACTAGGTCCTGGGATTTTTCTGCCAGCCAGTTTTCCTCGTTAAAAAAAACTGTGTGTCGCGTTATTACTTTATTTCCCGTATTACAATTATTGTTATAATTTAGTAATTACACTTGTACGTTAATCCACTTAGTGTAATTTCTGAAAAGCGGGGGTATAACAACCACACCCAATAATTCGTTCGGAAATCTGTATGGACTAACTCCAATATAATTCCGAGAGCACCAACTTATAAAGCGAGCTCAATCCAGAAATATATCAAAGAGTTATATCTCAGTTTCTCAACACAATCTGCAATCGAACAGATAGAAATATGTGAGCCCGATTGATATGAGAAATAACTTGTACGGTACCAAATACCAATTCTCAGGTGTCAATCAATTTATATCAACAACCAAAGGTCGGATTTACCAATTGATTGATCTACGTACAACCTATGATATTTCAATTATATAAACAAATATAATAAGGAAAAAAAATAACATAGACACTGAAAGTTTTGTTAACGAGGAAACCGCAAATATAGAATAACCCCGGGACCTAGTCCAGATTTGAACACCACACTGTATTAAGCCGCTACAGACACTAGCCTACTACAAGTTAACTTCGGACTGGAATGTAGTTGAGACCTAACCAAGTCTCACACCGATTAAGGTACAGTCGCATTCCTTATGTTTCTGAATCCTAGCAGGACTCTACGCACTTGATTCCCTTATATAATCTCACCCACAACTAAGAGTTCCTACAACTCAAAGTCGAAGACTTGTAAACAAATTTGTTTCCCAAAGATAAGTATATTTTGATAGATAAATCTATCTCCCACAGAAGTACCTATGAAGTTTTTGTTCCGTATTTTGATAAGTCAAGGTGATCAGGAACCAATTGATAATCTGGTCATATATTCCCGACGAACAACCTAGAAATATAAATAACCTCACAATAACTTAACTATATGGTAGAAGTTATTGCGGAATCACAAAGAATGAGACGAAGAGCTTTGTGATCACTTTTTATATCTTACCTATCGGAGATAAATCTCGAGTTAATCTTAGAGAAGATTGTACTCAATACGATAGAACAAGTAAGATCAGATCACGCAACTACAAAGAAAATAGCTGGGTCTAGCTTCACGAATCCCAAATAAAGTCTTTAAGTCGTTAACCTATGACAGTTTTGGAAAAAACCTAGGTTAAAGGAGATTCGACTCTAGTGGCAACTAGGACACAGGAAAGTGTCGGAATTAGGTTTTCCAGTTGCTAGAGTTGTCCCTTATATAGTCTTTCAAATCAGGGTTTGCTTTCAATCAAAGCTAAGATAGCTTAGTAATAAAGCATTCAATATTCACCATTAGATGAAAACCTGATTTAAGATTCAAGCTAAGTCTGCTTAAAACCAAAGCAACATCTCTCCACCGTTAGATGGTCTTAGCTTGTTACACACAAATGAAATATACTTCCATTTAGATATGGGTAACCGTACCTAAACGTGTATATTGAGTTGGCTCAATAATAGTTAACCGAGGTTATCCATATGAACACTTTTGTCTTAACCACATTCATCTAACACTTCTAGATCAACTATGATGATCAATCGAACATGAAAGATAATCGAACGAATATAACTGTGTTTCAAATAGAATTGTTCAATTGTTCACTATTTCACAGATATATATATATGAACCAATTGAATCAAAATCTGATTGATTCATGAAATCAATTCATGAATATTAATCTACGGTTTGCAAATATTGCATTCCTTAATTCATAAATGTATTTATTCATTAGTATGAAAACATACTTAACCGATTTTTGAATTTTAACCACTAAGTTTGCAAACGGGTACGCAAACTATAGCTTCCGGACTTTGGTCTTGTCCAGCAGTTTGCAAACCGGTATGCATACTGATGTCCCGGACCTTAACTCAGGTAGAACCTTCCATACTGGTATGCAAACTTGGTTCTCTGACTTTAACAGTTAAAATCGTTCGCTAACTGGTATGCAAACAAGGGTCCCGGACCTGAATCATACCACAAATGTTTGTATACTGGTATGCATATTGTGTTGTATCCAGACAAAGGTTAATTTATTCTGAACTCCCATTTGAATCATTGAAACATCCTTAGAAGACGACAATAGATGTCTCACACAAACTATTAGCTTATAAGTAATTTTCAATTGATTGAATGATCAATATGAAACTTTCTGAGTCGACATCAAATGATTGTCTCACATAAATCATGTAAGATGTTTCAAGGCGATTTTCACATGATCATCTTTTGACTTATTATTTAGTTTCCAAAAAATAAATTTTTTTTCAACTAAACTCGTCAAGAATATGATGAACTTAACTAAAGCAAAAAGATTCCAACACATATTTCGAGAAATAGATAACCGAGTCAAACTCATTTCAACACATATTTTGAGAAATAGAAAATCGAGTTAAACTCATATCGAAATATCAAATGTGTATAATATAAAAGTATATATAGCTATACGACTTAGTCTCATTAGGAGATAGAACGGAATAGATTTCTGAGTGATAGATAAGTTTTAGTTTCCACATACCTTTTGTTCATGAAGTTCCTCCAAGCTCTTCTCATTAGATCCTCGTCTTCAATCGATGAACACCGTGAAGTCTAAAGATCAACTAAACATTTTATCCCAATCCGAGACATAACTATAAGTAAACTAGAAATTAAGACTTATAGTTTTGATCACCTAAACTTGAAAAACAAGCTTGAGATAGCAACGCTTGCGAGTTCGACCGAGCAAGGCTCTAACAATTTCATCATTAGTTTGATCACATACTTAGACTATATACCAAGTTACATCTTGTTGAAGTAATTCTTTGGCCATTATTGTTTTAGTAGCATTACACAAGGTGTGTTTGTATAGGTTGATATGAAAAGATTGTGGTGTACTCGGTAACCTCATCATTTCAAATAGCATTAACTGTGAATAACGGAAGAAAAACGTCAATGAGAGCATATCAAGGATGACAGAAGCCTTGTTCACGACCACTCTCGCCAAGACATTAGCCTAAGTTGAAAAATAGATAGTACCAATTGATTGTACCTCCATTAAAATGGTGCACGTGTGTACCGCCCAAGCTATTGCATAACGGTGAAACACGGTTTATTGGAGAAAACCGTTTGGTTTATTATGGAAACCTGTCGGTTTATTAAAGAAACCTACATGGCTTATTATAGAAGCCCAGTTGGCTTATTTTGGAAGCCCATTCGATTTATTAAAGAAACCCATATGGCTTATTATAGAAGCTCAGTCGGTTTATTAAAGAAACCCATATGGCTTATTATAAAAGCTCAGTTAGCTTATTTTGGAAGCCCAAACGGTTTATTAAAGAAACCCAAGGCTTATTAAAGAAGCCTAGTTGGCTTATTTTGGAAGCCCTTATGGTTTATTAAAGAAACCATGGCTTACTATAGAATCCCGGTCTAGCTTATTATAGAATCCCAAAAGACTTATTTTGGAAGTCATTTTGAGATAGATACAAATCTTGGAAGGTATATATGGATCTTCTAAGATAGGTATAAATTTTGGGAGATATACAAGGATCTTTCAAGATAAATACAAATTTTGTGGAGATAGACACAAATCTTGTGAAGCTATACATGGATCTTCCAAGATAGACTCAAATATGGGGAAGATATACAAGGATCTTTCAAGATAAACACAAATCTGAGGAAGATATACAAATATCTTTCAAGATAAACATAAATCTGGGGAAAATCTTCAAGGATATATACAAATATTAAAGGATACATACAAATCTAGGTGGTTATTTTTTATAACTACAACTAGATTTGGTTTTTTCCTTTAAATAGAGGCCAAAATCCAACTCAAGAAGAACACAATTTCTGGGTTAGCTAGCACAAGGAGAAATCATTGTGTTACAATAATCAATAAAATATCTCTCCCTATGGGGATTCATTCGTGGACATAGGCATAACTCAGCGAACCACGTAAATTCTTTTGTCTCCTCTCTTTATTTTCAATTCGTTTTCTGAAACCTAATTTCCCATCAAATCATCAAATCGAACGTGTTTTGTGCCTAGAAGTAATTTTGGGTATAAACATTAAGTACACCACAAACTTTTTCGTTCGGCATCTTGTATGGAAAAAACCTAACATAATTGCAAGTAGATCTAATTAAGATTCATTGAACATATAATATAGGGTTTCTCTTATCTCTTCCACAATCAATATATCTACACAACAAAGTCTGTGAACCCGATCGTGTAAAAGAGTTTTTGGACGATTTCACAAATCAATATCCAAGATTAATCTACTCGTATCCAAATCAAGATGATCCTAATTCTACCAAGTATAAAACTTGTTATCTATCTTTCAATATACGAATTCTACAAGAACAAGTCTCGTAATTGATCACAATTAATAAAGACTTAAACTACCTAGATTGAATACGTACTACTTGT
Organism: Papaver somniferum; assembly: GCF_003573695.1. NCBI lineage: Eukaryota > Viridiplantae > Streptophyta > Magnoliopsida > Ranunculales > Papaveraceae > Papaver > Papaver somniferum. The sequence goes on from NC_039361.1 coordinate 149,908,298, forward strand.
GATATTCCTACTATAAAGATAAAGTAAAATAATACGAAAACATAATAACACAAGGCACCAAAAGTTTTGTTAAAGAGGAAAACTACACCTGCAGAAAAACCTCAGAACCTTTTTCAGTTTTGAACACCAAACTGTATTAAGCCGCTACAGACACTATACTACAATCAGATTTTATACTGAAATATAGTTGAGACCAAATTAACCCCCTAAGCAATTCACCTTCAGTCGTGCTCCTCAAGTCTCTTGAACCTCGAAAGGCTCTACGCAATTGATTCCTTAGCTGACATACTTTACAGCCTAAGAGTTGCTTCAACCTAAGTGAATACTTTGGATACCAATATGCCTCTAACAGATAAACTTATTTGATTTCCCTTTAGATCGTTTAGATCGAGGCTTGCAAATTTATTTGCAATAGACGAAACTATCAAACCCCATGAATACGAAACACTTACACTCAGTCAGCTGAAAAGTATGGATTACTAACTACCTCTCACGAACAATTATAAACCGATCTACAAAGAAGAGTTTTAGATATCTATCTTGAGGAATTACAAAGTTTGAGACGGAAAGAAGTTTGTGATTTCTATCTATCTCGTTCTTGATTTGAGACAACAAGAACCTCGAAGATAAATAAGAGGAAGATCAGGATACACGAACTATCAAAACAAAAATAGTCGGACCTGGATCCACGAATCCCTAAATGAAGTGTTTAATCCCCAAGTGAAGTGTTTAAGTCGTAAACTTAATTATGTTTCTCAGGGGAAATCTAGGTTAATAGAGAACGACTTTAGCATACAGCTAGAACATTGAAGTGTCATGGATTGAATTTCCCAGTTATTTGAGTCTAGGTGGCTTTGAATTCAATCTAATATAAATTAAGCTTCAAGCAAACACTTTCTCAGTTTAGATGAAACACTTGTCAGGAGTTTGTGTAAACATGTGAGAAGTCCGTCTTGAAATTACACAGAAGAATATACTCTATGGTCCAGGGTACTGGAACCATGTACAATGATAGTTCATGGAGAATATGCCATATGAACGTATAAGCATAATCGTAAAACTTAAATCATGATTGAAAAACACAAGATGATTTAGTGATCAAAGGTATCTTAGAAGTGTTCGTGAGAGTTATAGCAATGGCATATGTATTTGTGAAAATAGTTTATGAGCATCTGCTTAATTCGTATTGAGTAGGTATGTGTAGGGGTACACATACCTATGAACCAGTTTGTTAGAGCACTGCTCGGTCAAACTCGCAAGTGTTGCTATCTCAAGCTTGTTTGTCAAGTTTAGTTATCAAAACTATAAGTCTTGATTTCTAGTCTACTTATAGCTATGTCTCGGATTAGGATATAATGTGTAGTTGAGCTTTAGAATTCACGGCGTTCATCGATTGAAGACGAAGAAATACTAAGGGGAGCTTGTGGAACTTCATCAACAAAAGGTATATGGAGACTTGAACTCTTCTGTCACTCAGAATTCTATTTCTATTTTATCCCATATTGAGACAAAAGTTGTATAGCTATATAGACTTTATATTATACACATTTGATATTTCGAGATGAGTTTAACTCGTTTATATATTTCTCGAAATATGTGCTGGTAAGCTTTCGCTTTAACCAAGTTCATCTTTATTCTTGACGAAAGTCAAAATATGATCATGTGAAAATTTCCTGGCAACATCTTACATGATTTGTGTGGGACAGTCATTTGATGTAGACTCGGAACGTTTCGTGTTGATCTATTGATCACTTAAAAATTGCTTTGAAGTTAATAGTTTATGTGAGACACCTATTCCCGTCCAATAATGTTTCAATGATTAACATGGAGTTTAGAACGATTAACCATTGATTGGATATAGCACAATATCCGTACTTGTATGTTAAACTGTTGCAAGTTATTCCAAGTCCGGGAACCATAGTATGCATACCGGTTTGATAGTTGAAGTCCGGGAACTTATTATGCATAACCGTATGCGTACCGGCTTAAAAGTTCAAGTCCGGGAATTCAACTGAGTTTGGTCATATACGACAGTATGCATACCCGTTCGCATACTGGCGAACCCAGACCAAGTCCGGCTACTTAGGTATGCGCACCTGTCTGCATACTTGAGTGGGTTAAGTTCTAAAATCGGTTTGTTCATGAAAAAATACATTTATATAATAAGGAATGCAATCTTTTGCAAACTGTGGCTATAATGTTCATGAATTGATTCTAGTGAATCAAAATCGATTTTGCTTCAATTGTGTCTTATATACTTCTATGAGAATATAAACAATTGAACAACTCTAGAACTAGTTTCATTTGAACTAGTTGTGATTAAGATGAACAAGTTTAATATGAAAGTGTTCACATGGCTAACTTCGGTTAACTATTGTTGAGCCAACTATGTGCACATGTTTAGGTACGGTTACTCATATCTAAATGAAGTCGCATTTCATTTGTGTATAACAAGCTAAGTTCAATCTAACAGTTGAAAGATATGAACTTGACTCTAATCAGGTTTTCATCTAACAGTGTGTTGATGGTGGTTTTTAACTTAGGGCGAAAATAGTAAAAGTATATCTACCTGACCCGGCATCAGAAGTAGTAAACCTTGATATATCTATATTCCGCGGGGAATTTGGAGAATATATCAAAATCTGATGACTGCCTATGTCTCTCTTCATATTATTTTGAAACTCAAGCTCCTAGATGAATTGTTCACTAGTATAGAGCCTAATGAGTATCTAAGATCCTAGCTGCATTACTAAATAATGCTGGAGCCTGCCGCGTATTTTTTCTATGCTATGTTCCCCAACTGAACCCTTAGTATTGGTATGATATGACAATTAGTGTTCGCTCGCAGCTGAGTAGCATGAATTTCTCGAAGTATCAAAATTAAGGTCTGCATGAAAACGCTCAATCAGAAGATGTGCTAACTGCTCTCTGAGAACGAAAGGATTTTGTGTCAACACACATAATTTGTTAAATTTGTGATAACTCACAAGTTTTGACCTAATTAATTTGCAAAAATTAGGCCTTTTTGCGCCTGTGCAAATATCTTGAACCCTATTGGTCGAGGCCAAACCTAGGAAATCTATGAAACTAATCCGCCATGGAACTAGTAGGAGCAAAGTCCTACTAGAAAACAAGAAATAAAAGAGGAGCTGCAGAAAATAGGAGCATCAGCAAAAAGAGGTGTGGCCGTGTCACATGGCCGGCCAGTTTAGGTGCCACCCGCAGACAACCACGCCCCATGTTGCTTGACCGGCCCTCCTCTTTCATATCGACCAATCGGGTCGCTCTAAAGCCGCCACGCGCACTAGAGATGTGGCCACGCCCCCATGCTAGGGGTGTAAATAATACCCGAAAATACTCGGCCTGCCTGTATCTGCCCGAGCCCGCCTGTACCCGAAGTAGCCCAAAGCCTGTTATGGCCCGTCATGGACCACCCGACCCGGCCTGGATTAAATTATTGGGCGGTCTCGGGTTTTGCGATTAATTATGATGCCCGGCCTGATACCCGGCCTGGTGCCCGGCCTGAAAGCCTTCTATGTGCCATTAATCATTTAATATCCTCTTAAAAAGACTTAAAAGTTACAATTTTATAATTGTCAATTTTTTGTCAAGAAAAATAAAATATATAATTGTTTTTACTTATAATTAACCTTTTCAAAACATTAATGGTAATATATTTTCTTATTAGAAAGTTTATTGTACTCTAATTAATTATTTATTATAGGCTAAAATTAAAAATTTGTCAGTGTAATTTAAATATAAAATAATACTATCACTTACGATATGCTATGTTGGAAAGGAAAGGATATTGTATTTAGTACTGTTCATTTGAAAATTTAAACTTAAAAAAAAAATAGTGGCTTGTCCGGCCCGATCTGGCCTGCCCGTATAAAAAGCGGGCTTTGGGCGGTCTTTGGGTAGCAAATTATCTACTTGTGCCCGGCCTGTCCGGCCTGAATTTGTTTACGGGCTCACAAATATTAAGACTGGCCTGCCCGGCCTGTCTTAGTTTTGGGTCGGGCGGCCCGGCCTGCCCGAATTTACACCCCTACCCCATGCTGGTTGCCGGCCCCCCTCTTCCCAATCGACTAATCACGTCGCTCTAAATACGCGACATGCACTTAGAGTGTGGCCAGGACATGCCTGTCGGCCCTCTTTCCCACCGGCCAATCAGATTGCTCTAAATGCGCCACATGCACTCGGGATATAGCCACACCTCATGCTCGCGGGACCCATTTTCTACCGACCAATCAGGTCGTTCTAAACCCGCCACATGCATTAAAAGACCAACCTATACCAAACGGCCACCATGCTAATCGGCATGCCAAACGTGCCATGCCGCACCAACATGCTAATCGGCATGCCCAACATTCCATGCCGCGCCAACGTGCTAATCGGCATGCCAACATGCCACTCCGCCGCAGTAACATGCCAACGTGCCACAAACAGCGCAACTACGTGCTAACCCACTTTTGTTCGTGGCCAACACCATAACAGATTCCAATTAGGGTATTCCGATCAGAACACGATTCTTGCTTTGGTGGCATTAGTCGAAACCCTAATTTTTGGTCGCGGCCCAAATTATGCCACTTTGGCCCCCACAACATGCACGAGCCATGCGACCCATAAAACCCTAAAAAAGGCGTCATGCCATGGCCACCCATGGCTATCCTTGAGCCTGTGGTTGTTCCCACATTATGGCCCTGCTATAATTCCTTTGACGCGGCCATGGCACCAACTGCACAAAAAACATCACCGTGTCGCGGCCACATGCCATACACGCTAATTATGGTTGCGGCATGCCAAACCCTAATTTAGGCAGGGCCGCTACACGCGCTAATTAGGGTTGCGGCATGCCAAACCCTAGTTTAGGAATGCGCCACTGTACCACTATGCCATTAACAGGCGCCATTACGCCATTATGCCACTACTGGCGCCAACAAGATGTGGCCATAATCAACAGCCACCTTCTCTCATAAATTGCAATCTCAGCCGTCCAACTTCGCCACGGAGTTAACCGGCCTATAACAAGTCTCAGGAGACCAAGCAAGACTAACCTAATAGCGTCACACGCCATTTTCCTACGGCAAGTCTCATGACTTAACTTTCCACACATGATTATCCGCCATTTAGCTGGCATACGATTAATAAGAATATCCAGGTCTTGCAAACAAGACCCACTCAGCAATCTGCTGCACTTTTTCCACGAAAAGTACTCGAGACATCAAACATGTCACAAACTGGGGGATCCTCATCAGGGTATTGGTCTGGCGGTTTACAGCGTGCGGCGTGCAACACGCCCATTATAAGAAAGTGTCAGTAAAATGGACAGTTAGTGGCGGCAAGAAGTAGTGGGTGTAAATTAACCCATTTCCCCTCATAGTAGGGACGTGGTTTCTAGCATTTACACATTACCACACTTCTCCATCACTCAACCACTCCCCCTTCCTACGAGATCAGGGTGCGTTCAATTATGACTTGTATAAATAGGTTTTTGCCTATTTCGACCAAACAACAGAGTTTTGGTTAACAACAACACAAGTATCCTGAAAAACACAAAAAGAACTGATAGCTTATATTCCGCAAGCCAGTTCCATATTCTGATACAAGTCATAAAATAGCCACACCTTTAGAATTAACAATTCTGCTCTCAACACATTCTTCGGTTTCCTCCCTAAGACCAAACCTTGTCCTTCACTTTGTGACCGAAGCCAGACTGGAACAACCATTTCTTGGTTTAGGCCAGGATTGTACAGATTGATCTCTCGAATCTAAAGTACTCCCGTGCAGTGCATTTGTTTAATGTTTAGATTCGTTTCTCATGAACACACTCAAATTTACCAAAACCAGCAGAAACAGTTTTTATCCCAAAACAACTGGCGACCACAGTGGGAGATTAATCTCTCGGTTGCAAAATCAGTTTCTCAGGATTCATTCCATTTTTTCTCAATTTCAAAAGGGTGGATCTTAGATCCAATTCAATCACTAAACTCAATTTAGGTTCAACATCCAATTTCAATTCCGGTGTTCCGTTCGCTAAGAAGCTTCACAAAATGCTATTCAAGCAATGCTACTGGAAATACCTTGGATAGCTGAACACCAGTAAATCTCCCAGATGAAAGGACCATAAATCCGCGTGAAGACACATGAAGACGTGATTACTACTTAGGAGGGCACAATGGCTTCTCTCGAGGTCTGAATGGAGCAGCCAGATCTGTAACACCATAAGTGTTATATGGAGCAAGCCGGAAACGCCTCAAAGTTATCACCGATATTAATGTCTTCAGGGAGATAAAATGAAGATTCGCATAGTCGTTGTTCCAGTATGGATATAGTCGACAACAAATATCAACACCTGTGGAGTCCTAGAAAGGCACCTGCAGAGATCACGAAAGCGATGGTCTATCTCCATTCCACCACTACTACCAGTTTATGGTCAGGAGTATCCGCTATCACTTCATCGGAAAAATGTGTATATTCAGACCATGGCGCAATTCTGGGAATTCGCACATTTTACAATAACAAAGGAGGTTAAAACATCTTCAAATCATTCATAAGAGTTCGCCTATTATGCCGACCCAAGCAAGAGCAAGCCTGTGACATCTTTAAAACTACTAGAGCTAACCCACAAAGAGAGACACCTCATCAGTAGCGTCACCCACGGACATGGCATGTGGTTTAGAAAGGTTACGGGTCGTTTTGCAAGAACTCCGTCAGAAACGTTTTTACACTGCCCTTCAGAAGAATTGAAACTGGTGCTAATTGGTGAAGAATCTTTGAGTGATACGTATACCAAACGATTCGTATGGAAGTCTTCTAAAATATACTAAAAGGGAATATCAATCCTACAAATGAGCTATAAATAGAAGCCGAAACTCTCGACTACGTGACAGCTGAAAAACCTACATAATTCTTTCTGGAAAGTTCTGAATTCTCGGTGTCAGGTACTTTTCACCCACCAAACGGACTCCGAATGAATAAATTCTTTTTGCAAAAGTTAGATTTTCCTCTTAGTAAAAGAATGAGAGGTCAATAACCGCATTCCGATGTTGGACGAAGATTTTGCGGACGTTTTGGAAAGAAGACACGAATCTGAAATTTTCATCAAGTCAATACACCAAAGTCGCAGGCAAGCAACAATAGGCAAGCTGCTGTATGCATATAATCATGGAAGAGATACTTCACCGAAATAAGAAAAGATAAGGATAAGAAAAATAACCTCACGAACACGAGTTATATTAAAAGGAGGAATCCTTCTTTTGGGCCATAATGTCCAAGCAAATCCTTGCGTGTTACCAGAGTCCGCGGCCGCCACGCCACTCCTTCCTGCCAAGGATTGTATCGTACCATAGCTGCCACTCCTTCCTGCCAAATATCATGTCGTATCCTCCACTCCTTCCTGCCAAGGATCGTGCCATAGTCGTCGCTCCTTCCTGCCAAAGATCGTATCATAGCCTCCGCTCCTTCCTGCCAAGGTTCGTGCCCGTAGCCGCCACTCCTTCCTGCCAAAGATCATGTCGTAGCCTCCACTCCTTCCTGCCAAGATTTGTGCCCGTATCCGCTACTCCTTCCTGCCAAGGATCGTATCGTAGCCTCCACTCCTTCATGCCAAGGATCGTGTCGTAGACGCCACACTCCTCCCTCTCAAGGATCGTGATCACAGCCAGCCAAGGTTCATAGTTGTGGCCATATTTTGTACCATCCCGCCAAATCTCGTGGTCGTGGATAGTTTTACTCGCTTACACGTCCAGCCAATCCCTTTGCTTCCATGGACGCCCATGCAATTCCAGCCGAACCTATTTTGTTCCCACCACAACGTAATCTCTTCTGATCACAGCTGCTGCCAAGAACCGTTGTTGCTCATTTGTTGATACCAGCCAGAGCTTCACCATAGCAACAACCACTACAAAGGTAATCAGTACTTCTCCATATTTTAGTTTCACGTAGAAAAAGTAATAGAGTCACCAGTACGGATGCAAGATGGTGATATCTTTATCATGGTCACCCCACTGACCATACAAGATAGAAACATGTAAACCACACTTGGGGAATGAGGTTCTACATAGAATCCCTTCACTGTCAAAGCTCAGAAGACACGGTCAACCAAAAAGTCATAGCCACGACAAGGTCATCTACTCTTCAAAGATGTAGCGTAAGGATATCATCACCTCTCTGTCTGGAAGGCGCCTGCAACACTTTACGAGGCCGCGACGGATCCCAATCCTACTTAGAGAAAACAACTTCAGTAAATAAAGAGAAGTGCGACCAGGGGATGCTCATCCCAGTCCATCCCTGACAACAATCAAAGATTCATGAGATAACTCCATAGACGCGGCTGAAACGTTTTTCTTGAAGAAATAGGGGGAGCCACGATTAACAACCTAACTCTCCCACTTCTACCTCTTCGTTATCCAGAATATTTCGTCCATGTGATGTTCTAGGCATCCCAGCATCGCATCCAGGAGATTACAATTAGCTTGTATCAAATCCCATAGGCATGGATTCAAGGTGATACAATCAAAGTAGGCTACACTTTGGGACTGAAGCCTCCTTCAGGTTTAGAAGTTTAAACGCAGTCACCACCTTACCAGCGAATGCAGTAAAAGCACATCTTCCACGAGAAAATGGGCTCAGGATAATTACACAAGGGGACTACCAGCATGGGATGCCTTCACTTCCCTCAACCAGGTTATTTCTGATGTCAACATCGTCACTGCCGAAGCTTTACGAGCCACAGGAATTTCTCAACATGAAGCCATACACGTGCATCAAGGAATCCAGAAGAACGCCGCAGAGATATTCACATATCCTTCCATGCCATCGGATCTATTTTAGTGACCAGACAGAAGTGTAACTAGGGACTGCTCATCGCATCCCATTCCATACAACAGTCCAAGATTCAGAAGATGGTTCGAAGTATGTCGCTTGGAAAGAAGTTCTTGAAGACTTGATAGCAGCACGTTGGTGACACAACGCCTCTCAGCTCGCCTACTTCACCCAACGACTCCAGAAGATTTTGACCATACAAGCATCCACAACATATTAGCATCGTAATCAGAAGGGCAAGAATAAGCCTTCCATGCACCAAATAACTTAAAGTCAAGGACGGATCAACAACGTAGCTAGACTCTCCAATATTGGCCCTGGCATGATCATTCTGGAATATATATTTCATCCATCCACCCCAGAAGTGCAATGGAGTTTGGTAAAATTTGAAATCCACTGGAGAGGTTAGACACTCATTCTTCTGAAGTCAGAACCTTATTACACATTCTGGAGAAGATCGATGGCACTGTTGGGTGGCTACATGCGCAAAAGAGAAAACATCACCTACTTTGAGTTCTCCTGGGTCGCCTTGCTGTTGATTATAACTATTGGATATTGCTTTATTGTCGATGATGCTCGCTTTATCACCGATAATAAAGAAATTCATTCATACAAGCTAAATGTCCAAGTTTGATCAACTACTCATGGATATTATACTCACAGCTAAAATACAAAGACACGGTGAACTTACCTTGCCGCTGACGATTAGCACGCTTGTGATCGAGCTGTTGACAGTGACGAAGAGGAGTCGGCCATTGCAGACAAAAGCACAGATCCGGACGAGCAACAAAAAATAGAAGAGGGTCGATACCCCTTTCATACGAATGGAGTTTCTAGAGTTTGAACATAAGAATGATTCCTTCTTACTCCATGAACGGGAATAGATGGTTGGGCGCAACGCACTCATACCCCATAGCTGAGCTAGCAACACGCTACTACAAAAGCCAGTGGCCGCACGATCCCGCTGCTGAAAGTCGATTTGGATTTCCCTGGTAATATCTACCTGCTTCGTCTTTTCAATTTTATTTTTCGTTTGTCACCATCTAGTGCTTACCCCGCAACAATGTCATTATTATGTGTTAAGTAGGGGACTTAATGTTGATGGTGGTTTTTAGCTTAGGGAGAAAACTATAAAAGTCTGTCTACCTGACCCGGCATCAGAAGTAGTAGACCTTGATATATCTATATTCCGCAGGGAATTTGAAGAATATATCAAAATCTTATGATTGCCTATGTCTCTCTTCATATTATTTTGAAACTCAAGATCTTGTATGAATTGTTCACTAGTATAGAGCCTAATGAGTATATAAGCTTCTAGCTGCATTACTCACTAATGGCGGAGCCTGCCGAGTATTTCTCCTATGCTATGTTCCCCAGCTGAACCTTTAGTATTGGTATGATATGACAATTAGTGTTCGCTCGCAGCTAAGTAGCTTGAAGTTCTCGAAGTATCAAAATTAAGGTTTGCATGAAAACGCTCAATCAGAAGATGCACTAACTGCTCTCTAAGAATAAAAGGATTTTGTGTCAACACACATAATTTTTTAAATTTGTGATAACTCACAAAATTCAAGTTTTGGCCTAATTAATTTGCAAAAATTAGGCCTTTTTGCGCCTGTGCAAATATCTCGAACCCTATTGGTCGAGGTAAAACCTAGGCAAGCTAGGAAACTAATTCGCCATGGAGCTAGTAGGAGCAATGTCCTACTAGAAAACAAGAAATAAAAGAGGATCCGCAGAATATAGGAGCAGCAACAAAAGGAGGCGTGGCCGTGTCACATATCCGGCCAGTTTAAGCGCCACCCCCAGTCGTCCATGCCCCATGCTGCTTGACCGGCCCCCCTCTTTCATATTGACCAATCAGGTCGCTCTAAACGCCACCCCCAGTCGGCCATGCCCCATGCTGCTTGACCGACCCCCCTCTTTCATATTGACCAGTCAGGTCGCTCTAAAGCCGCCACACGCACTAGAGATGTGGCCACGCCCTCATGCTGTTTTCCGATCCACCTTTTCCCAATCGACCAATCACGTCGCTCTAAATATGCCACACACACTTAGAGTGTGGCCAGGCCATACCTGTCAGCCCTCTTTCCCACCGGCCAATCAGATTGCTCTAAATGCGCCACATGCACTCGGGATATGGCCAGACCTCATGCTCGCGGTCCCCATTTTCAATCGACAAATCAGGTCGCTCTAAACCCGCCACACGCATTAAAAGGCCAAACTATACCAAACGGCCACCATGCTAATCGGCATGCCAAACGTGCCATGCCGCGCCAACATGCTAATCGTCATGCCAAACGTGTCATGTCGCGCTAACATGCCAATCAGCATGCCAAACAAGCCATGCCGCTCCAACGTGCTAATCCGCATGCCAACATGCCACTCCGCCGCAGTAACATGCCAACGTGCCACAAACAGCGCCAACTACGTGATAAGCCACTTTTTGTTCGTGGCCAACGCCATAATAGATTCCTGTTAGGGTATTCCGATCAGAACACGATTCTTTCTTTAGTGGCATTAGTCGAAACCCTAATTTTTGGTTGTGGCCCAAATTACGCCACTTTGGACCCACAACATGCACGAGCCATGCGGGACCCATAAAAACCTAAAAAAGGCGTCATGACATGGCCACCCATGGCTATCCTTGCGCCTGAGATCGTTCCCACATTATGGACCTGCCATAATTCCTTTGACGCGGCCATGGCACCATCTGCACAAAAAACGTTATCGTGGCGCGACCACATGCCACACCCGCTAATTAGGGTTGCGGCATGCCAAACCCTAATTTAGGCAGGGCCGCTACGCCACATGCCACACACGCTAATTAGGGTTGCGGCGTGCCAAACCCTAATTTAGGAAGGCGCCACTGTACCACTATGCCACTAACAGGCGCCATTACGCCACTACTGGCGCCAACAAGATGTGGCCATAATCAATGACCACCTTCTCTCATAAATTGCAATCTAAGCCGTCCAACTTCGCCGCGGAGTTAACCGGCCTATAAAAAGTCTCAGGTGACCAACCAAGACTAACCTAATAGCGTCACACGCCATTTGCTACTGCAAGTCTCATGACTTAACTTGCCGCACATGATTATCCACTATTTAGCTGGCATACCATTAATCAAAATAGCTAGGTCTTGCACACAAGACCCACTCAGCAATCTGCTGCACTTTTTCCACGAAAATACTCGAGACATCAAACATGTCATAAACTGGGGGATGCTCATCAGGGTATTGGTCTGGCGGTTTACAGCGTGCAGCGTGCAACACTCTCATTATAAGAAAGTGTCAAGAAAGTGAACAGTTAGTGGCGGCACGAAGTAGTGGGTGTAAACTAACCTGTTTCCCCTCATAGTAGGGACGTGGTTTCTATCATTTACACATTACCCCACTTCTCCATCACTCAACCACTCTCACTTCCTACGAGATCAGGGTGCGTTCAATTATGAGTTGTATAAATGGGTTTCTGCCCATTTCGACCAAACAACAGAGTTTTAGTTAACAACAATACAAGTATCCAGAAAAACACAAAAAGAACTGATAGCTTACATTCCGCAAGCCAGTTCCACATTCTGATACAAGTCATAAAATAGCCACACCTTCAGAATTAACCATTCTGGTCTCAATACCTTCTTCGCTTCCCTCCCTAAGACCAACCCTTGTCATTCACTTTGTGACCGAAGCAAGACTGGAACGGCCATTTCTTGGTTTAGGCTAGGATTGTACAGATTTATCTCTCGAATCTAAAATACTCCCGTGCATTGCATTTGTTTAAGGTTTAGATTCGTTTCTCATCAACACACCCAAATTTACCAAAACCAGCAGAAACAGTTTTTACCCCAAAACACGGTGAATATTGAATGCTTTGTTACCAATGTAGCATTGATTGCAAATCCTGATTTGAAGACTATATAAGGGAGAACTCTAGTAACTGGGAAACATAATCCCCACACCTCCTGTGTGATACTAGTTGCGACTATAGTCGATTCTCCTTTAACCTAAGTTTTTCCTAAAACATTATAGTTTAACGACTTAAAGACTTCATTGGGATTCTGAAGCCAGACCCAACTATTTTATCTGTAGTTGCATGTTCTAATGTTACTTTGTTTTATCGTATTGAGTACTATCTTCTCTAAGATTTGTTCGAGATTTAATCTCCGATAGGTAAGATAAAAAGTAGTCATAAACATCTTCGTCTCATCGTTTGTGATTCCACAGTATCTTGTTTCGCTTCTATACGATTAAGATTATTGTGAGGTGATTGATATTACTAGGATGTTCTTCGGGAATATAAGTTTGGTGTATCAATTGGTTCCTGTTCACCTTGATTTATTAAAATACGGGACGAAAACTCGTAGGTATTTCTACGATAGAAAGATTTATCTATTCAATAGACTTTTCTGTCTATGACAGATTTGTTTATCAAGTCTTCGACTTTGGTTCGTAGAAAATTTTAGTTGTGGGTGAGATCAGCTAAGGGAATCAAGTGCGCAGAACCCGGCGTGGTTCAAGAGGCGTAAGGAACGACTGTACCTTAATCAATGTGAGATTGGTTAGGGCTCAACTACATTCTAGTCTGAAGTTAACTTGTAGTAGGCTAGAGTCTGTAGCGACTTAATGCAGTGTGGTGTTCAAATCTGGACTAGGTCCCGGGGTTTTTCTGCATTTGCGGTTTCCTCGTTAACAAAATTTATGGTGTCTGTGTTATTTCTTTTCCGCATTATATTTTTATATAATTGAAATATCACAGGTTGTATGTAGTTCAATCAATTGGTAAATCCAACCTTTGGTTATTGATTGAAAATGATTGACGCTTGGATATTGGTCTTTGGTACCATCCAAGTTATTTCTCATATTAATCTGGCTCACATATTTCTATCCGTTCGATTGCAGATTGATTTGAGAAATTGAGATATAACTCTTGGATGTATTTTTCTTGATTGAATCTGACTGTCTAGTTGATTCTATTGGAAATATATTGGAGTTAGTCCATACATATTTCCTAAACGAAATAATTGGGCATGGTTGTCAGACCCCTATTTTTCAATTGGTATCAGAGCAGGCAAACACGTTTAAGACCTCATAAGTATGTGTTTGTAGCAATCTGAATCTATGGACATAAGGTTATCTCATTTTTACGCATACAAAAATGTATTCCAAAGTTTTTGATTATGCCAAATGTCTTGGGATTACCTCAAAGGATAACTCCTTAGATGATTCTTCCGAATCCCGAGGTAGAAAATTGTTGCTATCAGATTCTGATAACGTTCCCTCTGATGTGACATTTGATACTATGTCAGAAGCTGAAATGGAACTCACTAGAACTTTAAGAAAATATGCTGAGATTATTGATATTCAAGATTCTAAAATAAAGTCTCTCGAAGAAAAACATTCTCAGCTCATTGATGAACTTGAGAAGTCTCTTGATCGAGAACGTGAACTCTGCAGTATCATTGAGTCTTTCTCTAATAATATCGAAAACCTTGTTCAAGAAACTACCCTACAGCGTGAAAAAAATTAGTGTTCTTGAAGATATTGTTTAAGAAGATTCAATTAGAGAAAAACGTTTGATAGAGACTCATTCATCAGATCTGAACAACATTCGTGCTGAAAAAAATAAACTGGTCGCATATCTTCTCCTAGCCCAGGAACAATGCAATTCCTTAAAAAAGGAAAACTCTGTCTTAATGAGCAAATATTCTTCTATGTATTTCTCTACTTCTCACAAGGGATTACAGTACATTAAGAAAATTACTCCAAAGGAAGCATCTGCTAAGAAATATTTACATAACTTGCAGTATTCCAATAGGGCTATGAGTTTATAATAGGTTCCTTCCGATGTCTCTCATCCACGATCCTGTTCTTTTTGCGGGAAAAGAAATCATTGTGATTCATATTGTTTTGCTAGAATGAAACAGATTTCTGATCTTCAAAATCTACTTCTTTTTACTGTTGACAAGGTGAATTGCCTGACAACATCCACAATGGATTTCATTCCTGCAGGAAATCAGAACTCTCATGCACAAGGTTTTCAAAGTCACTTTTCTATAAATCTTTACAGGAATCATGTCCCTCTTGATGGTGCTAATATTTACACCACTAATGTACACATTCCAAGTGCAAATGAGAAGAAGTCCGGTAGACCTAAGTCTAGAAGAAGGAATTTTCTCAATTCTGATCCTCTGGAACCAATCTCTAGAAGTCTTAGATTTTGTCCTCAGAAAAATCCTTCTGATGGATACTCAAAATGGTTTATGTATTATGCATCTGGGATAATAAACAACCGAAGGAAGGTAAGGAATACCAGACTCTATCATTTGGATGGTGTTTAAAATTCATCTCTCAATGATCATTGTGAGATTACATCTCACCTTGCTACATATCTCAAGGTAATTTCATCTTTGTTTCTAGCTTGAGAGTTGCAAGGATGACAATTGCGAGATGCTCAAGTCTATTGTAGGCTACCATTTGTATTATGTTTGATTTTATTGTTTTCTTCTTTTGTGAATGTTGAGTCATATCTTGACTCCTAGTAACTAGTGTATCTTTTTCATATGCTCTGATTAAATCTTTTAATTGTTGAGCTTTAAAGGTAAAAGGTATCTGAAAACAGAGAGTATTTCCTTATTTTTAAATCTTTTCTGATCCATTAACCTTTGATAATAGGTCCACGAACATCCGTGTCTTTCTTGGGTGTTTTAGGGTTTCCATAAAAAGGGCGTCCTTCTCTTGTTCATAAACGTATATATATTTTATATTGTTTTTCCTTCCCTAATAAAAAAATAAATAAATGGAGAAATCCTCAACACCTCAGGAAGCGGTGAATCTTGAGATGGAAGAAGACATTAAAGGATATGATTCAGTTCAATAATTTGTCTTGAAAAAGATAATTGAAAGGAAAGAGTACAACTCCTGGATTGGAGATTCTGTCAAGGATTTAATTCTTTTTCAGAATGACTATAGGGTCGAATTTGTAAATCTTCAATTGCAAATGAATCAGATTATTAATGGTCAGCCAAAATCCTTGAAAATCAAAAGATCTTGATCAGGAATCAAAAGAAACCCATTATGGACTGTGTCAAAGCTAGGCAGCTAGCCCGCATTGTTGATCGAAAAGTTAATGTTCTAACCCATGAACATGGAGTTTCTACGGTCAAAAGAATCAAGGATATCAGTGATATATGTGTTTGTGTCCGTGAACTATGATTGTCCCATATATGTCAAAAGTTAAGTCTATTGTGTCATTATGCAAATATTGATGGAAGATAGAATGAACTTTTGATTACAAAGATTAAGTCTATGGTATCATTATGCAAATATTGATGAAAAATAGAATGAATCTTTGAATATTACCCAGTATTGATCTTTCCCTGATCCACTTATATGTGAAAGTATTGTATGGCTACGTAAGTTCTCTTATGTAGAGCATTTCCGATTAAATTAATCATGGGTTCTCTTGTGGTTAATTTAATTGAGCTTTATGGATAAAAATTCATGTTTCATGTAATTTTTTAATGTCCAAAGAAATCCTTCTTTTCTTGTGAAAGTAAGGACTCTATTGTTGTTCTGTCGGGAATGACATTTTATGGGGGAGAGTTCTTTTTAAACTTGTGCTTAATTGCCAAATCTTTGTAGGAAGTGCGGTTGTGGAATATTGTAGGAGTTTTCTTGTATCTCTATAAAATCCTTGATGAATACACTAAGTTTCGACTATGTGAAATCATCGAAACAAAGTTGATATGTTTTCTTTTAGTCATGAAGTATCTCTATGAGAATTTCATTATGATCCCACTAGTTTTCGTACCTTTCCAATTTATATTGACAAAAATGGGGGGAATTATTGTGTAGTTCACACTACAAATACATATGGTTTACGGATCATTATGTAAGGGGGAGTGGTTTTCACTGTGATATGAAGTATTGACTAAGGGGGAGTGATAATATCACCGTATTATTATTATTATCAAAGTTGTGATACAATTGAACTTGGATTATGTATAACAATACTATGACACTGTATAACAATAATAAAACAATCTTGTGGAATTATTGTTATGGCTACGGATCTTAAACAACTATGATGCTGAGTTGAACACGTTCAGAATCACTAGAGTACTTGGAAGTGATGAAGATTTCGAGTAATGTTGAAGAACCAGGGAAATCAGGCATTTGGATGAGAAGCTACAAAGTTTATTTATTTTTGTAATCCATACGTATTGATAGTTTTGTCACTAAAATTGACAAAGGGGGAGATTGTTAGAGCACTACTCGGTCGAACTCGCAAGCATCGCTATCTCAAGCTTATTTGTCAAGTTTAGTTGCCAAAACTATAAGTCTTGATTTCTAGTCTACTTATAGCTATGTCTCGGATTAGGATAGAATGTGTAGTTGAGCTTTAGATTTCACGACGTTCATCGATTGAAGACGAAGGACTACTAAGGGGAGCTTGTGTAACATCATCGACAAAAGGTATGTGGAGACTTGAACTCATCTATCACTCAGAAGTCTATTTCTATTCTATCTCCTATTGAGATAAAAGTCGTATAGCTATATAGACTTTATATTATACACATTTGATATTTCGAGCTGAGTTTAACTCGCTTACATATTTCTTGAACTATGTGTTGGTAAGCTTTTGCTTTAACCAAGTTCATCTTTATTCTTGACGAAAGTCAAAATATGATCATGTGAAAAACGCCTGGTAACATCTTACATGATTTGTGTGAGACAGTTATTTAAGTCTCGGACTAGGATAGAAAGTGTAGTTGAGCTCTAGAATCCACGGTGTTTATCATGCAAAGACGAAGAACTACTCAAGGAACTGGTGGAACTTCATCGACAAAAAGGTATGTGGAGACTTGAACTTATCTATCACTCAAAAGGCTACTTTATCTCCTATCTTGAGACAAAAGTCGTATTGCTATATAGACTATGATTATACACATGTACTATTTCGAGTTGAGTTTATCTCGCTTATCTATTTCTCGAAATATGTGTTGCTAAGCTTTCACTTTGACCAAGTTCATCTTTACTAGTGACGAAAGTCATATTAGTTTCAATTACTTGAAAATCGCTTTGACGAAAAATAGTTTGTGAACAACAACTATATAACGTCCCCTAAGAATGTTTCAATGATTGAAATGAGAGTTTAGAATACATAACCATGGTTGGATATAAAAATTATGAGACAACTCATATGTGTGTAATTCCAATATCCATGAACCAAAGTATGCGTACTTTGCTGCTCAGGATAACCGGAATTAAAGTCCGCGTACCAGTACGCGTACTTCCGGAAGTTCACACCGTGAATTTCTGCTGGAGTTTGTGAACTTAAAACAAACTTAATCCGGGTACTTAAGTCCGCGTACCAGTATGCGTACTTAAATGGTTATATTCTAAAAACAGTTTAATTCGTGAACTAAGACATTTATATTTTAAGGAATGCAATCTTTGCAAACCGTGGCTATAATGTTCATGAATCGATTCGAGTGAATCAAAACTGTTTTTGTTTTGATTGTGTCTTGTATACTTCTATGAGATCTAAGCAATTGAACAACTCTCTAACTAGTTCATTTGAGTCATTTGAACTAGTTGTGGTAAAGAAGAATAAGGTATATATGAAAGTGCTCATATGGCTAACCTATGGTTAACTACCGTTAAACCAACGACTTGTACACGTTTAGGTACGGTTACTCAAACCTAAATGAAATTATATTTCATCTGTGTATAACAAGCTAAGATTTGATCTAATGGTTGAAAGATATTAGCTTGAATCTATTCAAGTTTTCATCTAACGGTGAATATTAAATGCTTTGTTACCAAGGTAGCATTGATTGCAAACCCTGATTTGAAGACTATATAAAAGAGAACTCTAAAAACTGGGAAACCTAATCCCCACACCTCCTATGTGATACTAGTTGTAAGCTAAAGTCGATTCTCCTTTAACCTTAGGTTTCTATCGAGACCCTATAGGTTAATGACTTAAAGACTTCATTGAGATTGTGAAGCCAGACCCAACTATTTTCTCTGAAACCGATCTTTGTGATTAAAAGTATTGATTGCAAAATCTTAACAATTACTTTGGTAGCTGTTGATAAGATAGAGCTAAGGACCTGACAAAGGAGTTTATTGGGATAAACGGAAGAGCCTTTTGTTGAACTCATATTACTTGGTTGAAAAGAATTGTTACCGAACAGATTTGTTGTTCCTTTACTGTTTGGAATACGAACCAAAGGAATTGTTCCAAGTGCGTGACTTACTGCAAGTTGGAGGCGCATGGATACAGACGAAACTAGGTGAACTATAGGTTTAGTTGCTTGGTCTCAACTATACGAAGTTGGTTTGATTTTGTATAGCGGTTTAATCCTGAGAGTATTCAATTATGGACAAGGTCCCGAGGTTTTTCTGCATTTGTGGTTTCCTTGTTAACAAATATTGTTGTGTCATTTACTTTTATTTTCCGCAATTATAATTGTTGTTATTATAATTTAAAGTAAACTACACAAACTTAATTCCTATTTTACTTGATAGCAATCCTACTGTGTTTGGTTAAGCCCGAAACTTTTATCAAGTAAACATACTTCGTTGTTGTATTGTCTCGATCTTGTATCCACATTCAATAACACAAGTATCTTGTTGTCGTATTGTCTCAATCTCGTGTCCATAGACGATCATACGAAGTGTGAACCAATTAGTTCTATTGTCTCGACTCGGTCCATAGACAATCACTTTCGGAAAGAGGACTTATAGGTGGAAAAGTTTTAGATTGAGGTATATTTGGGTACCCTCGCCTTTTCAAAACCAACTCTTAGATGGTCAGGCCATAATCCTTGCTAATCAAAATATTCTGATACAGAATCTAAAGAAGCTCATCATGAACTGTGTCAAGGCTAGACAACTTGCTCGGGTTGTTGGTCGTAAAGTTAGCATTCTAACTCAAAACATGGTGTGCCTACGGTCAAGAGAGTAAAGGAAATTAGTGATACCTTCTATGATGGATTCATTGAAAGGTATGAGGTTCTCAATGAACTTTGATTTTATTTTGTCTAGAAATCTTCTTATGAGAATTTTATTCTTTTGTTTATAGGAAGAATAACTAGAGTTTGGAATAGCCATCATTGTGATTACACATAGCTATGTCCAACGATTTTCATCTTCTTTGTTTTTAGATTTATTTGCTTAAATTCTAAAGTTTGTTTGGAAGATGATTTTTGTATTATTAATCTTTATGGTTTTATATATTGCAAGCTGTTATGGGATATGTGTGTTTGCGTCAGTGAACTATGATCATCCCATACGTGGTCAAAAGTTAAGTCTGTCGTATGTTCATATGCAAGTATTCATAAAAGATTGAATGAACTTTTGACAAATAAAAGTTAAGCCTTTTATATCATTATGCAAATACTGATGGAAGAAAGGATTAACTTTTGTTTACAAAGATTATGTCTATTACATGTCATTGTGCAAATGGTGATGAGAAATAAAATGAATCTTTGTCTTTTTCGCAGTATTGATCTTCCCTGATCCATATTTCTTATGTATGTACTGTGCGGCTCCGTAAGTTTTCTTATGTTGAGCATTTTAGATTGAATTAATCATGGGTTCTCTTGTGGTTAATTTAATTGAGTATTATGGATACAAATTCATACTCTTATGTGATTTGTTAATGTCCAAAGAAATCCTTCTTTTTTTGTGAAAGTAAGGTCGCTCTTGTTGTTCTCTCGAGAATGACATTTTATGGGGGAGAGTTCTTAATTGAACTTGTGCTTAATTGCCAAATCCTTGTGAGGAGTGCAGATTTGGAATATTATAGGGGTTATCTTGTATCTTTACAAACTCCTTGATGAATGCATTTAGCTTCGGCTATATGATTGCATCTAAAAAAGTTGATATGTACTTTCTTTTGGTCATGAAGTGTCTCTGTGGAAATTTCATGAGGATCCCACTAGTTTTCGTACCTTTGCCAATTTTATTGACAAAAAGGGGGAGAATTAATGTGTAGCTCGCACTAAAAATACATATGGTTTTCGTATCATTATGTAAGGGGGAGTGGTTTTCATATGAGATGAAGTATTGACTAAGGGGGAGTGATACATATCACCATAGTATTGTTATCGAAGTTGTGATGCAATTGAACCTTGATGTTGTGTAATAATACTACGGCACTGTGTAACAATGATTGAGAGCTTTTGTTTTCTCATTGTTATGGATACGAATCTTCAACAACGATGATGTTGCATTGAATATCTTTGGAATCATTGGAGTGCTTGGAAGTGACGAAGATTTCGAGTAATGTTAAAGAACCAAGAGGATCATGCATGTGGAAGAGAAGTTGCAAAGTTTATTTATTTTGTATTCCATATGTATTGATAGTTTTTTCACTAAAATTGAAAAAGGGGGAGCACTTCTCGGTTAAACTCGCAACCGTTGCTATCTCAAGCTTGTTTGTCAAGTTTAGTTGCCAAAACTATAAGTCTTGATTTCTAGTCTACTAATAGCTAAGTCTCGGACTAGGATAAAAAGTGTAGTTGAGCTCTAGCTCCACGGTGTTCATCATGCAAAGACGAAGAACTACTCAAGGAACTGGTGGAACTTCATCGACAAAAAGGTATGTGGATACTTGAACTTATCTATCACTCAAAAGTATACTTTATCTCCTATCTTGAGACAAAAGTCGTATTGCTATATATACTATGATTATACACATGTACTATGTCGAGCTGACTTTGTCTCGCTTATCTATTTCTCGAAATATGTGTTGGTAAGATTTCTCTTTGGCCAAGTTCATCTTTACTAGTGAAGAAAGTCATATTAGTTTCAATTACTTGAAAATCGCTTTGACGAAAAATAGTTTGTGAACAAAAAATATATAACGTCCCCTGAGAATGTTTCAATGATTGAAATAAGAGTTTAGAATACATAACCATGGTTGGATATAAACATTGTGAGACAACTCATATGTGTGTAAGTCCAATATCCTTGAACCAAAGTATGCGTACTTTGCTGCTCAGGATAACCGGAACTAAAGTCTGCGTACTGCCGGAAGTTCACATACCGTGAATTTCTGCCGGAGTTTGTGAACTAAAAACAAACTTAATCCGGCGTACCAGTATGCGTATTTAAGTAGGTTATTTTCTAAAAACAGTTTAATTCGTGAACCAAGACATTTATATTTTAAGGAATGCAATCTTTGCAAACCGTGGCTATAATGTTCATGAATCGATTCGAGTGAATCAAAACTGTTTTTGTTTCGATTGTGTCTTGTATACTTCTATGAGATCTAAGCAATTGAACAACTCTCTAACTAGTTCATTTGAGTCATTTGAACTATTTGTGGTAAAGAAGAATAAGGTAGATATGAAAGTGCTCATATGGCTAACCTATGGTTAACTACCGTTAAACCAACGACTTGTACACGTTTAGGTACGGTTACTCAAACCTAAATGAAATTATATTTCATTTGTGTATAACAAGCTAAGATTCGATCCAATGGTTGAAAGATATTAGCTTGAATCTATTCAGGTTTTCATCTAATGGTGAATATTGAATGCTTTGTTACCAAGGTAGCATTGATTGCAAACCCTGATTTGAAGACTATATAAAGGAGAACTCTAACAACTGGGAAATCTAATCCCCACACCTCCTGTGTGATATTAGTTGTAAGCTAGAGTCGATTCTCCTTTAACCTTAGGTTTCCATCGAGACCCTGTAGGTTAACGACTTAAAGACTTCATTTGGATTGTGAAGCCAAACCTAACTATTTTCTCTGTAGTTGCGTGATCTGATCTTGCTGTTTCTATCGTATTTGAGTACAATCGTAAGGATTGGCTTTTGATTAATTTCTCTGATAGGAAGATAGAAAAGTAGTCACAAACTCTTCGTCTCATCGTTTGTGATTCCACAATATCTTGTTTTGCTAGTCGATTAAGATTATTATGAGGTGATTGATATTTCTAGGTTGTTCTTCGGGAATGTAAGTCTGGAATATAAATTGGTTCATGTTCACCTTGATTTATCAAAATACGAAACAAAACTCGTAGGTATTTCTATGGGGGACAGGTTTATCTATTCCTGTAGACTTTTCTGTGTGATACAGATTTGTTTATCAAAGTCTTCGACTTTGGTTCGTAGAAACTCTTAGTTGTGAGTGAGATCAGCTAAGGGAATCAAGTGCGTAGTATCCTGATGGGATCAGAGACATAAGGAGCGCAACTGTACCTTGGATCAGTGTGAGATTGATTGGGGTTCAACTACAGTCCACGCCGAAGTTAGTTTGTAATAGGCTAGTGTCTGTAGCGGCTTAATACATTGTGTGTTCAATATGGACTAGGTCCCGAGGGTTTTCTGCATTTGCGGTTTCCTCGTTAACAAAACTTATGGTGTCTGTTTTATTTCTTTTCCGCATTATATTTTGTTATATAATTGAAATATCACAGGTTGTGCATTGAATTGATCAATTGGTAAATCCAACCTTTGGTTGTTGATTGAAATTGATTGATACTTGAACATTGGTCTTTGGTACCGTTCAAATTAATTTCTCTTGTATTCAATTAGACTCACAGATTTCTATTTGCTTGAGTAAATACTGAATCGATAAATTGAGATATAACTCCTTGATATACTTTTTATTAAGATTGAGTTTGACTGTCTAGTTGATTCTCTGAAAAGTATATTGGAGTTAGTCCATACAGATTGTTAAGCGAAATATTGGGTGTGGTTGTTAGACCCACGTTTTTTCAGGTTTATTCATGAAGAAATACATTTATATAATAAGGAATGCAATATTTTGCAAACCATGGCTATAATGTTCATGAATTGATTGGAGTGAATCAAAATCGATTTTGGTTCAATTGTTTCTTGTATACTTTTATGAGAATATAAACAATTGAACAACTCTAGAACTAGTTCCATTTGAGTCATTTGAACTAGTTGTGATTAAGATGAACAAGGTTGACATGAAAGTGTTCATATGGATAACTTCGGTTAACTATTGTTGAGCCAACTATGTGCACACGTTTAGGTACGGTTACTCATATCTAAATGAAGTCATATTTCATTTGTGTATAACAAGCTAAGTTCGATCTAACAGTTGAAAGATATTAGCTTGTCTTTAATCAGGTTTTCATCTAACGGGTGAATACTGAATGCTTTTTTACCAAGGTAGCATTGATTGCAAACCCTGATTTGAAGACTATATAAGGGAGAACTCTAGCAACTGGGAAACATAATCCCCACACCTCTTGTGTGATACTAGTTGCGACTAGAGTCGATTCTCCTTTAACCTAGGTAATGGTATTTTTCGATGATGTTGTAGTAATAGTTCGTTCAAGACTTGTGAAAGCAAAAGATTCTAGATTTAATTTTAAGACTAAAAATATAGCAAACTTAAATAAAAGTGATATGAAAAATATGGAGAAGACTGGGGCTATGGAATCCACTATTTACCAATATCAAAGTGATTTGTATTCTCTAATTATAATCATGCAGATCATGCATTCAAATTGATTCTTAATATTGCAATAGTTGATTTTTTAGAAATAACAATTGTAGATCGAAAGTATGGGACATCAAAACCCTAGGCTAGCATGCTCCATCAATTGAAATGACAATTGTTTAACAAAAACCATTTTATCAATTTATTTATCAAGGAAAATAATCATATAATAATTGCATAAATTAGAGATTACCACTTTTCATTGGTGAAATAGCTTCCTCCTTCGCCCCAGAGGATGGGTTTAGCTCATCATTGTGTAAACACGCTCAAAATATTTGTTCATTGCTTCAAAAATTGTTTACAAAGATGAAATGGAGAGAAAATGATGAAAATCGGGTGTTTGCAACGTTTTTAATTGTTGCAAAACACTGTTACAGAGAACGATAAAAGGAAACTGTCGTTGTTACTGTAGATTCTAAGACCCACGCCTCTGTGTCGTTAACATTGTTGATAAATGACTGTCTTGGTTAGTCTGTTCTTCGTGTTCTTCAGCTATACAGCAGCATAAATGGTAACTCTGCAACTCGATTTTTCTTTGCACCGTGGTGTTCTAAACTCTCCCAAAATCTCCGTTCCTTTCTCTGCTATCCCAGCCTCTAATTTATGCTCAACAGGTACAAGAATATCATCTCATTACTTCCGAAAATCTTTCCATCATTCTGCAGTAAATAAAAATAAACTCGGGATATATTCTTTCCTTTGTTGCCTTCTCACGCTGTCAATCAGTGTCTACATGCTCCAAACATGCTCCCAAATCATCAAGGAATGGGTCAAGACGTTGAAAACGCATGCAATCTTTCTATATCAGCATCGGCATAATCCTGAGTATCTTCCTCCTCTGTTTTGCGAAGTCCACGTACACATCCCCCTTTTTTTACACGTTTATAAACCTCATACAAATCCTGTTTTGACTAAACAGGATTATTCCAACTCATTCCTCCTAAAAATTCTCAACAGAACTCGTCAAAAATCGAAACAGGGAATAACGAGTTAACTGCATTTTCAAAACCATATTTCCCGCCAAAATCTGTGTAACCGTGAAGAATAAGGGGTTGTCCTCTATCCAGAGGTGGGGTGTGAATAGTAAGTGCCTTGAGGGTGCCCCTTATCCAAACTGTGGGAGTCCAATTATCAAATGTCCTCCGGGGGTGCTCCACGTAATTTTCGAGCCGATTTTTTCCAAAAATATTTATTTCCCAAAAATACCTACACACACATAAAACACCAGAATAAGTACAAAATCGAGTACCAACAATATAGAAAATTGAGGACAACTAAGACACAAAAATGTGTCTATCAAATACCCCCAAACTTATTATTTGCTAGTCCTCGAGCAAAACTAATCTAGAAAATTAAATGACTACACTTAGCACGTGCAGCAAGCCGTTAAACCGCTAGGTAGACCTAGCGGCGGAGTGTTGTCTCCGGAGGGTTTACCAGAGGTGTACCCACAAAACCTTTACTCCAGACCCTAGCTATCTACGCAGAACCTTGGAAGGCACTAAAGAATCTCCTTGGTTGGCACACAAACATTGACTATAGGAGAAAGTACACTGATGTGAAATTCCAATTGATGTACACGAGTTTGCACTCAAGCATACTAAAATTCATATATAAGTGACAGGGCTCTACTCAGATAGTTTCTGTACATCATAACCAGAGTCAACCAATCACATGGAATGATTAAGAATACGGATGTAGAGAAAAACGATAGTTTAAAGTGAACGGTGTTTCCCATATCTGTCTGAAGGCCTCTGCCAAGATAAACCTATCCTAATGGACTGAGATACGGTCTGACTAATATCAACACAACTGGCATATAAAAGGGGACCAGTGGTAGATAAACCTAACTCTAGGTCAACACAACTGGCATATACAAGGGCACCAGTGGTCGACTTTATTGAATTTATTCCGGTTGGTCTGATGGTCTGGTCTCAATTTTTTTTTTTTTTTTGTATCTCAATCACCCTATTTCACATAGCAATGGTAACAACTTAAATCGTGTGCCCCACCAAATCACTTAAGAAATAAAAACAGAAGGGATTAGGATTCAACGAGATATGGCGAAACTACCATGTTTTTTTTTAATTCTAACACCCGAGCTCTGTGCTTTTATGAATAGACTCTTTAGATGTTTCCATCTAATCAGATTGGTTCCTGAACTCCTACAACCAAGATGTTCCCATCCACTTAGGTTGGTTAGTGCCAACCTTAATAAGCATAAATTTCTAGGCTCTAGAGTTTATTTATTGCAACTAAAAGCTAATAAAAAGTTTCTTCCCCACCCCCAAACTTAAATCTAACATTGTCCTCAATGTTTCTAATGAAAGAGCAATACCAAAAAGTAAAGTAACATGAGGAATCAGTAAAGAGAGAAGTCGGAAAGATAGTACCTGGGTGAAGAGAGAAATCAAAAACTAATATACAACATATAATCGCCTCGATGGTCAATCAAGGGTAAACAAGGTCCTCCAGAGGGACCTCCTCAACATCACCTGTAGGAAAGGGCTTTAAAAAGGGTTTCAATCTCTGACCGTTAACCTTCGAAGAAATACTACCATCCGGTGTCTCGATCTCAACAGCTCCATGAGGAAAGACAGTGCGAACAATAAAAGGACCCGTCCACCGAGAACGTAACTTCCCAGGGAAAAGATGCAAGCGGGTATCATACAGAAGAACTTTTTGACCTAGAGAAAATGACTTTCTTAAAATATTCTTATCATGCACAAGTTTCATTTTGTTCTTATACTCCTTAGCACTAACGTATGCATCTATGGGAATCTCTTCCAACTCATTGAGCTGAAGTTTCCTATGGGATCCTTCCTTGTCAAGTGGAAAATTTAGTTGCTTAACATCCCAATATGATCTGTTCTAACTCAGTAGGTAAGTGACATGCCTTGCCATACACAAGTCGATAAGGTGACATTCCAATGGGGGTTTTAAACGTAGTACCGTAAGCCCATAAGGCATCAGAGAGCCTAAACGGCCAGTCTTTCTGATTAGGATTAATTGTTTTCTCTAATATACGTTTTATCTCCCTATCAGAAACCTCTACTTGACCACTAGTCTGTGGATGATACGGGGTAGCTACCTTATGTATAATACCATATTTCTTCATCAAAATCCTTAAAGGTCCATTACAAAAGTGCGACCCTCCATCACTAATTATAGCATGCGGTGTACCAAAAAGTGTAAGTATATTATCTTTCAATAACTCAACCAAAACCCTATGGTCATTGGTTTTACACGCAACCGCCTCAATCCACTTAGAGACATAGTCTACAGCGACAAGGATGTATAGGTTACCAAAAGAATTAGGAAACAGACCCATAAAGTCAATACCCCACACATCAAAGACCTCAACAATTAGAATCAGGTTCAAGGGCATCATGTTCCTACGGGAAATGGTTCCTAATTTCTGGCAACGCTCACAAGTAACACCGTGACTATGGGAGTCTTTAAACAACGAAGGCCAATAGAATCCACACTGCAATATCTTAGCAGCAGTCTTCTTAGCACTAAAGTGACGCCCACAAGCATGATCATGACAAAAGGAAATAATACTGGACTGGTCACTCTCAGGTATACATCTCCTAATAATCTGGTCTGGAAAATACTTAAACAAATAAGGATCATCCCAAAAGAAGTGCTTCACCTTGGCTAAAAACCTAGAACGATCTTGTTTACCCCAATTTTGGGGCATTAGACCAGTAACAAGATAGTTCACTATATTTGCATACCAAGGTAATTGGGTAACAAAGAACAGTTGTTCATCAGGAAAGCCATCCCTTATAGGAAGGAAATCATCAGGGGAATCAACAACTAGCTTAGACAAGTGGTATGCTACTACATTTTCGGCACCCTTTTTGTCTCTAATGTCTGGAGAAAACTCTTGCAACAAAAGTATCCACCTAATCAATCTAGGTTTCGTATCCTTTTTAGACAGAAGATATTTAAAAGCAGCATGATCAGTATATGTTACGATCTTAGAACGTAAGAGGTAGGGTCTAAACTTGTCTAAGGAAAATACAATGGCTAACAGTTTCTTCTTGGTAGTGGTATAGTTCAACTGGGCATCATTCAAAGTTTTGCTAGCATAGTAAATCACATGAAGTAATTTGTTTTCTCGCTGACCTAGCACAATACCAATAGCATAATCTGAAGCATCACACATGATCTCAAAGGGTAGGTTCCAGTTGGGTGCCTGGACTATGGGGGAGGTAGTGAGTAAAGTCTTAAGCTTCTCAAAAGCCTCTAAACAAGCATCATCAAAGACAAACTTAACGTCTTTTGCAAGCAAATTGCAAAGAGGTCTAGAAATCAAGCTAAAATCCTTAATGAATCGATGATAAAAACCTGCATGCCCTAAGAATGACCTAATATCTCTTACAGTTTTTGGGACCTATAAAGTTTTAATAAGGTCAACTTTGGCTCTATCTACCTTTATACCCTTCGAAGATACGATATTCCCTAGAAAAATTCCTGAACGAACCATGAAGTGACATTTCTCCCAATTAAGCACTAAATTCTTTTCCTTACACCTAGTCAAAACTAATGACAAATGATGCAAGCACTCATCGAAAGACGAACCAAACACTGAAAAATCATCCATAAAGACCTCTAAGAACCGTTCTATCATGTCAGAAAATATGCTCAGCATACAACGCTGAAAGGTCGCAGGGGCATTACATAGCCCGGAAGGCATGCGTCTATACGCAAAGGTACCAAAGGGACAGGTAAAAGTGGTTTTCTCTTGGTCTTATGGGGATATGGCAACCTGATTATAACCGCAATATCCATCTAAAAGGCAATAATGGCTACGTCCAGCTAATCTCTCTAGCATTTGGTCGATGAAGGGAAGGGGAAAATGGTCCTTCCTAGTGACCTTGTTCAATTTCCTATAGTCAATACAGACACGCCAACCCGTGGTCACACAGATTTCTCATTGTTATCATTCTGGACTACACTAATACCGGATTTTTTGGGAACAACCTGAACGGGGCTGACCCACTTACTGTCTGAAATGGGGCAGATAATGCCTGCATCTAACAGCTTAAGAACCTCGATTCGAACTACTTATTTCATATTAGGGTTCAGTCGACATTGCATCTCCCTAGAAGGTTTGGTGTCACTCTCTAAATAGATCTGATGCATACAAACAGTGGGACTTATACCCTTAATGTCTGCTATGGTCCACCCTAAAGCTTCTTTGTTGTTCTGAAGGACGGTTACTAGCCTACTTTCCTGATCATTATCCAAGTCGGATGATACAATCATAGGTAAAGTCTCAGACGGGCCTAAAAACACATATTTCAGGGTATCTGGCAATGGTTTTAGGTCCAACTTAGGAGGCTCTTCTAACAAAGTAACTAGGGTAAACT
The DNA here is from genome assembly GCF_003573695.1 of Papaver somniferum. Classification (NCBI taxonomy): domain Eukaryota; kingdom Viridiplantae; phylum Streptophyta; class Magnoliopsida; order Ranunculales; family Papaveraceae; genus Papaver; species Papaver somniferum. The sequence goes on from NC_039361.1 coordinate 149,938,003, forward strand.
TAGAAACTGGTAGTGGTTCGAACTTAGGTTTTCATCCATTATTAGTGTCTAACAAAGGGGTTGAGTCTAACAAAGCATTCACCTCATTAATCACATTATCATCATCAAAATCAATCCCAAAGTGAGCTAGGCATTTCTCTAATGGATCTTCGAACAAAGTGTTTGGTAATGACTCATCGACTAATGTTCCTATCATGTTCACCTCTTCTATGTTCGAGTCATCTAGTTCAGAGGGTAGCTTACTAATATTAAAAATGTTCAGCTCAATAGTCATATTACCAAAAGAAAAATTCATAATACCATTTCGATAATTAATGATCGCATTGGATGTAGCTAAAAATGGGCGACCTAAAATCACTGGTATTTGGTTCTCCGGGTCGGGGATAGGTTGGGTATCTAGGATAACAAAATCCATTGGATATATAAACTTGTCGACCTCTATAAGAACATCCTCGATTACACCACGAGGAATTTTAACGGACATATCAGCTAACTGAAGTGTTATATGGATAGGTTTCATCTCACCAAGTCCTAGCTTAAGGTACACATGTATGGAAGTAAGTTCACACTGGCTCCTAAGTCAAGCAAAGCTTTCTCAATACGGTATTTACCTATTGTGCAAGAAATAGTAGGGGACCCTGGGTCTTTATACTTAGGAGTAGTGGTATTCTGAATAATGGAACTCACGTGACTAGCTAGAAAGGCTTTCTTATGGACACTAAGTTTTCGCTTTCGCGTACACATATCCATAAGAAACTTGGCATAAGCGGGAATCTGCTTAATCGCATCTAACAATGGAAGGTTGATAGTAACCTGCTTAAAAACCTTCAATATATCATTAAAGGTGGACTCCCTCTTAGTTGGAACTAGGAGTTGTGGGAATGGGGCTCTAGGAACAAAGCCGGGCTCAATATGACCCTCATTGGTCTCTTTAGAGACTCTATCAGTCTCCTCAGTTTCTGGTTCAGAAGGGTGAACTACAGCATGTTCACTATCAGGCATGAAAACCTTGTTGTCTATCACTCTACCACTCCTAAGGGTTTTAATAACATTTACATGATCGGATGGTCTTTCACCTATTTCATTAATTCCTCTAGGGTTGGGTTGAGTTTGACTAGGAAACTTACCTCTTTCTCTTAAAGACTCATTTATCTGACTAACCTGGGTTTTCAACTGGGAAATAGCCTGAGAGTTAGCCTGACATATTCTCTTATTTTCTTCTAAACCTTGAGCAACAGATTGCTGAAACTGCACAGTGTTACGAGTTAACAAAGAAAGAGACTCTTCTAAACTCATAATCTTCTTATCCGAAGGGTTCTGAAACTGTGCCAGAGCTGAAGAATTCTTAGTATAGCCAAAACCTGGGGGAACCTGAGAGTTACTAGACTGAACTTGATTCTGGCCATTATACCAAGAAAGGTTGGGATGGTTTCTCCAGCCAGGGTTATAGGTTTCTGAAGATGGGTCAAACTTCTGACGATTATCAGATCTAGTGTTGTTATAAAGAGCATTGGCTCGCTCCTCAACAGTATGGCCTTCCCAAAAAGGCTATATTCTACCACTATTACCACTAGAATGACCTGATTATAAGGCTTCTAACCTTTTGGCTATGGCTGCTATTTTAGCATCTGACTCATAAGATCCTTCTACCCTATTGACATTTCCTTTACTTAGAAGAATTGTTTTCTGGGGTTCCCTATTATTTTCCCATTGTTGGGTCTTATCGGCGATTTCATTCAAAAATGTCATCGCCTCATCAACAGTTTTATTCTCAAACCCACATGTGCATAAGGACTCAACCATGGTTGTTTTTGAATAATTTAAACCCCCGTAGAGGATCTGAACTAACCTAACCTTCTCTAAACCATGATGAGGACATTGAGATATTAAGTCATTGAACCTTTCTAAATACCTATATAAAGATTCTCCCTCTTGTTGAGTAAAAGTACAGATTTGTGTCCTAATAGACGATGTTTTATGCCTTGGGAAAAACTTATGTATAAAGGAAAATGTAAGTTGGACATAGGTTTCAATTGACTAAGAATCCAAACTATACAACCAAGATTTGGCTTTATCTTTTAAGGAAAAGTGGAATAACCTAAGTTTCAACGCATCATCACTAAGGTTTTTAATTTTCAGAGTATTACAAACTTCCTCAAATTCCCTAACATGAAAATAGGGGTTCTCATTCTCTTTTCCTAAAAATATTGGGAGCATCTGTAAAGTCACAGGTTTGAGTTCATAATTTACCTCGGTTTCAGCTAACTTGATATAAGACGGACGAGAGGTCCTAGTTGGGTTTAATAAAGCTTTCAAAGTTGCCATTTCTGGCACTACCAAAGGACTAAGAGTACTTTCTTCACTAATTGTCAAGTTTTCAAAGCTGAAGTTTCCAAATACAGGGCTCTCAAAAGAAGAGTCTTCGAGCTCCCCGCCTTCACAAGAAGAACTATTAGGTTTGTCGCTAATCAAACGACCTAGAGTGTCTCTTTTCCAAGACCGCTCTCTAATGACCTCGGGCATACACTAGAAAAAACAAAAACAAAAAGAAAAGTCCTAAAAGGAAGGGAATTTCTATGCAAACACAAACAAGGCTGACTCCACCACAGCAAACCTACTGATTTCTAGCAAACAAAAAGCATGATGACTCCACTTAGATTGTTTCTAGACCAGCTTTTAATCCTTCGAAAGGGAATTCGTTACAATTTAAGCAAACCCCTCTGGAATCAGTCTGAGTTAAAGTAAGTTGAATAGAGACGAGGGAAGCTCAGTGGAGCTTTGATACCCAAGGCCTTCCCCGGCAGCGGCGCCAAAAATTGATGGTATTTTTCAATGATGTTGTAGTAATAGTTCGTTCAAGACTTGTGAAAAGTAAAAGATTCTAGATTTAATTTTAAGACTAAAAACATAGCAAACTTAAATAAAAGTGATATGAAAAATATGGAGAAGACCGGGGCTATGGAATCCACTATTTACCAATATCAAAGTGATTTATATTCTCTAATTATAATCATGCAAATCATGCATTCAAATTGATTCTTAATATTACAATAGTTGATTTTTTTAGAAATAACAATTGTAGATCGAAAGTATGGGACATCAAAACCCTAGGCTAGCATGCTCCATCAATTGAAATGACAATTGTTTAACAAAAACCATTTTATCAATATATTTATCAAAGCAAATAATCATATAATAATTGCATAAATTAGAGATTACCACTTTTCATTGGTGAAATAGCTTTCTCCTTGCCCCAGAGGATGGGTTTAGCTCATCATTGTGTAAACACGCTCAAAATATTTTTTCATTTCTTCAAAAATTGTTTACAAAGATGAAATTGAGAGAAAAATGATGAAAATCGGGTGTTTGCAACGTTTTTAATTGTTGCAAAACACTGTTACAGAGAACGATAAAAGGAAATTGTCGATGTTACTGTAGCTTATAAGACCCACGCCTCTGTGTCGTTAACACTGTTGATAAATGACTGTCTTGGTTACTCTGTTCTTCGTGTTCTTCGTGTTCTTCAGCTATGCAACAGCATAAATGGTAACTCTGCAACTCGATTTTTCTTTGCACCGTGGTGTTCTAAACTCTCCCAAAATCTCCGTTCCTTTCTCTGCTATCCCAGCCTCTAATTTATACTCAACAAGTACAAGAATATCACCTCATTACTTGCGAAAATCTTTCCATCATTCCGCAGTAAATAAAAATAAACTCGGGATCTATTCTTTCATTTCTTGCCTTCTCACGTTGTCAATCAGTGTCTACACGCTCCAAACATGCTCCCAGATCATCAAGGAATGGGTCAAGGCGTTGAAAACGCATGCAATCTTTCCATATCAGCATCGGCATAATCCCGAGTATCTTCGTCCTCTGTTTTTCAAAGTCCAGGTACACATCCCCCTTTTTTTCACGTTTCTAAGCCTCATACAAATCCTGTTTTGACTAAACATGATTATTCCAACTCATTCCTCCTAAAAATTCTCAACAGAACTCGTCAAAAATCGAAACAGGGAATAACGAATTAGTTGCATTTTCAAAACCATATTTCCCGCCAAAATCTGTGTAACCATGAAGAAGAAGGGGTTGTCCTCTATCCAGAGGTGGGGTGCGAATAATAGGTGCCTTGAGGGGTGTCCTGAGGGTGCCCCTTATCCAAACTGTGGGAGTCCAAATATCAAATGTCCTCTGGGGGTGCTCCACGTAATTTTCCAAAAATATTTATTTCCCAAAAATACCTACACACACATAAAACACCACAATAAGTGCAAAATCGAGTATCAACAATATAGAAAATTGAGGACAACTAAGATACAAAAATGTGTCTATCACTAGGTTTTTCCTAAAACCATTGTAGGTTAATGACTTAAAGACTTCATCGGGATTCTGAAGCCAGACCCAACTATTTTCTCTGTAGTTGCGTGTTCTAATCTTACTTTGTTTTATCGTATTGAGTACTATCTTCTCTAAGATTTGTTCGAGATTTAATCTCCGATAGGTAAGATAAAAAGTAGTCACAAACATCTTCGTCTCATCGTTTGTGATTCCATAATATTTTGTTTCGCTTTCATACGATTAAGATTATTGTTAGGTGATTGATATTACTAGGTTGTTCTTCGGGAATATAAGTCCGGTGTATCAATTGGTTCCTGTTCATCTTGATTTATCAAAAGACAGAACAAAAAACCGCAGGTATTTCTGTGGGAGACAAATTTATCTATTCAATAGACTTTTTTGTGTGAGACAAATTTGTTTTTCAAGTCTTTGACTTTGGGTCGTATAAACTCTTAGTTGTGGGTGAGATCAGCTAAGGGAATCAAGTGCGCAAAATCCGGCGTGGTTCAAGAGGCGTAAGAAACGCGACTGTACCTTAATCAGTGTGAGACTGGTTAGGGCTCAACTACATTCCAGTCCGAAGTTAACTTGTAGTAGGCTAGAGTCTGTAGCGGCTTAATACAGTGTGGTGTTCAGATCTGGACTAGGTCCCGGGATTTTTCTGCATTTGCGGTTCCGTCGTTAACAAAATTTCTGGTGTCCGTGTTATTTATTTTCCGCGTTATATTTATATATAATTGAAATATCACAGGTTGTGCGTAGTTCAATTAATTGGTGAATCCAACCTTTGGTTGTTGATTGAAATTGATTGAAGCTTGGATATGGTACCATCCAAGTTATTTCTCATATTAATCCGGCTCACAGATTTTTATCTGTTTGATTGCAGATTGGTTTGAGAAATTGAGATATAACTCTTGGATGTATTTTCCTTGATTGGGTCTGACTGTCTAGTTGATTCTCTTGGAAATATATTGGACCTAGTCCATACAGATTGCCTAAATGAAATATTGGGTGTGGTTCTTGGACCCCCGATTTTTCAAAGTTCACGAATTCAGGGATCTAGGGTACGCGTAATGGGTATGCATACCCTAACCCATTCACAAACTCAAGCCCTTGGGGTACGCGTATTGGGTATGTGTACCTCCGCCAATTATACGTATTTAGAACCTAATGGTATGCATACCTACCTATGTTGCGGAACTTCAATTGACTAGGGTGCGTGTACTGGGTATGCGTACCTACCATGTGACCAGAAACTCAGTGGTTCTGATATCAATCTTTCAATTATTTGAAATATTCCCAATCATCACAGGCATGAAATATCATTGCTTGGTTCCAAATGATCAACTTGAAACAAAAATAGTTCTTTCACAATAAATTGTTCTTAACTAAGATCTCTAAGGATCTATGAGCATCTATTGATTGAATCATATTTTGAGATTTTCAACAAGACAAGGTTGACTCGAAACCTCTTCTTTGCAATATGAAATCTACTAAAATCATACGACATAGTCTCATAAAGATAGAATAGTAATGCCTTGAGTATATAAGATGGTTCAGTCTTCACATACCTCTTTGTCGATAAAGTTCTACAAATGTCTTCGTTTGATCTCTACTCCAATTTTCGAGGGTTATCCAGTGGTGTTTGATGCTCAAATACCATATTCTAATCTTAGTCCGAGATTTGACTTTAGCAAACTAAAAATCAAGATATACTTTTGTACAACTAATTAACATTGACAATAATCTTAAGATAGTAAAAGTTGCAAGTTCGACCGAGCAGTCTCTAACTAGGAGTGTACATAGCTCAGTTTGGTTCGGTTTTTGCTCAAACCATAACCGACACTATTACTCCCGATTTTTTATATTCCAAAACAAAACCGTGCCACTAACCAACGGTTTTGGTTTTAAGTTTTACCATTGGGTTCCGGTTTTACCATACGGTTTTGTCTTTACAGTTATTTTGTCAGTTTCGTGCAACTGATTTTAAAAAAAATACACAAAAAATGATAAATTAAAATGTAGTTCCAAAAAAATTACACATTAAAATTAAATATATACTTTTACAGTTTAAATCTACGGATGAGATTAAATATAGTTAATCTAAAGTAGATCTAATGGTTGATATTAGTTTCATCCAAAAACCAATCGGTTTTACCATTGGTACTCGGTTTGGTTTTTACATCAAATCGGAACCGAAACCATTACTCTCGGTTTTTATTTTTTAAAATCAAAACCAATCAATATTAGTAAATGGCTCGGTTCGATTTTTTCCTAATCGGTTTGATTTGGTTCAGTTCGGTTTTAGGGGGTAACCGTTACCATGTACGACCTTAGCTATGACACACGCTAGCGTCGGATTCACCATTTCTCGTCCCAACGCCAACTTAAAATAACTCACGGTGTTGGCCTAATGCCAACATCATCCTAAAAATTCACGGTGTTGGTACTTCCGAGTGCCAGCTTAAAAACTCAACGCGCCGACCTAATGCCAATGCTAGCCTAAACATCGATCACTACCACTATTACCTTAGTGTTGGCCTAATGTCATCGGTAACTTAATACTAATATGTAGTATCTCTTGGTACAACACAAACTCCTTCATCTCACAACTCAATGTTTCGAGCCTGAGCCGTCTTCTCGATGTCATGAGTCGAACATATTATGGAAGTGAGTCTCCCATAAGGGGTCACTTAAAACATCACTATTGGTTATTCATATCATTACTGAGTACCTAGTTTACTCGAGGCCCGCGGCTTGCATTACAACTTTCAGCTTATCACTTAGAGTTCATCACTCACATCTTATTGCTTAGAGCTTGTCGGCCACAACCTATCATCAGAGCTTGGCGCTCAAATTATATGAATACAGCTCCTAAACTTAAGTCACTACTAAACTTACTATTTTCACTATACTTGGAAGTGATCAATCTACTTAATTAAATACCGAGACAAGCATTTGGTCTCAATAAGTCATTATCATGACTTAACAAAAAATAGTAGTAGTCCATAACTTCACTATTTTCTACGAGACATCAAATCTGGCACATGAGCGGTTTTTCATTGGGTATTGGGGTAACAGTTTACTACATCATGTCGTGTGTCAACACACCATGATGAGAAAGTAACAAGTAGTGAGAGCAATTAAGAAAATAAGAGACTAGTGTTCATAAAGTCTTTCCTGACATAGCAGACACGACTTTAACACTACCTCTACGACCATCACTTCTCCACTTTTACAAAACCTCCACAAATTACGAGAAATCTGTGTGTTCACTACAACTCCAATTAAATGATTTCATCTATCCAAAAAAACTGATGAAAAATTTCATTAACAAGTATAACCATTATACAGTAGTTGAACAATCCGAGCTGCAAAACTTATTACAAAATGATTTCTTAACCTTTTTGTTACCCTCCCATAAGATCAACCCATCGTCTTCACCTTTGTAACCAAACCAAGACGTCCACGACCATCTCTTGGCTTAGGACCGTCTTGTACAATTTTGATGTATCGAACATAAAAAGAACTTTTATAATATATTATTTTTCATCCAAAAACACTCGTATATAACATATTCCGGTGCTGTGAATACTACAGTTCATCTGTGAACCTACCATAGGATTTGGTTTGTGTTCAAATTAGTTTAACTATAAATCAAAGTTTTCTATCATACCATGTTGTATAGGTTCAAATCTAATTAAAAGCCTAAACTTAAATAGTTAGGCACGGTTAATGTTATATATACAATATATACACAACCCCTTAACCCGATGCATACACACATAATGCATTATGTAATGGCAATTCTCATGAGAATGCATGAACTGAGAAGTTTGTCCAGCCAGGTGAATGGTCTAAATGGATTTTCCATTATGATAACATATATTGGACGCTTGAAATTAGCCTCACAATAATAGATTGGACACCCTATGAACTATATTCTTCGATATTTTTTTTTATAGGGATATTATTAATATGTTAATGAATATAATATTGTAAAGTTAAAAGTAATTATATAATAATGTACATAAATAGTTAGGAGTCAGAGTTATACAGACTATCGAACAAAGTATAGTAATGTATAGAATGTTGGACAATGAGGTTTGGGGGATTTGATCCTCAATCTCCTGCATGGAAGTCTACACCACTAACCATACCTACACGCATGGAAATCTACACCTTATAACTTTTAACTTTACAGTATAATAATAATATAATATAATCTTTTCTTCGGAAAAAAAAAGAATATAGTAATATATGTTATACCGTTATACCGAGCGAATGATGTTTGATTGGGTGGCCGAAGCAATATAGTTATACCGAGCGAATGATGTTTGGTTGTGCGGCTAAAGCAATACAGTTATACCGAGCGAATGATGTTTGGTTGGGGCGCAGCTTTAGTCGCGCAATGTGAGAAGACATGCAATTTTTTGTTAGGTCGCAATGGGCAGACCTCCAAATTTGTTGATTTTTATGGCTTGCTCATCCGATAGTGGACTCAGAATTGGCCATATTTCCTAGGAACTGCCCGGAGTGCAAATTTCCATATGTCTACACAGATACGTCAGGTGAGGATTTCCCTTACAACCGTTGAAGAAGGGTGGTTATTAAGTAAAAGAGGACACGTAGGCTCAAAGTATCGAAACAGCGAAAGGTACAAAGATTACATACGTACAGATTCCCTTTCCTGAAACAAAGTTATTTCTGGAGAGAGAGTATCTCCCGATTCGACTCAGTCTTAAACCTTCTCTACAAACAAATCTCACTCCAACAAACCTTTGATCCGCCTTCACTACTATTACAACCAGGTAAAATTTTACCTAACCTAGTCTAAAATTGAGTTTCGATTTCATTTTATTACGCTTTGATTCTCGTACGTGTTGATTTATTTTCATGTTTTTGTCAAGATTTTTTCGTGTATTTTTTTTCTTTAAGATTTTGTGGTTCTTATTTGCGATAATAATCGCTTTCCTTAAAAAGAATATAATTATCAAGATAATAATCGTGGTTGAATCAAATGAATTTATCATTTTATTAGGTTTTCTTTAGTGTTGATATGCTGGTCCGACTGTTGGTGGTTGAGAGAAACGGTGGTGTGGATCGTCAATTTGTTTAGCTAGTTCTTTTTCATGGAAGTACGAGAGATTTGACCTTGTTTTAGGTTTTTGATTGAAGAAACCATTTTGATTTTGTTTTTTGATTAGGTTAAATTCGGAGGAATTATGTTGGGGATTGTAAGGCAAAAGGTTGGTGCCAAATGCATTAACTCATCTGTAAAACAGTCTATGCCGAGAACGTTAGATGCGGCAAGAAGGTTTTCATCCGCAGCTAAACAGGTAAGTTTGTGAGTTGTTAGAATATATACAATGAGAAAATACAGTTTTCTGTGTAGCATGTTGTGTCTAAATTTGTGGATTAATCTGTTTTTGATACAGATGACAGTACGAGATGCGCTAAACTCTGCTCTAGACGAGGAGATGTCTGCTGATCCGAAAGTGTTTTTGATGGGGGAGGAAGTAAGAAGGAAAATCGATTGGTGTTTATTGTCGTACACTTGGTGTTATTTTATGGTTCTTAACTTCTTTTTGATTTTATTGTAGGTTGGTGAATACCAGGGTGCATACAAGGTCAGACATGTTTAGATAAATGAAGTTGTTGCATCTATAGTTATTCTTTTCTGTCTTTCTAACAGTTAGTTTCTTCGCCTTCCTTTTGTAGATTACTAAAGGTCTGTTAGACAAGTATGGGCCTGAGAGAGTTCGTGATACACCAATTACAGAGGTTGGTCCTGATATATGGATACTTCTAAAACATCTTTCTAATCTAGCACGTGCTCCAAACTTTGTAGTTGGTTCATGTATTTCATTCAGATTAGAGGTTATTCGTTACTAACTTACTATGTTTTTCTAGCTAGTGACCGATTTTTTTGTTGTATTTTCTGTAGGCTGGTTTCACTGGAATAGGAGTTGGCGCCGCTTACTACGGTCTTCGTCCTGTCGTAGAGTTTATGACTTTTAACTTCTCAATGCAGGTTAGATTACTTCTCTGATGTAATGTGATGCTCAGGGGAACTACTTAATCCTATTGATCGGTTTTAAACTGATTTTTGGATTTTGTTCCAGGCAATCGATCATATCATCAACTCTGCTGCAAAATCAAACTACATGTCTGCTGGTCAGATATCTGTACCTATCGTTTTTAGAGGCCCAAATGGTGCTGCCGCGGGGGTTGGGGCTCAACACTCCCAGGTGTGTAGCATTTCTCACTAAGCTGCTCAATAGCAAGTATCTCTGCCTCTATATGAAACCTCTCAGCAAAGGGTTTATCCACTTTGGCCCTTGCGACCATAATCGAGCCATCTGTTACTGTTTTTTTTTTGTTTGTGTTTTTGTTTTTAATCAGACTTTTTGTATGCTTGGCCTTGTAAACAAACTTAACATGTGTGTTGAACAAATAAATTGCATTTGAAGACCGGTGTCTTTCAGTAAAGAGAAGATAAATGAATACTGTCGTGGTCTCCTGGTTTCCCACTTCTATGAGACCTCTCAGCAAGGGTTTATCCACTATGATAACCAAAAATGGGCATCCTGGACGTCTCTTTCTCTTTACCATCCTTTTAATTTTGAATTCTTTTGTCTGACCCTGTAAGACAACCTTCACATGTGGTCTGAAGAAGAAAGCTTAAAAGTTTTATCTAGTGGCCAACACCAACGCTGTCAATCTAATAGTGAGCTGTTTCTAACTTCTGGATGTCTCAACTCTACAGTGTTATGCAGCATGGTATGGTTCTTGTCCTGGATTGAAGGTGCTAGCTCCATACTCAGCTGAGGATGCTCGTGGCCTTCTAAAAGCGGCTATCAGGGACCCTGATCCCGTTGTTTTCCTAGAAAATGAGTTGCTGTAAGTACTCGAATGCGTTACATTGTTAACGCATGACATCCCAATTAAGCCCACAAAATGAAATTTGTAGTTTGACCCTGTTAGTGTTGATTTAGTCTTCTTTCCCATTGTTTTCCTCCAGATATGGTGAATCTTTCCCCATTTCAGCAGAAGTTCTCGATTCTAGTTTCTGCCTTCCTATAGGAAAAGCTAAGGTGTGTGCCATAATTCTTTTTAAAGTTCATCCAAAACATTGTAAGAGTCATTATGTCGCATGCAGTTTTGTCTTTGCTGACTAAAATATCTTTTTGACAGATTGAGCTAGAAGGAAAGGATGTCACCATCACAGCCTTCTCAAAGATGGTGGGTTCCGCTCTTCAGGTAAGCTAGCCAAATAAAATATCATAAGTTGTGTGCGCAAGTACTAATTAGTCGTTTCTGTTGTTTGAAAGGTAAATGGGCTAAGGTACATTCACATAGGCACACTTAAGTTTCTAGTCTGTTTAATTCTCTTCACCTAGCAACCAACCAAGTTTACTTTAATGACGTTTAATATGCATATTCGTAGCTCACATTGGTTTGAACTTTAGCTGTAGAGGCTCTTTTTAAGTTACTTTTGTGTTGTCTTCTACTGTCCAAAGTTTCAGTAGCTCTAAAGAGAGTTGGCTACCTCTAAGGCTCTAGTTGATAATTCTTTTGCGTATCGTTTCTAGTAATAATGACACAAATGTTATACTTAGTTTCCAGTGAAAAGCTACTTCATGTTGTCTTGATCTAACAAGAATGAGTGAATGTACAGGCTGCGGAGATCCTGTCAAAGGAAGGAATAAGTGCTGAGGTATTATATAATGCGTAACTATTTGATTTTTCTACATATTAATTCTTTAAGAAGTGGTATAGAAAAATACGACTGGAATAGTTTGGAGACAAAAATTTGCTACTAGATACATCATGTTTCAAACAAGCTCTATCATCGACTTTTATGGCCAGTGTATTGACAGGTCTTTCTCAATATAGGTTATAAATCTGCGATCTATTCGACCTCTGGATCGAGATACAATCAATCGTTCAGTCAGGAAAACCAACAGATTGGTGACAGTTGAGGAAGGCTACCCTCAGCATGGTGTTGGAGCTGAGATCTGGTTTGCCTTCTCACCTTTAAGATGTGTTCGCTTCTATTAATTTTGTAGACAACGCACACTTACTTTTGGGTGTGGCTCTTTGTTAACAGTGCATCTGTTATTGAGGAAAGCTTCGGATATCTTGACGCACCTGTAGAGAGGATTGCCGGTGCTGATGTTCCTATGCCTTATGCTGCAAATCTAGAGAGAATGGCGGTTCCACAGGTCAATTCGTTTTTTAGACTTGTAGCAAAGCGACCGACTATCTTTCCCTCCGTCTAAGATGTGGTCGGGTCACATACATTTTGTATGTGGCCCATCTTTAATTTGTGACACGTATCAAACTTAAAACCTGCCTCCTCCAAATCCCGTTAATTGCCTTACTTTTTGAGAAATGGTAGGAAGTTAATAACAAATAAAGATAAAACAGCTGGGTAATAAAACTGTTCTGGAACTTTTTTGTCAACTTTATACGACGTGTCAGCATAGTATGTGGCCAGACCACATCGTAGCCGCACCATCTTTCTTTTTTCATCCAAAACCCACATATATAGTTGCCTTTATGTGTAGATTCTTGTGGCTTGACAATTTTATTTGTCGCAAGACAGAATAGAAAAAAACACAGCTTAGCTTACTTATTGGTTTCACAATTGATTTGCAGGTTGAGGACATTGTTCGTGCAGCCAAGAGGGCATGCTACAGATCAGTTCCAAAGTCTGCTACTGCTTAAGCTTGAGCAACGAAGAGACAAGGGGTCTTTGTTCATATTTTTCCCATTGTTACTTGGTGAGAACAGGATGTTGCTTTAGCTTTCTCTGGAGAGGAAGGCAGGTTAAAATATTCTTTTTCCTCTCAATAAATTACGATGTTGAGAAATTTCTGCTTGTTTGTCACAGTGTTAAGAGGTGGAAGAAACTAATGATCTTTATAAGTTTTACTTGTTATTTTGGGTGTTCTTGTTTTAATGTTCACAAGGCCACGAGATTTTGTTAAAAAATTGAGTTCACGCAGCACTAGATTTTAAGTTGGTGTGCGTTGGATATAATAATAGCTCATCAGCTGATGCGTGTTCCTAATTGGCACGAGTTGATGTCTATGCCTGATAATTGAAATTGAAGAAAATAATTCACGCGTTATGCTGTGTGGTGGCTTATTTGCTCATTTAGCTCTAATGGTGGCTAAAAAGGCTTTTTTGTTTTGATCTCTCGTGTTCATCTGATAAACTCAAACTTTCTCAGGTATATTTTGATAACCTGTTATAGGGGCAGAAGAAACCATTAGAGGGGTTGAACCACGATAATAATGTTCCTCTAGTTGGTTAAGGGATGTCCTATTGGTACTATAAGTTGACCAGATTATCCTTTTAGCTTTAAATAGACTAATTTACCCTTCCTTTTTTAGTTAAAATGACTGAATTTTCCTCCACTAAAGGCTATTATTGGGGTATTACATTTCAATAGAGGGGCTTCACTTGGATTCTTAATGTCCAAAAAAATGGTTATGGAATATCCTAACACATATACAAAATGTCTAGATTACCCTTTAACTAAAATAAAAACTTAAAAACCGTAAAAGTGATTTTACGTCCAGGTTTGAATTAGTTCCAACCGTAGAATTTTATTCGCATGTAGTTTTACGTCCAGGTTTGGATTAGTTCCAACCGTAGAAGCTCATTTTATGTCCAGGTTTCTTTTAATTCCAACCGTAGAATCCGGTTTTACGTCCAGTTTTCTTTTAATTCCAACCGTAGAAGTGATTTTACGTTCAGGTTTGGATTAATTCCAACTGTAGAATTTTATTTGCATGTATTTTTACGTCCAGGTTTGAATTATTTCCAACCGTACAAGCTCATTTTACGTCCAGGTTCTTTTTAATTCCAACCGTAGAATCTGATTTTATGTCTAGTTTTCTTTTAATTCCAACCATAGAAGTGATTTTACGTCCAGGTTTGGATTATTTCCAACCATAGAAGTTTATTTTACGGCCAGTTTTTCTTCCCACAAAAACTCTCCCAGAATTCACCAAGTATATAACAAAATCCATTAATTTAATTTTTATCTAATTAAATTAAAATAAAATTACCTAAATAAGGATTGTTTAGTCATTACAAAATTATTTTAGATAAGGGGTTTTTGATGTTACTTGTGGGTGACCCTTTTTTTGTCTTATTAGGTGACGCCCCTCTAATGGAATGTGACGTCCCAATAATAGCCTTCATTTTTAAACCCAATGAATCAGAAGAAAGAAACCTAAATAAATCTTCTTCATCTTCTCTTCTTCTTCATCAACCGTAACCTTCATTAAAACTGAAAAATTCATCGTCTTCGATTAATTGGCGATTAAAAAAACTCTAATCGTTAATTGAAATCTATATTAGAGATGCCGAAGAAGAAGGAAGTTGACAAAGCTTGTAGTGATTCTAACCAACCACATCCTCCAATAGGTCAAGAACAACAATTTCAAACCCCTCGACCAGAGAAATCAATTGGAATGACTTATATGAGGTACGTTTCGAAAAATCTAGGTAGGGTTTAGTTTATTTTGTTTGATTTAAGTTAAATTTGTATCAAGAATTAGGGTTTTAGATGAAAATTGAAATTCAAAATTCTGGGTTCATGTGAGTTACAATTGCTTTTTAACTCAGTTACGAACCGTGACTAGAGATTTTGATGTTGTGATGGTTTGTAATAGCTCAATTACCAATCCGATGTTCTTAGATCTGAGAATTTTGTTCAGTTACATATTTCTTTTGCAACCGTAACTTCACTTATGGTTGGTGTCGACACCAAAATTACGAGTCGTAATTCTTCCTGCATGTCTCCAAATTTTTCTACAATTTGTATTTGTATGTATTTTTATCAACCGTAATGGAGTTACGGTATGTGTATGTATCAACATTATCAACCGTAAATCTTCCTGTGTCTTAACTTAAGTTTCAAATAATGTTTACCGGTTCAACATTTTAGTTGATATACCAACCGTAGTTTAGTTACAGTTGGTCTCGATCCTCAACTTACAAACAATAATTAGTTACGGTTTGTATTTAGTGTCATCTTTCAAACCGTAAATCATTCGAGGGTTGGAGCTACTGAAATTGTCGGGAATGTCGCGCTTCTAATGGTAAGTTTGGTTACATACTTATTATATGATAGTTTGTTATATTTATTATTTTTAGTCATGTGTCAATTGTTTAAATTAATATTTTTTTAGGCATGGGTGTATGACCATTTTTCGAGCCTGAGACCTACTATTGAATGGGAAGAAGATGATTATGGCCCTACAGGGAAGAAGTTCAAGTTCACTGGTAGACAACAAAGGAACAAAGAGGAGAAGTTCGTTCGAGTGAGGCAGGAAATAGATGCTTTCACTGTTGAAGATGTTATTTTTGACCCTTATTTGAGGATCCAAAATGGAGTTGATGTTCGTCAGTTCACACACAATCCACAGGCTACAACGGACCATTATATCATCCCACAGGTTACGTTATGATGACCAATCCTCGTCGAAATCTATGCCAAATTGGTCATATTCAAGAAAGGATTATCAATGAAAACTTCAAATTATCCAAGGAAGGATCGGAGACAAAAGCCCCTGCCATTGTACTGAACTACCACACAACTCCGACGATTGATGCTTGTAACAACCGCCATGAATAAAGATACCAACTCGCAGCCTGAGAGGCAAGGGCTTGTAAAAACACGAAAGAAGCCGCTGATGATTACATGGATTGGTATTATCATTTAGGTCATCCGCATGTGATTAATACTGATCCCGAGGCCCAGGTATATATTCAAAAGTCTCAAGCACAAAGGAAGGTTGTCGAGGAGACCAAAGAGAAAAAGGGTCTATTTAGTTTGACTTGGAAGAAGTTATATTTCATGTCGGTACGTAACTTTATTATCCTCATGACTTTGGATTTGAAAATTAATTTATATTATGAAATAATCTCTTAACACTCTTTTTGATATGTGAATAGAAAGAGCGAGGACAAGCTTTGGCAAATAGTATGACTTCATGCATCCGTAATAAAGGACCTTACAAGAGAAAATAAGGAACATGCATGATCCAACCATGACATATTTGTATGAAGGGTTGGTCACGGAAGAAAGAGGCTTAAAGAGGAGCACAAACTCTCTTGGAGGTGCGAGTACTATCCATAGTCAACCGTCACCTAGAAGCGAAGAGATAAATTTTGAAGAGGAGGTGCACGGTATGGGTACTAGCCAAAGAGGTGGTCGTGGTCGCGGTGGTCGTCGTGATGGTTCTCACACTCGTGGTGGTGGTAGCACCAACAAAAGAGGTCGTGGTGGTCGTCGTGGTTAGTTATGGTTGTGCGTCATTCTATAGGAGAACACCCCTTTTATTTATTTTTTTGTGGGGTTAGTTATGAATTTGAAATTATGGATATTATGACGAACTAATAGTTGTGTATTAGTTATGGATTTTAGCTTATGGATATTATCTACGAACTAATAGGTGTGTGGTTAGTTATGGATTTTAGCTTATGGATATTATCTACAAACTAATAGTTGTGTTGAATTCTTTACTTGAGTTTACAAACCGTGAATAAGTTACGGTTCATTATTATAATAATAAATTAACCATAAGTAACCTACGGTTGGTCTCGATTTTCAATATACCAACCGTAAGTATATCAAACAGACCATAATTTTACATTTCCAACCGTAACAATCATTTTAAACATACAGAGTAGATTATGGTTCGAAACTAAAATCCAAAATGAATTGTAAGTTTTCAATTACCAGTCGTAAATAACCCTGGAATCCAGAGTTTAGAGAGGTCACCAATTACGGTTGGTGTAGGAATTTCTTAATAAACCGTAAATCTGTTGCCAAGTTATTATGCGGAGTTACGGTTAGTAACCTTATCCAACTAAGAGAACCGTAATTCTGGAATTGAATTTTCTGCAGAGCTACGATTCGTATTTTGTAACTTCATACAAATCGTAACTCTGCAGAAAATTCAATTCCAGAGTTACGGCTAGTCTCTATTTTCTAGTTATCAATCGTAACTATTTATTTTCAAAAAAAACATCAAGTTATACACAGAAATGTCCTTGTTCGATTTGAAAATATAGTCGTTGAAACCTTCAACAACTTTATTTTTAGAAAATAGATATGTTACATAGTACAAAAAAAAGTTATTATATATGCTTATCCACCTTACTTAGAAGTTACACCTCCACATGAATCATCTCCTACTAAACTGCCTTCAACTAGATTATGGCTCAAGTTCTTGATTTTACCTTGGAAGAAGATGTATATATTTGCCGCAACTATGTTCTATGCTATCCAAAAAGAGGAGATGAACGACGTCGAGGTGGTTTTGTGAGTACAAGTTATTTGAGAACCATTTATGAAAATTTTTGTTCCGAAACAGGCAACCCTTATAACCGCGATGAAATTATGTTGTATGTTTGATATGGAGATATTTGGGATAAAGTTAAAGAATTTACGGCATTATTTCGTATTACAGGTCAAATACGATTGAGGGGTGAAACTGACGTTAAAGTTTTAGAGATCTCTATTCAAGAATGGAGATGATGGAAAATATCGAATTTTCAATACTTACCTAATTTCAACATCCTTAAAGACTTCTATCGCACTCGTAAACCTGAATATTAGTATCCTTTTAAGTAGCATGAATGAATGAGTTGTAGTGTTATTTATATTTGTAATGGTTTAATGGTTGTTATATTGGTTTAGTATTGAAGATGGTTTAATGGTTTAGTATATGATATTAGTTTTTAGTTCTAGTTACGGTTCGTAACTTGATAATAATTACCAACCTTAAGTGACCCTGGAAGATGAAATAAGCTTTTAGTGTTAGTTAAGGTTTGTAACTAGATAATCGTTACCAACCGTAAATAACCCTGAAAGATGAAATAAGTTTTTAGTGTTAGTTACGGTTCATAATGGAATAAACATTACCAACCGTAAATAACCCTGAAAGATGAAATAAGTTTTTAGTGTTAGTTACGATTCGTAATGGAATAAACATTACCAACCGTAAATAACCTTGAGAGCTGAAATAGGTTATCAAATTAGCTCAAGCTACTTGAATTTTTTTGTTAAAAACAATATAAAAATATAAATTGAACAAAATACTTCATTCATAACGTGAAACAAATTGATATGATATTGTCACTTTTAATCACATCACATTTAGTCAAAATAAAAAAATACAAAATACAAAATACAAAAGTATTTCACCACCCTTCAGAACATTTACGCATCCTCATCATCAGTCATAACTATGAATTAGGATGGCCTCGACAATAGTATGGCCTTCCATAATTCAATTCTTTCCTCAAATCGATTGCACCAAGTCTTGAGGAGTTCACCGTCACAATCAAATTCCATCCTCAATGGAGGTAATGGGGTTCCTTCTTTCAATCGGAGGCCGATGTAATGATTCCATTGCACGTGCCCAATGATAACTGTTTTTGTTGTTGATAAATCTTCGTCAAACGGTATTCTTGTTGGTGCAAATGTGTGGCTCATATATCTGGAGATTAAATGAATGACGCAATTTACTGTGTTGGCGAGTAGTTTGTCATATATTGTCATGCGCATCCAATATTCGCTTGTCAAACATTTATTGCCGTTTAACCTCCTTTCCCATTCTGCAAAGCTCTCGTTTAACACCGCATCAGTTTCGTTTCTTTCAACTCTCATCATTGGCTTATAGAAGTCGGGGTAACCACGTAGTTCCATTAAATTTTTTTTCCTTACATAAGTAATTTGGTTACAACCCCACTCTTTCGCGTCTTCAAAGGGTCCAAGTTGATCCATGAAGACGTTATTAGAGCATAGCTCGGTTGAACCCACCAAGCGTTGGTATGTCAAGTTTGGTTGTCATATTTTAGTGAATTAAAACTCATTTAAAGAGTCTCTTGATTATTTACTAGAGTCAACTTCGTATAGGTTAGCTTGAATAGGATACGAGACATGACAAGTATTACGTGAAGACTTGAAGAATGTGAAGAAATAAGGAGCTACAATGATGACATCATCCTTCCTCTTGAGGTTAGTAATATTTGACTTGAACTATTTCATTCCCTAACATATCTTTGAAGTTGTGCATATCGAAAACATAACTGCGAAGCTGTGAATGATTATACTCTAGTTAGACATAGTATTAAGGAATTGCAATACGAAGTACAACGCTTATCTTTTGAACTTCGTATATAAGACATCGACATAATCGTTTGAATGCTATTGTGATTATGTATGGGTATGGATGAAGACCTAGGAAATAATGTTTTACATTCGTTTAAAGGAAGTACATTCATAACTTGTTTTGTGAATCGAAAGGGAAATCGCTAGGCTTATTGGTATTTGTTATTCATTGCAAATCTTTTGAATTACCAATATGCGTGTTTAATATAACCGCTCATAACTTGTTTATGTATCTTGGTAAAACTATTCACAAGGCCTGACTTTTGTATTGGTATGACTTTTATTAGTGAAACCGATCTTAAGTAATCACTTGAGATGGTATGACCGATTAAGTGTAATTGGCATGACCAACTCTAGTCATTGGGGAACCGATCCTAGTAATAGGTGAACCCGATCACAAAAGGGGAATCGATCCTTGTAATAGGTGCAGCAAGTCTTCTAGTTATTGGGAACCGATCCTATGAACATGTGCAACACGTTTTTAGTTACTGGGAACCGATTGGATATGTGCACCAAATACAAGTTAGATACCATATATATATGGGAACCGATCCTAGTACCTAGTCAACCAAGTTTTGGTAACTAGCGTGACTAATTCTAGTACCCACATGGTAGAACCGAAACTTGTTTTGGTAGAACCGTGAAACCCATGTTTGGTGATTTAATAGGATAATCAATCACATAGTTCTTGGAAGTCAGATGAACCAATTCTAAACTCGTTTTGTAAGTGTGGCAAATCGGTTCCAAGATAGTAAATATGAAAGAGGATTTACTAAGTAAAGATGTCGACATACTTTGAACATGTGCAATAACTCTTAACTTTTATTGTTCAAAGATATTCCTTAATAGCTAAAGGAGAATCCCGGATCGAAATAAATTGAGAATCTTTTAGTTAAGGTTTTTAGTTTTATATGT
Source organism: Papaver somniferum (assembly GCF_003573695.1). Taxonomy (NCBI): domain Eukaryota; kingdom Viridiplantae; phylum Streptophyta; class Magnoliopsida; order Ranunculales; family Papaveraceae; genus Papaver; species Papaver somniferum. Next base: position 149,958,458 of record NC_039361.1, read on the forward strand.
TTTTAGTTTCCAGCAATTAAAACGCATATCTTTAGAAAATAAAAATTGGTAACGTGCATTTACTAGTTGGAGATTTTCTAATGAGATTTCGGTCAATATTTGGACAAAGCATTTCCAGGAATTATGGAAACCGAATTTGGAAATATATTGCATATCTTGAGAATATTTTTGGTTTTGGAAATTCCTTGGTATCCAAACTTCCTTGGTCTATAAATATTGAAGTTTGCATTTCAAGCAAACTAATCCTCAGAGCCATCAAAACTACCTTGTTGTGTTGTTACTGGTAGAGCCGTCTATTCGGAGAGGAAAGTAACCTAATTAGGCAAAATCTCTTACGACCGCTCGTTTTAAAGACTTTTTCGGGGTTTGGAAGCTCTACGAGTACCGTTGGTGGAAAACTAGATAATTGCAGTTTATTATTAGTTTTCGATTGATTTGATTGATTGTTGAACTTTGATTGCACCTAGTTTGTTTATGCTTGAGAATCTTCTCTTCTGGTATAGGATTTACTCAAACTAGATCAAAGTTTCGACGGGGATCTTTAGACTGTTTGTATATCTAAAGACGTCTTGTGATAATCCATTGTTAACAGACTCCGTTCTATGTGTGATTGATCACAAGAGATTCAAGTTGATTGTGTGTAGGTGTTTATTTAAGATCTAAGAAAATTTGAAGACGAAGATGATTTCTGATTTGGGTTCATAATCTTTGGTGTGCACAAAACTTGATCGGCTGGAAAATGATCCAACTATAATCAGTTTATCTTTGTGATAGATTTGATTGATTAGTTGAGTAGATCGGCATCAATACAATTCTTTGTGATTAAAAGTATTGATTGCATAATCTTAACAATTACTTTGGTAGTTGTTGAAAAGATAGATCTAAGGACCTGACAAAGGAGTTTATTGGGATAAAAAGAAGAACCTTTTGTCAAACTCATATCACTTGATTGAAAAGAGTTGTTACTGAACAGATTTTTTGTTCCTTTACTGTTTGGAATACGAACCAAAGGAATTGTTTCAAGTGCGTGACTTATTGCAAGTTGGAGGCGCAGGAATACAGACGGAACTAAGTGAACTATAAGTTTAGTTGCTTGGTCACAACTATACGAAGTTGGTCTAGAGTTTGTATAATGGCTTAATCCTGAGAGTATTCAATTTTGGACAAGGTCCTGGGGTTATTCTGCATTTTCGGTTTCCTCGTTAACAAAATCTTGCTGTGTCTTTTACTTTTCTATTTCCGCAATTATAATTGTTTTATTATAATTAGAAGTAAAATACACAAACGTTAATTCCTTACTTGATAGCAATCCTATTGTGTTTGGTTAATTCCGAACCATTTATCAAATAAACATACTTCGTTGTTGTATTGTCTCGATCTTGTATCCATAGTCAATCACACAAGTTATTTTGTTGTCGTATTGTCTTGATCTCGTATCCATAGACGATCACACGAAGTGTGAGCCGATTAGTTGTATTGTCTCGACTCAGTCCATAGATAATCACTTTCGGACAAAGGACTTATAAGTGGAAATTATTTAGATTGAGGTATATTTGGGTACCCTCTTCTTTTCAATTGGTATCAGAGCAGGCAAACACAAAAAGATCTAATAATATGTGTTTGGTGCGATCCAACCTATAAGAATTGAATCCATGCCTGTTTCAGTTAACGTTATGCAAGAGTATGAATACTCAAAAGTTGAAGATGTTACCACTTTGTTAAATCATGATCCAGGAGTTGCGAAAACATCTGTGTCGTTCTCGGATGGAAAGGAAGATGCTGATAAAGAGTTGGTGAAACTCCTAAAGCCTATAAAATCTTTATCTACAAAAGTGTTAATATTAAAGATAAAGTCAAATCTTCTTAAGAATGAGATCAGAGATAAAGACATTCAACTGAATATTCTATCCAAAGAGAATATGGATCTCACTGTCAAATTAGAAGCTCTTGGTAAATCTCTTACTCAAGAAAAAGAGACACATCTTATGACTCTGACTAATGATGATGTTGTGATTTCTTCTGATTTTGAGGAAACTAAAAGTCTTTGCTACAACTTTTACAGTGATAAAACCGGTTTACTCACATCTGAAATAGATCAGGATGATGGTAGTTTGCCTAACTACATCAAGTCAGAAGAGGATGAGAAACCGTCTTCCGCATCTACTGATGATCAGACGAAATCTTGTCCAAAGGAAACTTTGAACCGATTCCGTGTACGTGATCTTAAGGAATACAACTTTCAGTCACTTGACAGGAAACTTATACTTCTTAAAAATACAGTGGTAAAAATATTGAAAGAAGTTTCTTGTCTTAAAAAATTGAAAGATCATTCCTCATTAGAAAGACAGAATATACCACATCTCGATAAGGTCAACTCAAAAGATTCAGAAGTAAGAGTTGATAATCGCTTATAGAAAAAGGTTCATCCTCATCCATATCGAAACAATTCTTGTTTTGATGAAGAACGACTCCATAAGAAAGGGAAAGAGAGAATCTCTGCCAAAGGAAACAATCAGGAATTTCCGATGATTGTTTCAGATAATCATGTTGATGTGCACCATAAGGAAATCCTTAGAATAAGAAAATATTATGAAAATCTCATTGATAGAATTAAGAGAGATTTATCTATCTCTGCAAATTCTCACGTCAATACATCTTCTCCACATGATCATATTTCTAGAGTTAGAAAAGATCCTGGGAGAAAATATTTTGGGCAGAAATTCCCAAAGAGAAACATGAACTATGTTTCCGATATTCGCTGTAAGCTAGAAAGAGCTTACTCCTAGTTGTATCGAAATTGTGCATTCTCATCCTCTTTCGTGCTCTTAATTATTATTGGATGGGAAAAGCACATAAAAATCAAGGGCACGGGTTCATGGTAGCTTCTATTTTCGGTAATAAGAGATATTTAAAGAATATATTCCTTTCAATAAAAGTAGAAGTTCGAAAAATATTATGTAGTTTCAGAAACCCTATTTTTCTGAACTAAATATATTCTTATCAAAATAAGAAAAATCTTCTCTTAGGTATACTGTATTCCCTTGGTAAAACTTTTATTAAGTATGTCTCCTATAACTCGCAGCGTTACAAGGAGTAATAAAAAGGGAAGCACGAAAGGTGAGAAACTGTCAAGATTTTGTCTCAAAACGAAGAATCAGGAAGATCATCTTAAAAATCGTTTCTGATCCTAACTCTGATCGATCTCAAGAAGAGTCATGTCTTTTTGCCTTCAATAATTCAGATCTTACCAAGTGGTTTCCCACAAATGGTATGCGTGAAGTTATGCATGGGTTTGAAGAACTCATAGGAAATCTTTTTACTTTGGTTCAAGATCGGGGTGAACTAAAAGTTAAAATAAAAGAGAATGAAAATTGAACTTGGAGACTTGATGCTTCGAATTAAAGATCTCGAAAAAAATAAAGTGGTTGCAGACAAGTCTCTTGAGACATGCTTCAAAAGTTTGAACACTGAAGAAACCTCAGTGAACAATAAGAGCACCACTAGAGATTAAGTTATATGCTGTAATACTTAATCCAGAAAAATAGACGTCAGTTTTTGATTTCTTTCAATAATTGTATTTAGTCTATTATGAATAAAACTATCTTATTATGAATAAAATTATTAGTTTATAATTTTTCTTATGATAGTTTTTCGTTTACATAGCCTGTGCTTGAATGCTTTATCTTATTGCTATGTATGTTTATGGGATGTTTGATTTCGGTTTTCTTGACCTTAATATTCGATCTCATATGATGTGAACCCTTATGGTTTGGGTGACTTTTTGATTTAGCGAGATTGAGTTCTAGCCCATGTTGGTAGGCTTTATCAAAGGATCATGAGGGGTTCTGATTGAAACAATATGTGAAAAAGTCACAATATGTTGAATTGTTTGGTTTAGCATAAAAGCATATGTGTTTCGGGGTTTCAACTTTTGCATTGCATAAGTTAAAACCGGTTTTCAACCTTTCTCTGGTAAAGGTTGGTTGTTGTTGTTCTTTTGTCTTGCACGAGGATGACAACATAGTGATATTTTGGTATCATTTATCCATGGAAAGATGCAAACATTAATGGAGAAGAGGATGCGGAATTTGAGGTTACGATTTTGTTAGTTAATAGTTTTCCTGTTTAAGAAAAGCCTGATTTTATTGCATATGTTTATTGCTTTTGCTTAAAAAAATTTCGGAACAATTGATGTTTATTCCATTATTTGTGTATCGATGTGTGTGTGATTCAATAGTTTCTGGTTAAGAAAAACTATTGTTATCTTGCTTTATTGTTTGGTATTAATCGTTTAGGCTTACAAAATTTACGGTGCAATTGCGGTGCTTTAATGTATATGTTGTTTCATTTGCTTCCGGTTGAGGTAAATAATTATTCAAGTTGATTTATTTGGTTTGTATGAATTGTTTATGGATTAACAAAAGAAAAGATTTTCGGGATGAATTGTTTAGTCCAATTTGATTCCGGATAAGAGAAACTAAGTTAATTCTGATCTTAGTTAGACTTATCAAAGTGGAGGTTTCGGTTATTCAAGTCTAATAAAATGCCTTAACAAGAAATGCTAGTTAGCTAACCTAGTACTTGTCTTGTTTAAAAGTGAAAGGTCTAAGTTATATGGAGAATTAGAACCTGATGATAAAAATAGAGTTAATTCTGATCTTTATTTTGGTCTTATCGAACAAGCGATTGTATTCGTGCAATCGGTTTAGCAAAGGAACTAAGGTGCTTCGTCGATTTTTGGTTTGCTAAACTATTAGGCAAAATTGTTTCGGGCAATTGTTTCCTTGGTAACATATCAAAAAAAAAATTACTTTGTAGTTTCAGTTTTGATATTGGTTATCAAAAATGGTGTGTGGAACCCTCGTGCTTAACTCTTATAGGTTGCAAGTCTTTTGAGATTTGTAAGATCCTTTCGGTTTGTCTTTTATTTGCTCATACCTTTGTCATTTTGTGAAAAAATGGGGAGAAATATATGGAGTAAACAAGTGATATTGATTTGGTATCACTAAGGAAAAGATATTGGTGCTTAAACATTATATCAAACGAAAGAGTAAAGCATAGACTAAGGGGGAGTAGCGTATCATATTGATAAGGGAATAACAAAGACGTGCGGATTGAAAATCTACCTATCTTACCTTTAGGGGGAGTATTAGCTTTGTTATTATAATGTCAACAACGGAATTTATGGATTGAATGTATACAGGTTATTGTGCTGTTGAATTTGGGAATCAAGCGTATGTATAATGAATCCTTGTAATTTGTTTATCCATATGATGTAAGATTTTTGTCACTAAAATTGACAAAGGGGGAGATTGTTAGAGCATAGCTCGGTTGAACCCACCAAGCGTTGGTATGTCAAGTTTGGTTGTCATATTTTAGTGAATCAAAACTTATTTAAAGAGTCACTTGATTATTTACTAGAGTCAACTTCGTATAGGTTATCTTGAAAGTATTAGGATATGAGACATTACAAGTATTACGTGAAGACTTGAAGAATGTGAAGAAGTAAGGAGCTACAACGACAACATCATCCTTCCTCTTAATGTTAGTAATATTTGACTTGAACTGTTTCATTCCCTAAAGTATCTTTCAAGTCGGGCATATTGAAAACATAACCGCGAAGCTGTGAATGATTATGCTCTAGTAAGAAATAGTTTTAAGGAATTGCAATACGAAGTATAACGCTTATCTTTTGAACTTCGGATATAAGACATCGACATAATCGTTTGAATGCTACTGTGATTATGTATGGGTATGGGTGAAGATTTCGTCCTAGGAAACAATGTTTTACATTCGTTTAAAGGAAGTACATTCATAAACTTGTTTTGTGAATCGAAAGGGAAATCGCTAGGCTTATTGGTATTTGTTATTCATAGCAAATTTTTTGAATTACCAATATGTGTGTTTAGTATAACCGCTCATAACTTGTTTATGTATCTTGGTATTGATGGTGGTTTTTAGCTTAGGGTTAAAATCGTAAAACCTTGCATCTGATGTGACGTCACTCTGCAAGGAAACAGAGCCACGTGTGCTGAACTCTCCACTGGCATATTTATTGAGCCGCTCAATATAATTACATGAAATTTATCCAGACTGGCGAATCTCAGATGTTCTGTAAATTTCGTCGCCTCGCGTATATTCACTAAATATAAGTTCCTCTGAATGCATTCTATGCTATGTTCTCCGGCTGAACTCTTAATGTTGATATGGCATGAAGATTTGTGTTCACTCGCAGCAGAGTAGCACGAATCTCCGAGGATCAAGAATAAGATCTTTCCATAAGGTATTCAATCAAAAATGCATGCTGCTCTCTGGCAACGAACTTAAAAGAGATCTGTGTCGACACATAGAATTCAGTCAATCGTCCTGACTAACTTACAGAAGTTAGGGTTTCGCGCCTCGCGCAATATACCAGACATTGCTTGTCAAAATTAAGCCTATTAGGTAATTAAATCCGCCACAGTGTGCTGGACGTGTGGTCGCGCCCTAAATTGCCGGCCCCAGGTGGCCCTAAATGCACCACGCGCGTTCCAAACAAGGCCGGCCCCATGTTGCTTGCCGGAGCCCCTTCCTATCGACCAAGCAGGTCGCCCTAAATGTGCCACAACGCACTGGAAGTGAGGCCACGCCCTAGCTTGCCGTCCCCACTTCCCATTAACCAATCAGATCGCCCTAAAGGCGCCACACTCGAACCAGGAGTGTGGTCGCGCCTTATGTTTGGCCGTCCCCCTTTTGTGGCCAATAAAGTTGCTTTAAACTTGCCACCATACATTAAAGGCCAAACGCACTCTACCGCGGCAACTTCGCAACATGCTACCTCGCAAACATACCACTTCGTGGCAACCTGCCATAAATAGCCACCCACGACAATTCCTACTCCTGTGGTCGTTTCCAAACTATGGCCTTGCCATAGTTCCTTTGGCATAGCCATGGCGCCATTTGCATAAAAGTAGCGCCACGCCGCAGCCGCACGCCACGTGCGCTAATTAGGGTTTCGACAAATCCTAATTTGAGCAAATTGCTACCAAAGCCAAATAACGTTCCCAGAGCAACGGGATAGGCGTGGAAACAGGACCAATGTTGCCACGCCACATATGGGTCCGACTCCACGAAGCCTTAGCCACACCAAGCCCAAATTCTTCCACGGTGCCTTGGCCACGCCAATCCCTAATTCTTCTACGACGCCTTGGCCACGCCAAGCCCTAATTCTTCCACGGCACCTTGGCCACGCCAAGCCCTAATTCTTCCACGGAGAATTCTTCCACGGCGCCTTGGCCACGCCAAGCCCTAATTCTTCCGCGGAGAATTCTTCCACGGCACCTTGGCCACGCCAAGCCCTAGTTCTTCCACGGCGCCAAACCCTAACTTTGGACACGGAGCCAATATTTAGCTTTGGCCATGCCGCAACATCGCTGGCATACCACTGTGCCGCGGCTACTAGCATGCCGATATGCATCCATGCCATGGCTACGCTACTGGCATGCCATTAGCATGTGGCTGACGCAACTTCGCTATACAACAAGATATGGCCATAATCAATGGCCATCCTTCTTCATGAGATGCAATCTCAGCCATCCAAGTTCGCCACCGAACTGATGAGCTCGCGACAAGTTTTAGGCGACTAGCCAAGACGAGCCTAGCGTTACATGCTATTTACCCGCGACAAGCCTCTCAATTTTAACTTGCCACACGTAGAAAAGTGCTACATGTTTTCTATGAAAACACTCGAGACATCAAAATATGTCACAAACTGAGGGATGCTCATCAGGGTATTAGTCTGGCGGTTTACAGCGTGTGGCGTGCAATGCGCCCGTCACAAGAAAGTGTCATAAAGTAGGATAACTAGTGGTCGTGAAAAGTAACGGTGTAAACAATCCATTTCCTTCATCATGGAAGGGTAATGACCGGCGGTTACACGAATTCACTTCCTTCATCATGGAAACATAACGTCTGGCAGTTACACGTTACTCTTTTCTTCCACCACTCAATTGTTTCCACTTCCTACAAGACCAGGGTAGGTTTCACTATGACTTGTATAAATAGGTCTCACCTATTTCCACCAAAGAACAAGTTTTGGTCGGCAACACACAGTACCTAGAAATCACCTGGTAGCTTTCCATTCTGCTCACCAGTTCTACTTTCAGATGCAAGTCACAAAACACCCATACTTCCAGAATCAACTATTCTGGTCTCAACACTTTCTTCGCTTCCCTCCCTAAGACCAACCCTTCTCCTTCACTTTGTGACTGTAGCAAGCCTGGAACGGCCATTTCTTGGTTTAGACCAGGATTGTACAGATTGATCTCTCGAATCAAAAGTACTCATGTGCAGTACATTGTTTAGGGTTTAGATTTGTTTCTCACCCACACATCCAAAATTACCCAAATCAGCAGAAACAGTTTTCACCCTCAAACAATTGGCGACCACAGTGGGAGATCAAATCTTTCGGTTACAACATCAATTTCCAATTTCCAATACCATTCTTCAACACGATCTCAATATGGTAGAACACAGGTCCAGATCAGCAACAAACCCTGAGAACACTAGCGCTGAAACTATCCCTGGTACTAACGCTCTTTCCAGTGGCATTAATACGCCACCCGCCAACACCGGCAGTGCGGAAAACGTTCCTTGAGGTGTTATACCATTAATCGCCAGAGCCGCTGCCGCCTCTCCCAACGTTTCCACAATTCTGACACTTCCAACCGTCACCAGAGCCGCTGCTACTCCACCATTAGGACGAGAGACTGGAGGAGCCATAAGAAGCCGATCTCCTCTTACCACTGTTGATTTGATGGAAAGACAAAAGGTTCTCGTAAGGCTCAGAAAGACATGGTTACAACTCAGAAAGAGATACCTATTTTCTTCAAGACACTAACGGAACGATTACCACAAGAGTCACGTCAACCCCAGATGGAGATGACAAGGAATACTTTTAACATCCGGCACAAGCACTTCAGCAGGACGCGCCTTTATAGATGAAGAGGCTCGCGTTGCTCCTAAACGTCCAGTAGAAAAGAATCAACAATCCAATTTCATCATTCGTGAAGATCAGGAACGACTTACCCAAAATCGAGGCAAAGAAAATCAGCAACCCTCTTGAGTTCACAGAGACCCTCTTCCAGTCAGGAGCTGCATAATTTCTGAGGACTCCATCCACAAAATCGTACAGTCTATGATGAAACATTTGTGTGAGATTCTGTATTTCTCCAAGGCGCATCGTCAAGACATACTTGCAGCCCTCAACCGCTCTGTATCAGGAAAACAACCGTTTCCATCCAGGGAAGCCGTTCCCAAACCCTAGCCCCTCCTGGAAAACACGATTGATAATTAGAATTGGGAACTCTTAACCACTGTTCACTTAAAGGACGTCGAGTTTGACAGCATCGCGGCCTCTGACTTCAACATTGTAACCGTCAAGACTCTGAGAGTTGCAAAGGAAAATCAAACAGAATAAGCGTATTCTTTCCCATGAGGAAAAAAACACGACTTGCTGACCAACACTATTTGTGTGCCGTCTTCCCATATGCCATATCATATCAATTCGTTTTTCGAAGTCAAGGTTTAATGACGCCCTCACCGGAGTTCTCTCTAGGAGCCGCTTCGATGTTTCGCTCTGGAAACCGCTTCAACATTCTCTCGGGAAGCCGCTCCGTTTTCAAAGCCACAAGATGCTCCGTTTCAGCATTCTCTCGGGAAGCCGCTCCGCTTCAATGCTTCGCTCTGGAAACCGCTTCAACATTCTCTCAGGAAGCCGCTCCACTTCCGGAGCCAGAAGCTGCCCCGCTTCAATGTTTCGTTCTGGAAACCGCTTCAACATTCTCTCGGGAAGCCGCTCCGCTTCCAGAGCCAGAAGCCGCTCCGCTTCAACATTTTCTCGGGAAGACGTTCCGCCTCCAGAGCCAGAAGCCGCTCCGCTTCAGCATTCTGTCCATAAGCTTCTCCAGGATACAAAGCCGAAGCTTCAACGTTTTTCTCCATAAGCTTCAACGTCCTCTCCAAGAGCCGAAGCCGCTTCAACGCCACTTCTTCCTGCCAAAGATCTTGCCGTAGACGCCACATTCCTTCCTTCCAAAGTTCGTGCTCGTAGCCACCACACTCCTCCCTGTCAAGGATCGTGATCACAGCCATCCAAGGATCGCAGTTGTGGCCACTTTTTGATCCATCTCTCCAAACCTCGTGGTCGTGGACAGTTTACTCGCTTACGTATCCAGCCGAACCCTTTTCTTCCATGGACGCCCATGCAATTCCAGCCAACCTATTTTGGTCCCCACGCGATGTAGTCTCTTCTGATCACATCTGCTGCCAAGAACTGTTGCTGCTCGTTTGTCGATACCAGCCAGAACTTCACCATAGCAACAACCGCTGCAAGGGTAATCCGTACTTCTCCATGTTTTAGTTTCACATGGAAGAAGTAATAGAGTCATCAGTACGGATGCAAGATGGTGATATCCTTATCATGTTCAACTCACCGACCATACCATATATAAACATGTAAACCACACTTGGGGACTGAGGTTCTACACGGGATCCCTTCATTGTCAAAGCTCAGAAGACACAGTCAACCAAAAGTCATAGCCATGATAAGGTCATCCACCCTTCAAAGGTGTAGCGTAAGAATATCATCACCTCTCTGTCTAGAAGGCGCCTGCAACACTTTAAGAGGCCACGACGGATCTCAGGCTTACTCAGAGAAAACAACTTCAGTAACCAAAGAGAAGTGCGACTGGGGACTGCTCATCACGGTCCATCCCCGACAACAGTCAAGCATTCACGAGATAACTCCAGAAACGCGGCTGAAACATTTTTCTTGAAGATACAGAGGGATCCAAGATTAACACATTACTCCCTCACTTCTACCTCTTCGTTATCCAGAATTTTTTGTCCACGTGATATTCCAAGCATCCCAGCATCACATCCAGAAGAGTAAAAATAAGCTTGTATCAAATTCCATAAGCGTGGATTCAAGGCGATGCAATTAAAGTAGGCTACAGTTGGGGATTGAAGCCTCCTTCAGGTTTAGAGGTTTGAACGCAGTCACCACCTTACCAGTGAATACAGTAGAAGCACATCTTCCACGAGAAAACAGGCTCAAGATAATTACACATGGGGACTACCAACATGGGATTCTTTTCACTCCCCTCAACCAGGTTATTTCTGATTTCAACATCATCACTGTCGAAGTTTTTACGAGCCGCATGAATTCCTCAACGTGAAGCCGTACGCGTGCATCAAAAACTCCAAAAGTACGCCACAGAGATACATTCACATATTCGGCCACGCCACTGGATCTAACAGAAGTATAACTGAGGACTTCTCACCGCATCCCATACAACATTTCAAAAGATGGTTCAAAGGATGTCGCTTGGAACGAAGATCTTGAAGACTTGATAACAGCACATCAGCAACAGAACGCTCTTAGCTCGTCTATTTCACCCAATGGCTGCGGAAGATTTCGACCATACAAGCATCCACATCATATCATCATCGCAATCAAAAGTCTAGGTACCAAATAACCTAAAGTCAAGGATGAACCAACAACACAACCACAATCTCCAAGATTAGGCCTGACATTATTTCATCCATCCATCCCAAGAGTGCAATGGAGTTTGGTAAATTTTGAAATCCACTGGAGAGGTCAGATACTCATTCTTCTGGAGTCAGAACCTTATTACACATTCTGGAGAAGATCGATGGTACTGTTGGGTGGATACATGCAAGAGCACCTACCTTGAGTTCTCCTGGCTCGCCTTGCTGCTGATTTGGAGATTGCTTTGTTACCATTAATGCTCGCTCTACCACCCCTAACAAATGACAAAGAGGATCCAGATACTGCAGATGAAAGCACGGAGCTGGAAGAACAACAAAAAACAGAAGAGGGTCGATACCCCTTTTCATATGAACGCAGTTTCTAGAGTTTGAACAAAATAAGGATTCCTTACTGCTCCATGAATGGGAACAGATGACTGGGCTCACCACACTCATGCTCCATAGCCGAACAAGTAGTGTGCCAATATCTCCGCTCCATGACCGAACCATCAACGCGACAGCACGAGGAACACCATTCGCTCAACTTGCAACTCTCCATGGCTCCAGCACTCAGTGGTAAAGCCAACTCTCCATGGATCCATCACTCCGTGGTAAAGCCAACTCTCCATGGATCCATCACTCCGTGGTCAAGCCAACTCTCCATGGCTCCAGCGCTCCATGCTTGAGTTAGCGCCAACCCTCCAGCATTCCGCTGATCCAAACCTTTGTTGCTAACACCAAGATGTGGAAACTAAGCAAACAATATGAAAGTAAGGAAGATGGGTAACGCCTTTTATAGGCATGGTGTTTTTGGAGTTCGAATAAAGAAAGGTTTCTCTTTTTGGACACGCAAGAAAGAAGGCAGCTGGGCCCACGGTGTCGGCGTTCCATGGCGTTAATCTCTACGGCCAGGCCAACACTACGCCAAAGCCCCGTGGACTCATCTTTACCAAGCCAGCTGCACCACGCCCGTGCCAGAAGTCCGCGTCCAAGCTAGCAGCGTCATTCCAAGCTGGCCGCGTCATCAACCACTCCAAGCCAAAGACGTGTCATCCACCAGGCCACGTATATAGCTATAGACCCTTCCAAGATATCCGCGTCATCGGCTCTTCCAAGCTAGTCGCGCCATCGGCCCTTCCAAGCTAGCCGCGCCATCATCCTTCCAAGCTAGCCGCGTCATCGGCCCTTCCAAGCTAGCCGCGCCATCGGCCCTTCCAAGCTAGCCGCGTTATTCGCCATTCCGCAACATCATCTACGCTCGACCAAGATTGAAACGCCATCTCCGTCATTCAAAGCAACGCAATCTCCACCGTTCAAAGCCGCGTCGTCCGCCATTTCCAAGGAGGCAGCGCCATCTTCACCACCCCATGGCCCAAATTGGCACCAACGTTCCGGGACGCAAAACTCTATGCCGACACCCCTGGTCAAGCCGGAAATGCGCCAAGTCGTCAATACAAGGATCACGGCTTCCTCATGCCTTCCTCTAAAGGTTAGTTGAATTTCCCTAGAAAACTCTTCACATCTTGCCCTTTAGATTTTACTCTTGTTTGTCACCATCTCATGCTTACCCCGCAACAACGCCACTGTTACGTACTAAGCAGGGGACTTAATGTTGATGGTGGTATTTAGCTTAGGGTTAAAATCGTAAAACCTTGCATCTGATGTGATGTCACTCTGCAAGGAAACAGAGCCACGTGTGCTGAACTCTCCACTGGCATTTTTATTGAGCCACTCAATATATTACATGAAATTTATCCAGACTGGAGAATCCCAGATGTTCTGTAAATTTCGGCGCCTCGCGTATATTCACTTAATATAAGTTCCTCTGAATGCCTTTTATACTATGTTCTCCGGCTGAACTCTTAATGTTGATATGGCATGACGATTTGTGTTCACTCGTAGCAGAGTAGCACGAATCTCCAAGTATCAAGAATAAGATCTTTCCATAAGGTATTCAATCAGAAAAGCATGTTGCTCTCTGGCAACGAACTTAAAAGAGCTCCCTGTCCACACATAGAATTCAGTCAATCTTCTTGACTAACTTGCAGAAGTTAGGGTTTCGCGCCTCCCGCAATATACCAGACCTTGATTGTCAAAATTAAGCCTATTAGGTAATTAAATCCGACACAGTGCGCTGGAAGTGTGGCCGCGCCCTAGCTTTCCGGCCCCACTTCCCATCGACCATCAGGTCGCCCTAAATGCGCCACGCGCGTTCCGAACAAGGACGACTCTATGTTGCATGCTGCCCCCCTTCCCATCGACCAATCAGGTCTCCCTAAATGCGCCACAGCGCACTGGAAGTGAGGACACGCCCTAGCTTGCCGGCCCCACTTCACATTGACCAATCACGTCGCCCTAAAGGCGCCACACTCTCACCATAAGTGTGGTCGTGCCTTATGTTTGGTCGGCCCCCTTTTGTGGCCAATCAAGTTGCTCTAAACTTGCCACTATACATTAAAGGACAAACGCACTCTACCGCGGCAACTTCGCAACATGCTACCTAGCAAACATACCACTTCTTGGCAACCTGCCATAAATAGCCACCCGCGACAATTCCTACTCCTGTGGCCATTTCCACACTATGGCCTTGCCATAGTTCCTTTGGCATAGCCATGGCTCCATTTGCACAAAAGTAGCGCCATGCCGCAGCCGCACGCCCCGTGCGCCAATTAGGGTTTCGACAAATCCTAATTTGAGCAAATTGCTACCAAAGACAAATAACGTTCCCAGAGCAACGGGATTGGCGTGGAAACATGACCAATGTTGCCACAACACATGTGGGTCCGACTCCACGAAGCCTTGGCCACGCCAAGCCCAAATTCTTCCACGGCGCCTTGGCCACGTCAAGCCCTAATTCTTCCACTGAGAATTCTTCCACGGCGCCTTGGCCATGCCAAGCCCTAATTATTCCACGGAGAATTCTTCCACGGCGCCTTGGCCACGCCAAGCCCTAATTCTTCCACGGTACCTTGGCCACGCCAAGCCCTAATTCTTCCACGGCGCCAAACCCTAACTTTGGCCACGGAGCTAATTTTTAGCTTTGGCCATGCCGCAACATCACTAGCATACCACTATGCCGCGGTACTAGCATGCCGCTATGCAGCCATGCCATGGCTACGCCACTGGCATACCATTAGCATGTGGCTGACGCCACTTCGTTATACAGCAAGTTGTGGCCATAATCAATGGCCATCCTTCTTCATGAGATGCAATCTCAGCCATCCAAGTTCTCCACCGAACTGATGAGCTCGCGAAAAGTTTTAGGCAACTAGCCAAGACGAGCCTAGCATTACATGCTATTTACCTGCGGCAAGCCTCTAAATTTTAACTTTCCACACGTAGCAAAGTGCTACATGTTTTCCATGAAAACACTCGAGACATAAAAATATGTCACAAACTGAGGGATGCTCATCAGGGTATTGGTCTGGCGGTTTACAGCGTGTGGCGTGCAATGCGCCCGTCACAAGAAAGTGTCATGAAGTAGGATAACTAGTGGTCGTGAAAAGTAACGGTGTAAACAATCCATTTCCTTCATCATGGAAGGGTAATGACCGGCGGTTACACGAATTCACTTCCTTCATCATGGAAACATAACGTCTGGCAGTTACACGTTACTCTTTTCTTCCACCACTCAATTGTTTCCACTTCCTACAAGACCAGGGTAGGTTTCACTATGACTTGTATAAATAGGTCTCACTTATTTCCACCAAAGAACAAGTTTTGGTCGGCAACACACAGTATCTAGAAATCACCTGGTAGCTTTCCATTCTGCTCACCAGTTCTACTTTCAGATACAAGTCACGAAACACCCACACTTCCAAAATCAACTATTCTGGTCTCAACACTTTCTTCGCTTCCCACCCTAATACCTACCCTTCTCCTTCACTTTGTGACCGAAGCAAGCCTGGAACGACCATTTATTGGTTTAGGCCAGGATTGTACAGATTGATCCCTCGAATCAAAAGTACTCCCATGCAGTACATTGTTTAGATTTAGATTTGTTTCTCACCCACACACCCAAAATTACCAGAATCAACAGAAACGGTTTTCACCCTCAAACACTTGGTAAAACTATTCACAAGGCCTGACTTTTGTATTGGTATGACTTTTATTAGTGAAACCGATCTTAAGTAATCACTTGAGATGGTATGATCGATTTAGTGTAATTGGTATGACCAACTCTCGTCATTGGGGAACCGATCCTAGTAAGAGGTGAAACCGATCACAAAAGGGGAATCGATCCTTGTAAGAGGTGCAAATGGTTTCCAGTTATTGGGAACCCATCCTATGAACATGTGCAACACGCTTTTATTTATTGGGAACCGATCCTATGGACATGTGCACCAAATACAAGTTAGATACCATATATATGTGGAAACTGATCCTAGTACCTAGTCAACCAAGTTTTGGTAACTAGCGTGACTAATTCTAGTACCCACATGGAGGTAAAACCGAAACTTGTTTTGTTAGAACCGTGAAACCCATGTTTAGTGATTTGATAGGATAATCAATCACATAGTTCTTGGAAGTCAGATGAACCAATTCTAAACTCGTTTTGGAAGTGTGGAAAATCGGTTCCAAGATAGTAAATATGAAAGAGGATTCACTAAGTAAAGATGTCGAAATACTTTGTACATGTGCAATAACTCTTATTTTTTATTGTTTAAAGATATTCCTTAATAGCTAAAGGAGAATCCCGGATCGAAATAAATTGAGAATCTTTTAATTAAGATTTTTAGTTTTATATGCTTTTAATTTCTAGCAGTTAAAATGCATATCTTTAGAAAATAAAAATTAGTAATGTGCTTTACTAGTTGGATATTTTTTAATGAGATTTTGGTCAATATTTGGACAAAACATTTCCAGGAATTATGGAAACCGAATTTGGAAATATATTGCATATCTTGAGAATATTTTCGGTTTGGGAAATTCCTTGGTGTCCAAATTTCCTTAGTCTATAAATATCAAAGTTTGCATTTCAAGTAAACTAATCCTCAAAGCCAGCAAAACTACCTTGTTTTGTTGTTACTGGTGGAGTCGTCTATTCGGAGAGGAAAGTACCCTAACTAGGAGAAATCTCTTATGACCGATCGTTTTAAAGACTTCTTTGGGATTGGGAAGCTCTACGAGTACCGTTGGTGGGAAAATAGATAACTACAGTTTATTATTAGTTTTCGATTGATTTGATTGACTAACGATTGTTGATATTTGATTGCACCTAGTTTTTTTATGCTTGAGAATCTTCTCTTCTGATATAAGATTCACTCAAACTAGATCGAAGTTTCAACAGGGATCTTTAGAGTGTTTGTAGATCTAAAGATGTCTTGTGATAATCCATTGTTAACAGATTCCTTTTTGTGTGTGATTGATCACAAGAGATTCAAGTTGATTGTGTGAAGGTGTTTATTGAATATCTAACAAGATTTGAAGACGAAGAAGATTTCTAATTTGGGTTCATAATCTTTGCTGTGCACAAAACTTGATCGGCTGGAAAAGGATCCAACTATAATCGGTTTATCTTTGTGATAGATTTGATTGATTAGTTGAGTAGATCGGTGATAGACGCATTTATGTGTCTATTTCGATCCCAATTGTATATATTGTTAGTGCTCGATTTTGTGCTTATTTGGTTATTTTATGTGTTTGTAGGTGTTTTTGGAGAAATAAGCTTTTGCGGCGAAATTGGCTCGAAAAGTTGCTCGAGGCACCCCGGAGGACGGTTGCTAAATGGACCCCATAATTGGCTAAGGAGCACCCAAGGTTATGTGTAACCCAAATTTGTCCATAGCACCCAGATTTGTCCTCAGCACCCATTTCCAATAAAAATATATCTGGCAGTTTTGGTAATCGTGATTTGGAGGAGTTTGAGGTCGATTAAACCTCTGATTTTCATAGGATAGACTCCTTATGGGTCTAGGAATCTGATATGGGTGTTGAAATAGATTAGATTGGTCTTAATCGATGAATTTTTATCACAACCGAAATATATGAAAAGTCACGTGTGTGACCTGTTTTAGGGAGTTTTAGAGAGATTAAAGTGCTATGAACCTTCCCAAAGATTTGTATCTATCTAAGGAAGAGTTTAGAATAAAAAGGAAAGCTCAGAAACGCGTAGAAATTCTAAAACAAGAAATTGCCGCAACTTTGACGTGAAGAGAGGGGAAGAGATTTTGGAAGATTTGGGAGAGACTTAATCGGTGTTTTTGATATAAATAGAATGTTTGGGTCATATAGAAGGGGTGTCTGGAGTTTGGGGACCTGAGGAGGGTCAGAGAAGAAGAAATCAGAGTTTTATCAAACTTTGTTTCTGCTGCTGCATAGTTCAATAACACGAAGAACATTGACGCACGAAAAACAGTCGCAGAACAGTATCGTTGTTCAACAGCAGAAGAGCAGTAACGTTTATATGCAACAGTTAATCATTGTTCCTCTTTGTACCAGAGATCTGTAACACTTTTACGCTGTTGCAAATCAGCTGCTTTACACCTTTCACTCTTTTAATCAACTTTTGAGCAACAAACATGTATTTTGAGCAAGTGATTAATATGAGGAGCTAAACCCCAATACTGGGATGACGGAGAAAGCCATATTTCATACGTGTGGTAATTATGTTTAATTCTTTTTATGACTTTTTGCATTAATTTAATCGTTTTATGATTTTTCTTAATTAGTTGTGAAGTCGTATGATGATGTATGCTTGGTCTAAGTGCTTTTGATGCATCATGCTAGTGATTTACAGTTAATCTTTTTAAAATCTACCCTGCCAAAGAATTAAAGTCAATAAAAAAGAGTTATAATTGTCTAAGAATTGATTTTTGAACCACATGATATGAGGTTTGGTGGAATCCTGAGTCTCAGTAATCTCTCGACATTGTGACAAACCTTGTGTATATATTTTCTTTGTTTTTATTGTTTTCTATTTTTAAATTTGAAATCAATCTCAACAAGTTCGAGAAACGAACACTTTACTTACTACTACAAAATTATATCAATTTTTGGCGCCGCTGCGGGGACTTGTATTTAGATTTGTTTTAGGTTTCTTTTTCTTTTTATTATTTTTGTTCTTCTTTTACGCGTTTTGGTATTTTTCGATTCTTTTCAGATTTGGAGCGAAGCTACAAGGAAAGAAAAAGTGCTATAAAAGGAAAGCATCGCCATAGAAGGAAAGAAAAGAGGAATATGAAAGGAGTGAAGAAGGAGATTTTGTATATAGTTATTTTGTTTTATTTTTTTTAGAAACTGTAAATAGGGTTTTATTTTTGTAATTTTTCTTTTCATTTTTGGACATTTTTATTTTTATTTTTGGACTTGGACATTTTTATTTTTAAACCCTAAGGAAGGGTTAAAATTAAATATAAACTGTTTGCATGGAAGGACGACAGTTACGATACTGTCTCGGCCCCTCGGGTTCGTACACTGACATTGGAGTCGGTGGCCTGAGTCGACTTCAACGGTTTATCGTTCGTCTGGTACGGGAGGTAAGACTCTATCCACCCACAAATCCCCTGTCAGTGGGTTTTATTTTGTGTGAAAACTCACACCCCTGCAATAGAATGCCGAATTGGTATTACAATAGCCAATACAACGAATATCCGACTGAGTTTCAAAATGGACGTTACTACTTTGACCATAGTGTGAATAGTGTTTGGGAAAATCAGCATTTTGAAGGTTATGGTCCATACCATGGTGAGCCCAATTACTATCCATACGCCCACCGGTCGTACGATTCTTCTCTACTAGAGTCCGCATGTAAGTTAGTTGAGTCGACACAAAATTTACTTGAGTTGACACATAGTTCAACTGAGATGAATAACTTAGTTATGAATAAAATAAATGCAACGTGTGAACCTTCTTTCCTAGATAAAATCAGGAAGTCATGTGAGTCGACTCATAAAATGTTGTTAGAGGTCCGGGAAAGAACTGCTCAAGATAGTCTTAATTTCCAATATAGTGTTTCCAATAGTACCCTTGAAAATGAGGATAGTTATTTGCATAATCAAGATGACGAGGATATAATTGGTAACACTACTTGTTGTTTAGATGAGGTTCAACCATTTTTATGTTATTATAATGATTATGATGAGGATGGTGTTGATGAAGAATTTGAAATAAATAGGCATAGTGATCAGGAATTTGCTACTCCAACTGAGCTTAATAATAATATTATTTCTAGTTCAAATCCAAATAATTTTAATAATTATTCACCTATTCAAAAGGAAGAGGATTTGACTAGAGATACCCCCGTTTTAGACGATGTAGTATTTCCTTTTGATTACGAAGCTAATAATGGTTTAAAGGAACGAGTATATTTTCAGTCTAGCGATTTAGAAACAATAGACTTAGAAAAAGAAAATGAACTCGTCGAGATGAGTGAGGATGTACCTGACTTAGAAGAATCAATTGACCATTTTCATGAATTAGATGACCTTGAAATTAGGGAAGTCGTGACTAGTCTTTCTAGAGACACTGAAAACTCTAAGTTTGGGGGTGATTATCATTTTCCATGTGATTTAACTCTTAGAAAGGTCCCTCACTTGGGACTTGACATATGTGCCTCAACCATTTTACAAGATTATCTTCATACACGTTTTCCTGAACCTAGTGATGTCCACAAGAAATTTCAGTTATTAGAAACCCATCCTCTGGTTGATGTGGTTTACCCAAGCTATGATACCCAGATTGACTTTGTTTTCCCACCAAATATTTTTCTTCCAAATGTGGGAATGTTTGATTTTCAAATGTGTCGAATATTAAGTTTTGAGACTAAACCTAATTACTTTAGGAGATTAGGGTCGACATACTTGTTTAAGGAAGATCACCACTCTCATTGTGGTCAGCTGTGTAAGTCAAATCTAATTGACTTAGAGGATCCTCAATTATTCAGGTTGTTATTATGTGCTTCTAAGTTTTTATTTGAGTTTTTCCAGACTCTAGAACCTGAACATTTGGATCTAACCTATGAGGAAATGCAACCCATGAAAATATTTTATTTGGACCCAGTTATAGATCCTGAACCTGAACCACAACTAGATGTAGTTGTCTTAAACAGGAAACTAGACAAGGGTGTGCTTTATTTGTTCATTTTCTTGGCATGTTGCAGATTCCTTTTACTTGTGATAGCTCTATTTGGTTTTGATGACCCACAGATATTTCGGCTATTATTTTATGATTTTATGAGGTGACTAATCCTTTCTTAGTCTGGCTGAAGACTTTAAACTTAGCACTTCTTGGGAGGTAACCCAATACTCATGCAACACGGTAATATCTTTCCTTAACTCTTTTGCTTCAAATGGTAACAATTCTCCTTGTTCATGCTTTTAATTTTATCTTTAGAACATTGAGGACAATGTTAGATTTAAGTTTGGGGGTATGGGAGAAACTTGTTAGTTGCATAATTAAACTCCAGAGCCTAGAAATTTATGCTTATTAAGGATGGCACTAACCAGTCTAAGTGGATGGAAGCATTTTGGTTGTAGGAGTTGAGAGACCAATCTGATTAGATGGAAACATCTAAAGAGTCTATTCATAAAAGCACAGATCTCAGGTGTTAGAAATAACATGGTAGTTTCGCCATGTCTCATTGAGTCCTTTTCTCTTCTATTTTTATTTTTATTTTTATTTTTTTCTTTTTAAAATATGTTTCTCTAAGTGATTAGGTGGGGCTCACGATTCAAGTTGTTACCATTGCTAGGGTGAAACAGAGTGATTGAGATAGCCATAAAAAAAAAAAGTTGAAAGAAAAAAAAAGTTGAAAAAAAATAGAAGAGAAATTGAGACCAGACCATCAGACCAACTGGAATAAATTCAATAAAGTCGACCACTGGAACCTTTGTATATGCCAGTTGTGTTGACCTAGAGTTAGGATTATCGACCACTGATACCCTTGTATATGCCAGTGTGTTGATATTAGTCTGACCGGTATCTCAGTCCATTAGGATAGGTTCATTATGGCAGTGGCCTTCAGACAGATATGAGAAACACCGTTCACCTTAGTCAACATCAAAACCATTTATGTTTTACTATATCCATCTTCTTAATCTATCCATGTGATTTGTTTGATTCTGAGTTTGGATGCGACTATCTGAGTAGAGCTCTGTCACTTTTTATGAATTTTAGTATGCTTGAGTGCGAACTCGTGTACATCAATTGGAATTTCGTGTCAGCGTACTTCCTCCTGTAGTCAATAAGTATGCCAACCAAGGAGATTCTTTAGTGCCTTCCAAGGTTCTGTGTAGATAGCTAGGGTCTGGAGTATAAAGGTCTTGTGGGTATACCTCTGGTAAGCCCTCCGGAGACAACACTCCGCCACTAGAGACACCTAGGGGTTTAAAGGCTTATTGCATACGCTAAATGCAATCGACGATGCTTGCATAGTGAGTTAGGATTTCATTTCATTTCATTTGCTGGAGGACTAGCAAATAATAAGTTTGGGGGTATTTGATAGACGCATTTATGTGTCTATTTTGATCCCAATTGTATATATTGTTAGTGCTCGATTTTGTGCTTATTTGGTTATTTTATGTCTTTGTAGGTGTTTTTGGAGAAATAAGCTTTTGCGGCGAAATTGGCTCGAAAAGTTGCTCGAAGCACCCCGGAGGACAGTTGCTAAACGGACCCCAGAATTGGCTAAGTATCACCCAAGTTTATGTGTAACCCAAATTTGTCCACAACACCCAGATTTGTCCTCAGCACCCATTTCCAATAAAACTATCTCTGGCAGTTTTGGAAATCGTGATTTGGAGGAGTTTGAGATCGATTAAACCTCTGATTTTCATAGGATAGACTCCTTATGGGTCTAGGAATCTGATATGGGTGTTGAAATCGATTAGACTGGGCTCAATCAACGAATTTTTATCACAACAGAAATATATGGAAAGTCACGTGTGTGACCTGTTTTAGGGAATTTTAGAGAGATTAAAGTGCTATGAACCTTCCCAAAGATTTGTATCTATCTAAGGAAGAGTTTATAATAAAAAGGAAATCTGCGTAGAAATTCTAAAATAAGAAATTGCCGCAACTTTGCCGTGAAGAGAGAGGTAGAGATTTTTGAAGATTTGGGAGAGACTTAATCAGTATTTTTGATATAAATAGATTGTTTGGGTCATGTAGAAGGGGTGTCTGGAGTTTGGGGACCTGAGGAGGGCAAGAGAAGAAGAAATCAGAGTTTTATCAAACTCTGTTTTTGCTATTGCTGCTGCTGCTTAGTTCAAGAACACGAAGAACACTGACGTACGAAAAACAGTCGCAAAACAGTATCGTTGTTCAACAGCAGAAGAGCAGTAACGTTTATATACAACAGTTAATCATTGTTCCTCTTTGTACCAGAGATCTGTAACACTTTTATGTTGTTGCAAATCAGCTGCTTTACA
This sequence comes from Papaver somniferum, assembly GCF_003573695.1. Lineage (NCBI taxonomy): Eukaryota > Viridiplantae > Streptophyta > Magnoliopsida > Ranunculales > Papaveraceae > Papaver > Papaver somniferum. Next base: position 149,981,356 of record NC_039361.1, read on the forward strand.
CCTTTCACTCTTTTAATCAACTTTTGAGCAACAAACATGTATTTTGAGCAAGTGATTAATATGAGGAGCTAAACCCCAACACTGGGATGATGGAGAAAGCCATATTTCATGCATGTGGTAATTATGTTTAATTCTTTTTATGACTTTTTGCATTAATTTAATCGTTTTATGATTTTTCTTAATTAGTTGTAAAGTTGTATGATGATGTATTCTTGGTCTAAGTGCTTTTGATGCATCATGCTATTGTTTTACAGTTAATCTTTTTAAAATCTACCCTGGCAAAGAATTAGAGTCAATCAACAAGAGCTATAATTGTCTAAGAATTGATTTTTGAACCACATGATATGAGGTTTGGTGGAATCCTGAGTCTCAGTAATCTCTCGACATTGTGACAAACCTTGTGTATATATTTTCTTTATTTTTATTGTTTTCTATTTTTAAATTTGAAATCAGTCTCAACAAGTCCGAGAAACGAACACTTTACTTACCACTACAAAATTACATCAATCGACATCAATACAGTTCTTTGTGATTTAAAGTATTGATTGCATAATATTAACAATCACTTGATTGAAAAGATTTGTTACCGAACATATTTGTTGTTCGTTTACTGTTTGGAATACGAACCAAGGAATTGTTCCAAGTGCGTGACTTATTGCAAGTTGGAGGCGCAGGGATACAGACGGAACTAGGTGAACTATAGGTTTAATTGCTTGGTCTCAACTATACGAAGTTGGTTTAGATTTTGTATAGCGGCTTAATCCTGAGAGTACTCAATTCTGGACAAGGTCCCGAGGATTTTCTGCATTTGCGGTTTTCTCGTTAACAAAATCTTGTTGTGTATTTTAATTTTCTAATTCCGCAATTATAATTGTTTTATTATAATTAGAAGTAAAATACACAAACTTTAATTCTTATTTACTTGATAGCAATCCAATTGTGTTTGGTTAAGTCGGAACCATTTATCAAGTAAACATACTTCGTTGTTGTATTGTCTCGATCTTGTATCCATAGTCAATCACACAAGTTATCTTGTTGTCGTATTGTCTCAATCTCGTATCCGCGGACGATCACACGAAGTGTGAACCGATTAGTTGTATTATCTCGACTCTGTCCATAGACAATCACTTTCGGAGAAAGGACTTGTAGGTGGAAAAGTTTTAGATTGAGGTATATTTGGGTACCCTCATCTTTTCAGACGTGGTAACCACAATTCCCATCACCATGAACATCATCCATGGCCTTGATATAATCGCGAACAAAATCGGGAAAAAAATAAGGTAACTTTCATAGAGAATGTAATAATTCCGGATATGTCGACCATTCTCATCTTTAGGTGGTGGTTTAGGCACTCCTTTTATACGAATCGTCTCCTTCTCCTTATCACCACTTGACGGAATTTTTTTAACCATCAGACTCTTTCCATTGTTCTTTGCTAATTGTTTAACACCAACTTTACCAACAAGTTTTATTGAACTTTCTTGGGAAGAAACCTCATAACCAACAACTTTGACTTCTCTATGGCTTGGTCCGGTTTTATAGGAACCTTTACCTTTAAATCCATCGTCTTTTTTCCACTTTCTTTGCAACCATTTCCTTTAACAAAAAATTTTCTTCTTTATGGTTGTTTAAATCGAAATACCGGACCTTTTCCTTTAACATCAATTTTGCTTATTGCACTTTCTTGAGTAGGAAGCTCGATATATTTTTCTTGTACATTTCGACGGCTTGGTTCTCCTTTATTCCCTTGAACTCTTTTTCATTTGTTTCTACCTTGAATATCCTATTCCATCTCATCCTCCTCTTCATATTCCTTTCTCAACCATTCATAACCCGAAGGATATCTTTTCTTTGATTCTTCCGCCAATTCCCTTGCTTTTTTGCATACCTCTTTTTTTCGCAGGAGGAATCCCCTTTCTCTTACCCTTTGTTGGTTCCTTGATATCATACCTAGTTTGTGGATATGCGAAATTACTCAAGTTACTCAACCATATTTGCCTTTGGCCCCGTCTTAATGTAGCATATTTCTCGGCTAGCGCTTTTCCAATGTCGGTATCGGCAAACGTTCCTCCAAAAACTTGATCAACTATTGTTTCATGGAATGATATTTGTTTCCAAAATGGATCAACATCTTGAATCGAGATCACTTTATCTTGGTATGTGGCTATAACATGCCGACATGGGAGTCCCAAACTTGTCATGTTTGGAAAAACACACTCTTCTTCATAATCCCCAATTCAAAATGTTGTACTTCATACATTATCTTATCAATTGCGCGGTGCGAAACATTAAATATAATTCCCCTTAGCCATGAATTGTTTAACTATTTGGTGTGGTTTTTACTTCGGCTTTTTTCAGAAGACTCTGTAACTCTATCATGATCACGGCGGAAATACGCATCCATGGCTTCGAATACCGTAACTAACCCACTATTAGAACTATGAAGTTTTTTCTTCAACCGGTTGTGAGATGAATTCGCCGTACTTGTAGCTTGGTTGTCAAAGTGCCTATATTGGTTAGTGAACGCCGCTGCAAACTTCTCTTTGTACGGATCCAACCAATTATCCAACAAATACTTGACAACACTTGGATAACTTCTTTTCGAATGAGCCACTAACATACGAGCTTTATCCTCATATTCATCCATGGTGATAGAATGTGTCAAGGCTCCCCACTCCCATTTGAAAGTATCCCATTTTAGTTCCGCCAACTTGTCATCCTTCTTAAATTTCTCTTTGACTTCCTCTTGCTGATGTAACAATAGTTTCTTTATTATCTTCATTTCGCTTTTTTTGGTTGGACGAACAATGCGCATGCACTTAATTTCTATACTATTCCACAAGTGGAACGTGAAAAGAAGGTTATGAGCATCCGGGAAAACCTTCTTTATTGCATTCAACAAAGCTTGTTCCTTGTCGGTAATAATCACCTTTGGAGTATATCCCTCTACGTAGAATAACTTCACTTGTTTTAGAGCCCACACATAGATATTTTTCAGCTCATTTTTCAAGAAGCAAAATCCAACACTAAAAGGACAATTGGTAGAAGTTTGCCTGACAATGATCAACAACGGCATCTCAAACTTGTTGGTTTTATATGTGCAATCCATTAGAAGCACTTGATGAGAGCACCATGCCAACTTTACAAACTCGGGATGAGCCAATAAAAGATGTTTTATTCGTTTTTTCTCATCTTCATCGTGGAAAACCGAGTAATTATGCTTTTCCCCAAAATGCCTTAATTGTTGCATATCGTTCCTTTGTTCCCATTTTTTATTCTTCAATTTTGTTCTTGCGTTGTAGATGTTAGACAAAGTAGAAGCATTTTGTAGGTTTCGTTGTTTTAAGTGAGCGAGGACATCAATGAGTTTCATATAATTTTGGGTCATTGAATCTACGATCATCTCCTCTTGTTCAGTAAGGCGTCCAACATAAGGGTGTGTTAGCAAACTCTCCAGTATAAGGTGGTTATGACTACCACATACAACTCTCTCCAAAAACCACATTTTTCCGCGTTCCTTCTAAATTGAAGCTTGAAGGGGAATCGGGTCTTCTTAGTGAAAGTAATATTCTTCCTCTTTGTCTTTGCTTCATGCACGGTACCTTTTTTGCGTGACTTTTATGTTCTCCGCTACACTAGCAAACCATTTGAATGTTGTTGTCGTTATTGAAACCATTACAAACTATGATACACATAATAAACTTGCCTCGTTCTCTGGTCCACCGCTTTGCATCATCTTTCTCCTTCCATGTCTCCTCGGTTAAATAGTGAATGCTAGAATCTTCAGTGAGAACTTTATTTGCTAAAAGGTTGTTCATCCATTAGGGGAGGTCCCATCCACGACCTGGACACAAATATACCCACATTAGCGTAGACGAGGCAACAAAATGATAACACATATAAGGCTACAGTTGATAAAGAAAATGGCGTTAAGAACCGTAAATACGTTACGGTTCAAGATTATAATCCAATATGAATCATAAGTTATTTACGGTTGGTCTCGATTTTCAACATACCAACCGTAATTACATCAAACAGATCGTAATTACACATTTCCAACTGTAGCAATCATTTGAAAACATACAGAGTAAATTACGGTTCAAAACTAAAATAAAAAAATTAACCGTAAAGAAAGTTACGGTTGGTATCGATTTTCAACTTACAAACCATAACTAGTGCAGTAAATACCGTCTTACACATGATATGTTACGATTGGTAAAAACTGAACGACATAAACAAACCGTAACTTAGTTACTGTTGGTATCAAGCATTTGTTTACCAACAATAACTGGTATTACGATCGTGTTTTCCCCAAATTTAACCAGTTACGGTTGGTAGTTCATCTTTTACGAACCGTAACCACTCATTACGGTTGATTACGTGAAAAATTCCAACCGTAAGTTTCTCTTAAAATGTAAAAGTTTTGATTTTTTTACGTGCTTTAGGTAATTATGAGCAACAAAAAGCTAATTGGAACTAATTTAGAAGTATACCTGGTCATTTTCAGGCACTGTTCTTCACTTTCTTGGTTAATTTCTTCAATTGATTGAGATTGACCTTCACTTTGGGTTAAAACATCTCTACCATCTAACAAATACTCCACATATGGATCTCCACCAAGAGGTATGTAGTATTTGTTTTCTCTATCATATAGAGATTCACCCATCTCAAATTTGTCACTAGAATCACTCATTTTGGTTGAGTAAATCAAAACCTAGGGTTTCACAAATATCACAAAAGTTTTTCTTTTCTTCTCCTTTATTTTTTTTTATTTATTTTAACTCTAAAAATCTGATTTTATTTATTTATTTAGAGTAAGTATAAGTGAAACTTAATCATTAACACTAAACTTGATTATCAACACTAAACTAGATTATCAACACTAAACTATGTAAGGGTTAATTAGTCATTATCAAAAAAAATTGGATAAGGGGCACTTGAAATTACCATGTAATGACCATTTTTGTCTTATTATATCAGCCCCTCTAATGATTTCTTCAACCCCTATAACAGGATTGATATTTTGACACCCTGGTCCTGCTGACAACAAACTGGCATTATACTTAGTGGCAATTCTGCTGTGCAAACGGGCTCTACTTACTTTTGATAAATTGGCTGTGAGGTCTTATGTTGTTGTTCCTATGGAAAATACCCAATCCTAAATCTTTATATTGCAAACTTAGAGCAACTCCAGTGGGGTGGCATTCCTACCCCACAATGAAACAATAAAGTTGACAATCTTACACCCATAATTCCTGAGGAAGGGCTCAACCGTATATTAATCCCGCGAGTAGATGGAGTTTTATCTTTACGTATAAACTTTGTAGTATGTTATCCTTTTAGGTGTGCAGAATAACGAAAAAATGGTTTAGTGAGTGTGAGTTATTGGAACAGAATTTATGAAAACTTCTGCACTGATACTGGTAACCTGTATGCAGCCGACCGTGTTGTTTTGTCGATATCAAACTATAAGAAAACAAGTGGGAATTTATAATTTTAGTTCGGGTTGGGTTGTCAATCGATATCAACTTAGAGGTGAAACCAATGCTGAAGTTATATTGAGAGCTCGAGAAAAATGAGGAAGATGGAAAAGAACAAATTTTGCTTGTGAAGCTCATAACTCAATCTTTGAGGAGCTTTTGATAACCCGTTTAGGATGTCAAAAAATATATAAACCACTCGACCAACAAATTATAAATTTTAATTGGAGAATAATATGTATTGCCAAATCTTTTGGCTTTATATTAGTTAAATACTACGTATCTTTTGGCTTTATATTTACCTTAAGGTGCTTCTGCACTAATTAGTTTTAAGTTTAATCAAACGTCATTAAAGGTACACATAACTAACCATCCTCATTCGAGTTTCTATCATACGTCCCCACTGCTTCATATGATCCTCCAACTTGAGTTTTTGCACTTTGAGATCATTCACTTTGATTTCCAAACAATTGATTTAATCCGTGAGCTTGAGAGCCTTTGAAGTCTAATGATCTTATATAATATTGATAACCTTGAGGATTTTGTTGAGTGGCTTAACGATATGGAGATTATTCCATTGGACGATGTTATTAGAGCAAAGCTCGGTTGAACCTACCAAGTGTTGGTATGTAAACTTTTGCATACATATTTTAGTATCAAAACTCATATAGAGTCGCTTGATTAATTACTAAAGTCAACTTCGTTTAGGTTAGACTAGAAAGTCTAGGAAAGTTGAGACTTACAAGTATTACTCCGAAGACCTGAAGAATATGAAGAAGTAATGACTATAGCGAGACATCATTCTTCCACTTGAGATTAGTAATACTGACTTGACTTGTTTCCATTCCTAAAGTTTCTTTCAAGTCGCTTTATATTGAAAACATAACATGCGAAGCTACACTCTAGTAATTAGACTTGGTCATAGCATTATGATCAAAGTATCAAGGAATTAGATTGGAATTACGAAGTATAACGCTTATCTTTTGAACTTCGTAAACACGAAATCAACATAATCAATGTATTTAGTTACTTGATTATGTGTGGTATATATTTGTGGTTTCATCCTAGAAAACTATGTATTATTACATTGGTTTAAAGAAGTAGATGTATGAACTTGTTTCATAATCGAAAGGGAAATCATAAGTGTGTTGGTCCGGTTTTTCATTGATAATATTTGGATGAACCATAGAGGAAGACGTGTGCTTCTAAACGATCTTGTTATTCATCTAATCCAACGATCACCTTTTTATTTATTTTTTATTTTAATTGTGACATGTTAATAGCAACGTGTGCCTCTCTCCCCCCACCCATTGCCATGCCAGCATCGCGGTCAAGCGACTATTATTCAGCTGTTCAAGTAGCAGAATCAGACTCAATATTCTACGATAAGCCTTATTCACACTGTCCAAAATTGGGTTTACCCATTCACTTGGATTAGTAAATGTATAGGTTTTCCAGTCTCTAATAGACTTGCTCATTCTGAAAGATTTTTGTATGAAAAGTGAGGTCATTAGTCATCATGTTGTTGTTAGATGAAAATAAATAATAATTGTCTCATCTTTTTTTCGAGGTGATTTATAAATAATATGTTCGTCTTATTATTATTATCAGCATCATGTATTTTATTATATTTTATTTTCATTATCACTTTTTTCTAATTATTTTTTTATTCATCTCTGTATTTAATGTTATTATTATCATTTTTTAAATTAATTTTATTTCAGTGAAACTCGTTGGAAGCGTAACAAGCTAAGCTCCAACAATGTACTACTATATTAGTTGAACAGGTTGTCGTGATGACCTACCAGCGAGCCTCATGAAGAACCAACCATGAAAATCGCAGCGGATAGGGATGTACGTTAACTCTACCTTCCATATCTAATTCTCTGCATTATTGTGCCATCGAGAACTCGAACTTGAGTCCTCTTTTAACGCATGATATTTTGAAGAACGTGGATGACCCGTCGAGTTAAGTACCACTTTAAATAGTTATTATTACTCTTATCTTGAAGATGGGATTACAAGTTTCCCATTAACACATAAAATCTATCTATCTATATATATATTAGAAAGTTTCTTGTTAAACTGTCAAACATATCAGGAATTTACTTGATTTTTCGGATTTGAATTCCCAATAAAATTACAAATTATCAGAATCACTATATACATATCCAAACAAACGATTAGTGCCCATTAGCATTCCTATAGTTCTAGCAATATATAGACTTTCAATACCTTGAAACCCAAGGCTACTAACAAAGGATACCAAATTACTTGGGAGTGTACCAAATACACTAAAGACAACATCCATTGCCTTTGAGCTGGTACACCTCCAAGCAATTTAGTACTCCTGTCAGCAATTTTGTTAAAACCGCAACATCGCTCAAATTGAAATAACATGGCTATCATAATCAGAGATGGGAGAGATCACAAGGAAAACAAAGGAAAAAACCGCGGTGACCCCACCAAAGTAATCAAAGGAGTTGAACTTTGAAAGATGCATGAGTAGCCGTAAGAGGGATATTTGTTCCCGAAGCCAAATTGGTAGGCCCCTCGTTTGTTTCCCCGTATATGACTTTGACGGTCGTTCACATTTTCTCACCGTTCACTGTCCCTACGCTTTGCCCTGGTATGATATCGACATTCAAAGCCAGCTAACCAAGCCTTAGCTAGAAGTTGAAGCCGACCACAGCTAATCTCCTCATAATCTTAGCCAAATTGCAACCATTTGTATGTATTTCCCTCTATCTATTTGTTAATTGTATGTTCCCGCTGACATTTGGCGAAAAAGAAAGTCAAACGGAATCAAAAGTCAAACTATTTGCATAATTTTATGTTTCTAAAATACATTGTAGCCGTCTCATAAATAGAGCGTAATGGTCATTCCATTCGTGAAACATACTGGTGACATCATTAGAGGGTAGGAGTTTTTGCATTGCTTCTCCGGTTAAAACAGCCGACTTGTATTACCTCTCTAGAAATTCCTAACAGGGAAATTCTATTGTATGTTACCATTGCACAGGCTTTTTTTCTTCTCATGTGCGCCATATGTTTTGATTTCCAAATTGTGAAAGTACCTGCCTAAAAATATCACTCTTATATAATGGCTCGAAATCTTCATTGTAATTGCTAAAGGGTTACTAGAATCAGCAGGGTAGCGCTTTATAAAAGACAAAAAAATTATATGCGATCCTGATTATTGGATCACTCAAACAGTAGCTTTATTAATCTTGGTAACCTCTTTTAGAAATCATAGAAGTTTCACGTTGACTTGCAAGATTTTAGCATACTCGTCATTTCGCTAGTTGCTTGATATATCTTGGTTTCGGAACCATTTTTCTTATGATCTTTTTTTTTTCTTGAATACTTTTGGTACGTAACGTGTTACTCTCTCCATTTTTTCAAAGGTGAGTAGAAAATATTTTTTGCAATTATATCGTTACTGATAATAATTAGCAAAATTTAAAAATAACATATCTCTCAAACTATATCATGTATATTTGTAAATTTTATGCAGTTAGAAGACGCGCAATTGAGGGATATGAAAACTAACTAGGAGATATGAATTAATATCCCATCCAATAGTTTCTGCTAAGGGGTGTTATTTTAGGGGCGGAAATACTAAACTACAATTTAAAACAAATAAAAACTAAATCAAACCTAAGCATTCCTCATTCCCTTCAAATTCTCTTCTCCTTTTCTGTCGGCTCTTCACTTTGAAAATGGTTTTTTTTTACATCGTCAGTGTAGATATTAGTGATAAAGACCATGCCGGAAGTGATGAATGTGCTTCTGATTTCTTTTTTTACATCGCTGGCATTGTATTAGTGATGAAGACCATGCCGAAAAGTTGTGCCGCCGTAGTTAATAGACAAGTATTCAATGCCGGAAAATGGTGTCGGCGTGCTCGATAAATAACTTACAATGCTGGCATGGTAAGTTGGGAGTACCCATTTTTTGTATTTTTGTAACATTTACCGGCTAAAACTATGAAGACCCTGCCGATAAGAAGGTTGCAGGCATGGTATTCATACTTCATATATGACGCCACTCTGTTTTTTTTGGTGTGACAATGGTGAATGCAAGATCACCTGAAGATTCAACATACAATCCTTGTTCACAAGGCTCAGAGACATCTCTTTGTTCATTATCAACACTTGTTTTAACCAAATTCCTATTACCTCAAAAAATTCCCTTATACACACACCCAGATGAAATAATTATGATTTATACTAATTATTTATAAAACAATCTAATAACTTAGATAATTATAATTAGCCACTAAACATAATTAGTAAAAGGTAGATTAAGAATTTGTTAAAATACATGGATAAGGGAGGACTGTGATTTACTATTTAAATCCCTTTTTGCCTTATTATCATATCCCAATCAGTTTCCATATCCTCCAATTGCGTGTTATTTTAAAACACCAAGGATTTTAATAATAATAATCCATTATTATTATTGCTTACAGGAGTAATGAAATTTAAACACTTAAGCCTATCAAATTATATATATTGATCATGATAAGATTTAATAATAAGAAACCATTTGAAAGGGTAATTTTAGATCTATGACCTTGTTTACTTATAAAGCTCAACTTCTGGAGGGATAAAAGTTTAAAATGGATAAGTCATCTAATAAGGGACGAAGGGGGTACATGATAGGCTTGGTTCTAAAACCAAAAAAATCGAGTTTCACAACCTTGTTTGGATTTTCATCTTCAAACTTTACAAAATTTCCTTACATGCTCTTCCCTTACAATAACTTCCCTTATTCGATCATTTTTGCGTTTTTGCACTCCTTATGGATGGTTAACCAATTGAAACATGTAAAGTTATGGGGAAACCCACTTTTACTAAAGGAAAAGCTGACCTTAGAGTGTATTTCATAAAATAAAAAAGCTTTCCCCTATGAATAATCATATCATATGTAAGGTTATTATTGCTGTGAACTCGTTAGAAAGAGTCTTCATTAGTCTTGAAAAGTTTTCTTCATTCTTCACTTAGAAGTAATTGAACTTCAAAACTGTAAAAATTAGGTAAATGCAATGTTGAACTAACATTGGTTGAACCAGTAACAAAAGGAATATGGTTTCTTTTCTTTACATGGTTCCTGATACTCTAGTACTGTGGGTACCCTCTTTGATAGTCAATTGATTCGACAATCCAAAGGTAGACATCTTTGGATTAAAATGTTTGTTTGATGAAACAACTGCCAGTTTTATTTCTTTATGCACAAAGTTGAGTTGTACTCTCTCATGCAAGAAACAAGAACTTTTGCGGTTCCTGTCACAATGACCCAATCTTTCGCTGATACCGTCGCAACTTGGCCAATGCATTTATCTGACAATGTAGATGTTAGAGCACTTCTCAGTCGAACTCACAAGTTTTGTTGTCCCAAGCTTGTTGTTAATGTTAGATGTACAAAACCATATCTTGATTTTTATTCTATTAAAGTCAAGTCTTGGACTAGGATTGGAGCATGGCAAGTTTATAATCAAACATCATTGAATAAACCTTGAAGATTGAAGACTGAAGGAAAAACAAAGACATTTGGGAACTTCATCGACAAAGAGTTATGTGAAGAATGGACCATCCTATTTACTCACAATATTTACCATTATATATTACGAGACAAGCTTGTCTTAATAAAACTATCCAAATTTGATTCAAGCATAAATCCTTAACAATCTTGGTTAAGAACAATTTATTATTCATGAACTATTTTTGTTTCAAGTTGATCATTTCGAAATTTTCCAAGCAATGATATTTATTACCTGTGGCAATTGAAAATGTTTCGAATTGTTTAAAGAGAGTTTCGGTATTTACTGAATGAAATGTGTATTCTCATTTGCTTATGTTAACCAAATATTATACAATGCGTGACAAAAATAACAAAGTTTCTTGAATCCAATTTTGATAACAAGGATTTGGATGAAGCGAATATGAACTTAGGAATAAAGATAGTGAGAAAAAGGGGGGTCAATTTTATCGATACAATCTCAATATACTGAAAGTATCTTAAAAAAATACAATTACTTAAATTGTAATATTGCCAACACACCTGTAAATCCTAGTGCCAAATTGATGAAATATACTGGTAGTGGAGATAACCAGTTAAAATATGTCAGTGTAACCATGAGTCTTATGTATGTCACAAAACCTGACATTGCATATGCAATAGGATTGTTATGTCACTTTGCTAGTAATCCAAGTAAAGAACATTGGAATGCATTTTTAAGGGTACTTAAATACTTGATGGGGACAATGAATTATGCTCTACGTTACCAAGGGGAATTCACTGTACTTAAAGGTTATAGTGATGCAACTTGGAACAATATTGAATCTAACTCAAAATCCAACACAGGTTGGATATTTATATGGGTGGTGCTGCCATAACATGGAGTTTAGTCTCACAAGAATGAGATTTAGGTCTATGTAGATTCATACTACAACATGAACCCTATTTAAGTTTTGAAAATATAAAATAAGTACAAAGGGTTTATCAACAAGTTGGTGTATGATATTAGAGATCGATACATTAAAGTATTTCACATATCCCGTTTCAAAAATCTTTAGTGTACAAATTTCTGCATGTATGAGGTTGGATTAAATTGTTAATCCAATTAGTTTGTGTGATGAAGTGACTCACAAAATCACTTATTGAAAAACTGACATACATGAGCAATAAAGTGAGTCCGCTTTCCATGAGATTAAATTACAGTCTTCCAATGAGGATTGGTATATGTAATTACCGCGGTTCAATCATATAGGGTCTTTAGTTCAAGACATGAACTTTGAATATGTTGTAATAAGTGAAAGTTCAAAGCCAGAAGCTACTTTCATTTATATATTAATTTCTCTGATTATGCTTAGTCTAATCGATTGTGTGTTTGTCGTCTGCATGAATTACCGTGGCTTGATCTAAAAAGGGTACGCGGGCAGTCACTTTAGTGATGCAGTCTATTTTGTATTTTTTTCACAGTTTCAGAAAATGGTGGGGAATGTTTGAGATTTTCTTAAACTATAACTCTGTGCTCGACTTCGAAGGGGCATAACTTTACGGAAACTCTTGGTGTACCGAGATTTAAATCCCGTGTTTTACACCGTCTCTCATAGTTGCTGGGGCCCACTTTCCATCATTATAATCCCAATGATAGAATCATTAGGTAACTGCCGCACGATTTCCTCTCGGGAGAAATCTCGGTGGATTATTCAGAGGGTCTAGAATTACTCATAACTTTATGTTCTAGTGTCCGATTGGGAGAAAAACAAGAACCTATTTGGGATGAACTTCAAATATCTTTACTACCAGCAGATATGCCCATTGATTAGAGATTACTTTTGCTTCCAAAGATGCAGAATTCAGTACATCCAAGAGACACATTCTCATCAGACATGTTCATGGAGTCTGAATCTGAATTTTTTTTAATAGGAAAGAACATACATTATGACTTAAACTAGATTTTTAAACTGCATATAAGGAGTATTTCATGAGATCTCCAAACTCGTGAGCGGAGACTCGATCCGCTGACTTCCTACTTGAGAGTCAGGCTCCTGGCCAACTGGACTAACCCCTGATGGTTGGGAATCGACGAACACTTTGAAGGATGTCAGCTTACTATTAGTAACAAATAACTCCTTATACCCTGAGAATGTGTACATGGTTCAACCCAAATGACCATTATGGGGAAAACATACATAAAATCACACGATTTTCGTGCCTTGAGCCCAAATTTCACGTTCATTTTCCGGTTAGGTCGAATTCCGAGATGTCATCAATCACGTAAGCGACTTTTTTCTTGACCAGGTTGTTCAGCCGTAGTCCTCATGTGGAAAGTCAAAATCGGTAGCCAACTTAAATGATGTTGGGTCAGGCTAGGGGCTAGTGTAGGCTAAGCCAAGCTGAATTGGTGATGGGAGTATGTATCATGGTACATGAGGGGTCTACATTTAGGGTTCGTCAAAGATCCCATACCATCAAGATTTTTTTGGTCAACATTTTGGTTATCTCTTTAAATTGCTAATCTACATTATTATTTTATTAAAAATGAAATAATTCAATAACAGAAAAAAGAGGAAAAACAAAAGCAATCTTTGAGTTTCTTCATTTTCCATTTCTCTCTCTCTTTCTCTGGTCAAATAAAATCATCATTTCTCTCGTTTTCCCCTCATCTCTCTGTTCCATTTTTGACCTGATTTATTCACCAACTCAAACAAATCGATTTGAATTTTATCTTTTTTTTTTTTTTTTTTTTTTTTTTTTTTTCTTTATAGGGTTTTTCATTTTGTAAAATTTGATTTAGATTTTGGGGGAAAGAAAATCTCTGAAGAGATTATTAGGGTTTGTTGAGTCATTTTGGGAGGATGAAGTCTTCATTGAAGAAGCTGAAAGGATTTGCACTGCATCATCATCATAGACATGATGGCAAAGATAAGAGAGATCTTCTTAATCCTTCTGCTCAGTTAGATGAACTTGCTCAAGCTTCTCAGGTACTCTACTCTGTCTCTATTTTTTTTTTAAGGTTTTCGATTTGATCATTGAGAACCACATGAATTTGTTACGAAAACTGTAAAATTCTAGGGTTTCCCTGACTGATTCAGCTGTTTTTGTCTAGTTTATATGTCAAAAGTCACGAAGGGGTTGAAATGCACAGTGTATTCAGGAATTTTGTTGGAACTAAGTGTAGTTTTTAAGTTGAGAATTTGGATTTAGATTTAGATTTTCGTTTCTAGGTTAAGTATTGTTAGTTACAGGAGTTACTAGAGCTGTATCTGGATCATGTACGTATAACATACTATAGAATTTGGTGTATCTGCTAAATTGCTGCTCAGTTATGATTTTGATTGCCAATTTGGGTTACTTGGTTACAACTCTGGAAGGTGATTCATTCTCGCTTTAAAACTTTTGGATAAGGTGTGCCAATTAGTTCCACATCTATTGGCGCATTCCACTTCTACAATCTATCAGTCTATGTCATGAAACGAAACGAACCATGTGCAATGTAGTTTTTGTAAGTTGGTTATTCCAGAAACTATAGTTTTGTGGCGATTTATTGGTGAAGACGCTAAAGGCTGGTCGACATGAAAAGATGTACCTTGTGAGTAGGATTTAGATACTAGGATAGACTCCTCTTGGTTACCTTGAATACATGAGTGCAAAATCAGGAACTTCGAGATTCGAAATTGACATAGATATAGATATTACTGAAGATAGATCAGAATAAGTATCTTGCTGGTGCTCAGAAAGTAATGTCTGGTCCACCGGAGGAAATTTTGATCATGAATACTCCATTTTACTCAGGAAAATGTAATGGATTATTGCAAGCTGAATATCATCTTCGTCAGTAAGCAATGAATATCAGTAAGTAGCTTACTGATTTAAAAGTAAGGTTAAATATGCAAAGTTCAATCAAATCTGTCGAAGTTGAGGTTGAAAGATGAAATGTATGAGAATCGGAGTATGACAATGACAGTGATGAAACATGAAAAGAATTGATCAAAAAAAAAATAAAAAAAATGAAAAGTGTAAGCTCTGCTGTAGCAAGTACCAAAATGTTTGTCCATGGTTCCAAATTACTTCCAATTGTTCCCTCATCGGACTGCATATATCACGATTGAATATCTGGACGTAGCATCATTTAACAGTATGAGGCAGAAAGAAACTGTTTGATATGTCTTTCATGCCTTCTTCGTGGAAATCTATAAGGGGTTTATGGTCGTTAGACTCCAGTTGTTTGTGGCCTTCAGCATATATTAAAATGTTCAAATGGCCTCTTTTCAATTCAAGCTTGCGTCTCTAGATACTAGGCCGCTTAGCTCCTTTTACGGGGATCTCTCTTTGCTATATTGCAGTGGTAATCATTATCCTGTTTAAATTGCCAAGGTTCAAATTTTTATTCAATTTGGTTTTATTTTTGCAGGACATGCTTGACATGAGAAATTGCTATGATACCTTACTTTCTGCAGCTGCTGCCACAGCAAATAGCGCATATGGTAAACTTGATTGTTTATTTATTTCTCATTTTGAGAAAGTCCTCGTATAGGCAGTTTTATTCTTACTTTAGATTAGTTTTGAACAATATCAACTTTTCTAATCATTGTTATACATGAGTACTTGGGTACATGATCGTGGATTTATCTTCTAACTTCTAATTTTGTATCTCACTATCTACACTTAAAGAATATATATTTTGATTCATCCAACGGCACCTTTTTCTCTTCCAGAGTTCTCCGAGTCTTTACGGGAAATGGGTACTTGTCTACTTGAGAAGACTGCATTAAATGATGATGAAGAAAGTGGTAAGTGAATAGTAATTGGTGACTTTATGCTTACTGGTTGTGCAAGTATCATAACTTCTGTTCAATTCTCCTCTAATCAAGTCACTCGGCTGTAGGTAGAGCTCTCCTAATGCTGGGAAAAGTGCAGTTTGAACTTCAGAAACTCGTTGATAGCTATGTGAGTTCTTTTTTCCATGCTATACACCGAACATAGTTATGTAGTTATTCTGTAAAGAACTCCTTGATCTGGTTCGCTAACCTATATCTTTTCACCCTCCAGCGGTCTCATATTTTCCAGACAATTACAACACCGTCAGAGTCGCTTCTCAACGAGCTAAGAACAGTGGAGGTTCGTACTTCGTTCTCTGTGCAACTTCAGTGCATGCCATGGTTACTCTGCATATACACTCTTGTGATAATTAGAAGTCTGCTTCTGGTCACTACTATGTTGAGTTTATTCTAATGTGTTTTTGTTACATTTGCTGGTGCAGGAAATGAAACGGCAGTGTGATGAAAAAAGGTTTCTATCTTTCTTCTCTATTTTTCTGTCTACATCTTTTATGGTTTCTTTAACATTTAATTTATGTTTTTAATCCGTGCAGAAATGTGTATGAATACATGTTGGCTGCACATAGGGAAAAGGGGAAGTCAAAAACTTCTAAGGGTGAAACCTTTTCATCGCAGCAGCTGCAAATGGCTCATGAAGAATATGATGAGGAGGCAACTTTATTCGTCTTCCGGTTGAAATCATTGAAGCAAGGGCAGACCCGGAGTCTCCTTACACAGGCGGCTCGGCATCATGCTGCACAGGTTACTTTCTAGCAAATTTCAGATGCCTAGATTGCATGTTCTACTTGCTCATCACTTTCTTTGTGTTATATTTATTAAGTTTCTTTTATGTGTTTTTTGGAGCAGGTGAATTTCTTTAGCAAGGGACTAAAATCTCTTGAGGCAGTAGACCCACAAGTAAGATCGGTGACTGAACGCCAACATATTGATTACCAATTCAGTGGCCTAGAGGATGATGATGGAGAGGATGGCTACGACGATGATGGCCAAGGCTATGATGGTAATGATGACGGCGAGCTGAGTTTTGACTATGGGCAAAATGATCATAGGCTGGATGTTTCCGCATCAAGGAACTCAATGGAGGTGAGAATCTGACATAGATTTTTTTTGTAATGTGTATTTAGCTTGTATCATGTTTATGATCGTGAATAACAATCCTTAAAAAAAATTGATCATGTAGCTGGACCAAGTGGACCTGTCTCTTCTTCCTCAAGTGTCGATAGCTGATACTGCACAGGTTAGAATTCTGTTGTTTTTTGGATATATTCGAGAAAACGTTAGATGGAGTGTATGCATGTAAGCAGGAGACCAAATATATCTCTACTGAATAACACGGGCATTCCAAATATTTCTCAAGTGTATTCTATGTATTACTCTTAGCATATTTTGCTCGGTATCAGGACTGTATCTTTTATCACTGGCCATAGCAAACTATTCATTAGGCTTGCAGATTTCTGACTCTGTGTATCTGCAGGAGAATATCGACAGAAGCTATCCTGATCTTCAAACATTCCATAGGGAACCCAAAACAGGCAGTCATTCTGCTCCAATTTTCCCAGAGAAAAAGTATGACACAGCTGAAAGGATAAGGCAACTGCGACCATCAGCATCACGAAAATTTCACACGTATGTTCTTCCCACACCTCTTGATGCTAAGAGTACAATACCTGCGAGATTAAGTAATCCAGCTCCCAGCGAAAGGCGTGCAAGCATGAGTAGTGCTCATAATTTATGGTATTCATCACCCTTGGAACCGAGAAAGTACGAAAAAGATTCAAGAGATGATAAGCTGTTGGGGTTGAGCAGCATAAAAGCACAATCAGTTCTCAAAGAGAGCAACATTAACAGTGTGTCCAACAAGTTACCCCCTCCTTTGGCCGAGGGGTTTTCGCTGCCACAATATGATCCACGTACCGCAGATACTAAGAAACCAAGACGGAATGCTTACTCTGGTCCAATATCTAGTAAATCATGGTCAACGAAACCATCATTATCTTCCAGCGGCCCCATAACATCAATGGAACACCCAGGGCTCGTGCCTGGGATGCTTTCACGTGTCCCGCTACCCACATCTTCACCACCTAAAGTATCTCCAAGTGCTTCACCTCCACTTTTGTCATCCCCGAAAATAAGTGAGCTGCATGAACTTCCTAGACCCCCAACATTCGGCACATCCACTAACAAAATGCTTCCTTTAGTTGGCCATTCAGCTCCCTTGGGCAGAAGTCAAGACATATCTATGACGAACAAAACACCCTTGACACCATCAAATGCAGCATCTCCATTACCCATGCCTCCTCAGACTGTCCCCCGCAGCTTCTCTATACCTTCAAGTGGTCAAAGGGCAATGGCTTTACACGTGGCCAAGCTCTTGGAGACTAATAAAGAGAAGGCTGAAGAAGCTGCTTCGCCTCCATTGACACCTATTTCACTCGCAAACACAAAGCCCGTATTGACCAATTCTGAAGTTGTTCGGACTGCTCCCAGAGGTAATTACTCTGACTTACAGTTCCTTATTGCTTCCGCCAGTCTTTTTATTTTTTTCCTTGGACATATAAAGTGGTACACCATTATGCATTTATTTGAACATCCAGAGGCTGATGAATGGAAATAAAATGAAGTCCTAGTCTCATTTGTTTTTCCTGAAGAAGGTTCTTCTCTTAAGCATCTTTTCTGGTGCTCCTTACGGTAGTGTAACATCCCTTATTGAGGAACCCATGTTATTTGTATAAAGACTGCCATTAGGCCGCCTAATGGATCTGTTCTGGTCAAAGGAAGACTACAACAAGTCACTCTGAATTTGTTATATGTCTTGTTAAACACTATAGATTTCCCATTATCCCTTTTAATATCCACCTTGAATGATCTGTTTTGGTCAAAGTAAGACTGCAACAAGTCACTCTGAATATATTATCCCTGTTAAGCATTATATATTTTTCATTTTTCCTTTTGGTATTCACCTTGAATGTCAACATACCAACACATTCTTGGCTGCCCGCGTAGAAAAACTTTTGGGTCAACCAATGAAGCACGCCAGATGATGATAAACTTTGTTTAGTAGCATTACGGGTACTGGTAAACTGCGTGGATTCAGTTGGAATTTCTCATTTGTTTTCCTGACATTAGCTCTTCCTCAATTTGGTGCAGGTGGTGGAGATTGAATTAATGCCTTCTACTACGGTCCAGTGAGGAGGATATAAATGGTGTTGGTTCTGCAAGGGATTCAGCAATCTCACAAGTACGCTAGGAGGAAAATGTGTTTCTGCTCTGCTTGTGTGGTTGTGGGCTGGTCCCTGTGTAAATATGATTCTTGTGTATTAATTAGTTTATTCTCATCGTAATCCTTTTTTCTTTTTTCGGCCGTCTATTGGTTAATGATGAGAACTGAGCACCAGCAGCACCAAGCATGAATGGAAGGTTCAGCATGTTTTTGTTCCAATAGAAAATGCAGGAAATTTTGTATTTGGTTGCTGAGATATTTCTCGTCAATCCTCTCCGACCCTCTTGTATTTGATCCTAAAGTATTCCGGTTAGTACTCGAGTTGTCGGGCCAGGTTTTTATGAATGTAAAACAACAGTAGCTGAAGAGACTTTATGTTTGTGGCGTTGGAAAGCTAGAGATTGATGAGATTTAGAAAATGCCAATATGTGACAGCAACCTCTTGCCGACAATCACATATGCATCTCAGTAGAAAAGCTAGTGGGCGTGGACGTGTCGATCTCTTGTTAGTTTGAGCTAAATATACATCATTTGTGGATAGAAATTCGAAGAGCTTTGCTTGATTTAAACTTTCCAACCTTTCATTCCATTCTTCACCACCAAACGATTTAAAGAGTTGGGTTTTTGATGAAGTAGTTACTATAGAGTAGCTATAGTTTGATAAGATCACTAGCAGGGATATGGGAAAGATTTGTTGCTCGAACTCAGATGATTCAGGAGACTCTATGATCGGTCTGATAGTTGCTTTGGTTGTGGCGTTGCTCATCTTCATGGTCTGTCAACCCCAACCTAGAAGAGTAGCAGTGTACCGTTGTTATTATTAGTTCTCTCATATGTTCAGCTTCAGTTAGCTCCGAAAGAATACACTGCCGCAAATCAAATGCTTTCTAGCTATGTATTTCCTTTACATTCAGTTAGTAATGAGGTGAGACTTGAAATGCTGCTAATCTGTAGATTCTGTAATGCAATGTGCATATTTATGAACTGTAATGTTTGATTTGAATGTACTCCTTATCATCTCTCAGTGTCTTTGACCAATCTGAGTTTCCTTTTGATGCAACTTCTACGAAAATACAAGTAGTTTTATGCCAACCCACACGAACACAACTTGATTTGCTTTCGGGATACCTATCGAGGTACATAAGAGTTTCTCCAATGGAATGTGTGCGAACATAAATGTCCAAGTCAGTATAGGATAAACATTCATTTTCCTAAAGACCTTTTCCAGCCCTAACTTCTTAAACCGTAAATGACTGGCCTAGTTTTGGATAGACATCCTCTATGTCCTCCCAATTCTAGTCATTTTCATGTTAGTGAAACTGTTAGTGAAATAATTGAGAAAATTAAAATAAATAGATGATACTAGAGAGGCTAAGAGATTAAAATGGATTTGGGTTGGAGATGAATTTTTAAAATTCCCAGTATTTAGGAATTTATGTTTATATATAAGAAATGTTTTACTAAGAGAAAGTGCAAGCTTGTTTGGAAAAAATTTCTTCGCCGATCCCAAGTTGTTCATTTGAATTGGAGCTAAAGCGACATAATTAAGATTATATCATATTCACGAACATCTTTTTCAAGAGGTTCACCGAGAGTGTCTTCGTATCCTAGTCACTGTCTACAATAATTATCATGTTTTTTTTTTTTACAATATATCTTAGAGCAAAACGAAGAAAATAATCCAAACATAAGGGGATAGAGAGAAAAAAATAACTGGAGTTCTGGTAAAAAAAAATTCCAACGGGAGAGGAAAAGTTTTGAGATTTCTCTCAAAACTATTGATAATATATTGTTGGGAATAGTAACATCTGCCATCCGATGATAAATGCCTTGTCATCTTCTAACAATCTATGAGTTGCATGTAGTTTGAAATAGGGTATTTCACCTTCCTAATTGCTTCACGTGGAATTCCAAGATTACTTATGTTTGGAAATTGGTACTTATCAGTTTCAAGTAACTCACAACTACTCTCAGTATTAATCAAAAGATTTAGGTTTACCTCGGGAGTTTCAGCAGGAAGATAACTGGTTGTAGGTACTGCGGTGAAGAAAGGACGAGGTTTTTGATCACATGAGTTTCGACCTCTTAAATTTTTTCCACGGGTTTCAAAGTGATCACACCCATATCAGTAGATTCGGGAGTGTTACTTGAAATTTCTTTCATGACTGGAAGATTTATCTCACTATTAGTTTGAAATAAATAGGAAGAGGGGGTTCTAGGGCTTGTTTAGCTAATTCTTTTGATATAACTCAGTGGATTGCGAATAAAATAAGGCTTGTTTGTAAGGGTAAGAACAAGGATCGTGTCTTCGAAGAAGATGATAGTACTATCACGTTTGTGATGAAGATGCAAAAGAACTCGAAAGGATAATATATTAGGTTAACTAGGATTCATGAAGATATGGAGAACTCTTACAGTATCTGTATCCCAAGTAGGGATAACAAAAGTTATAATTATTGAATCAATAACTTAATCTTTTCTGAATCTTATTCCTCAATCAATAGTTCTTGAATGCCCGTATATCAGAAGAAACGAACCTTTACAAAAAACAAGAACTACGATGATCAAGATAAAATTCCGGAAAAAGAAAATCTATTATTTAAACGGATTTCACAAATCCCCTAGTGAAGACTTTAAAAGTCGTGACCTGATTATGTTTCATGAAGAAACCTAAGTCTTTGAAGGACGACCCTAGCAACAACTAGTGCACAACGTACATGGTTCGGAAACTTAGTTGTAGAGAGTCCTCTATTCATAATGATGAAACATGCTAGGTTTCTTGAAGTTCAAGCAAATATTACTTGTACTCAAAGCAAGCTCGCAAACTATTTTTCATGTCTACGAATTACTCTGATCCCAAGCAAACTTTAACTTCTCAATAATATAATTTGATCCGAAAAATAAAAACCATGTATGCATGTGAGAAGTCTGTCCTGTAATACAAAGGAAAATGTGCACCGCATATTTGTCGATTAAGGACCGTGCACCAAAGTAGTTTAATACCACTCCTCGGACCTACTCGGTTGGGGAACGAGGAACGAGAAGCAATGAGTTTGGACTTGGAACTCACCAAAACTTTACCTAGTAATCGGATATATTTATTAAAGATTTAGAGTGCCGCTGATAATATATATATATATATATATATATATATATATATATATATATATATATATATATATATGTATGTGTGTGTGCGCGCGTGTGTCCACTAATATTAAAACTAAGAAAATTCATCTGTATTAATCAGAAATCGGAAAGGTCAAACCTGAAACTCACCAAACCTCGGGAAAATCGGACTTGTAACTACCCAAAACTTGGAATCAGTGAGAACTTGCAGATTTGCTTGGTAAACTATGGAGTAACAAGTATTCGCTTGGAATTAGGCCTTGGAGAACGATTTTCGCTACATAGCCTTACATAAAAGTTAGCTAACGAATTAACCAATATGGTCTGTGAACCATAAAAAGAGATGGAGTTCAGTAACACCCTAAAGCAGACCAGTCAGTGAACAAGAAAACTTAGTTCCCGAACTCAATATGTTCGGAGTGTCCATGAACATACCCCAAAACACATAGTTCGCAAACTTAATAATCGATTCGTGAACATAAGAGAAAATTTACAGGTTCGTGGAATATAGTGAAAATTCCGTTGTTGTCGAACTAAAAAAATAAGTTCGCGAACTTTTATCCCTTTGGAGTTCAGTAACATCAAGTTTTTGTACAGTTCACGAACTAAAAATTCAACTTGTGAACAATATAATAATGCAACTTGATGTTTTTAGGATCTTCTTTCGCAAAGAAAGTTTGTTGAACAATCAAAATCGTTCTAAATCTCATATGCGATAATCCCTATGAACATCCAATGCTTGAGTTCGTGTTTTGATATTAATCAAATAAAAGCTTGAACTCAAAACATTTTCTCAATAATTCATCATATATACTAATGCCATACAATATTATCTCAGAATATAAAATAATAGTATTAATGAGTAGATAAGATAGTTAGTCTTCACATACCTATGAAGTTCTCAACTACCTAAACCTAATCCTAGTCAGAGACTGACTTTGGTAGAAAATAAATCAAAAAATTGGCAACAAGCTTGACATACTAATACTTGTAGGTTCAACCCGACGATGCTCTAATGCTACACGTTGTGGAGTTTCGATTGGTGGGAGTCGAAATGTGAAGTTGTATGCACAATCTAACAATTGCTTGCAAAATATGTAGATTGCATGCACATATGAAATATGTTGTGAGGCTCTGGCATTTTTCACACTTCATATGTTATGCTTTCCTAGTATTCAAATCAAAAATAAAAAGTTACATGTTCAAATCATTTTATTGTTTCAGCTGAAGGGTGGTATCAGGTTAAGTTATGAAGAGATGTTGCAAAAAAATAACAAAGATTTTTGAATGGCAAATGATCAAAACTCATATTACCATCATGAACATATGCTTTTCTCATATAATAATGTTTGTTAGGAAGGGTTACATTTAGATAGGCTTTGAAATGACGAGGATAATGAGTACACCATGATCTTTTTGATATAAACCCATGCAGATAAATCTCGTATAATCCTATTGAAATAATAACTACTACATGATTATTCAATAAGGTGTTATTGGTGATAGTTAAAGTTTGAAATCAACTAACTATGCGACTGTTACCATGATGATTAATGTACAAGTATATTTACTTTAATTGTGTAGCTAAACAATATAATGAGAAAATAAAGTAAATAACACAGACATACAAGATCTTGTTAATGAGGAAAGCTACCGCCAGAAAAACTCTGGGATCTAGTCACATTTTGAATACTCCCATAATTGAGCCGCTATTGTTAGAGCACTGCTCGGTCGAACTCGCAAGCGTTGCTATCTCAAGCTTGTTTGTCAAGTTTAGTTGATCAAAACTATATACTTGATTTCTAGTCTACTTATAGCTATGTCTAGGATTAGGATAAAATATGTACTCGAGCTTTAGACTTCACGATGTTCACTAATTGAAGATGAAGATATACTAAGGAGCTTGGAGGAACTTCATCAACAAAAGGTATGTGGAGACTAAAACTTATCTATCACTCAGAAGTCTATTCTATTTTATCTTCTAATGAGACTAAGTCGTATAGCTATATAGACTTTTACATTATACATATTTGATATTTCGAGCCTAGTTTATCTCGCTTATCTATTTCTCGAAATATGTGTTGAAAGTTTTTTGCTTTAGCTATTGTTAGAGAACTGCTCGGTCGAACTCGTATGTGTTGCTATCTCAAGCATGTTTGTAATGTTAGTGATCAAAACTATAAGTCTTGAATTCTAGT
This sequence comes from Papaver somniferum, assembly GCF_003573695.1. Taxonomy (NCBI): domain Eukaryota; kingdom Viridiplantae; phylum Streptophyta; class Magnoliopsida; order Ranunculales; family Papaveraceae; genus Papaver; species Papaver somniferum. The sequence goes on from NC_039361.1 coordinate 150,005,735, forward strand.
GTACTATAGCTAAGTCTTGGACTAGGATAGAAAGTGTAGTTGAGCTTAATAACTCCATGGCGATCATCATACAAGACGGAGTACTACTCAAGGAACTGGTGGAACTTCATCGACTAAAAGTTATGTGGAGACTTGAACTTATCTATCACTCAAAAGTCTATCTACTATATCTCCTATCTTGAGACAAAATTCGTTTTGTTATATAGACTTTGATTATACATATTTGCTATTTCGAGCCGAGTTTATCTCGCTTATCTATTTCTCGAAATATGTGTTGGTAAGCTTTCGCTTTGGCCAAGTTCATCTTTACCTAGTGACGAAAGTCATATTATATTTCAATCACTTGAAAATGGCTTTGACTAAAAATGGTTTGTGAATACAACTATATAACGTCCTCTAAGAATGTTTCAATGATTGAAATGAGAGTTTAGATTATATAACAAATGTTGCATATAAGCATTGTGTGGCAACACATATATGTATAAGTCCTTATTCCTTGAACCAAAGTATGCGTACTTTGTTGATCAGGAAAACCGGAACTCAGTCTGCGAATCCAGTCCGCGAACTATCGGAGGTTCTCATCCCGAGAAAATCTTCTAGAGTTTGTAAACTCCTTCCGGATACTTAAGTCCACGAACTTAGTCCGTGTACTTGAGCCGGTTATTTCTAAAGACGATTTTTTATGAACTTATACTTATATAAACTAAGGAATGCAAGTTTGCAAACCGTGGCTATAAAGTTCATGAATCGATTAGAGTGAATCAAATCGTTTTTGCTTCGATTGTATCTTGTATACTTCTATAATATCTAAGCAATTGAACAACTCTCTAACTAGTTCATTTGAGTCATTTGAACTAGTTATGGTGAAGACGAATATGGTTGATATGAAAGTGCTCATATGGCTAACCATTTGGTTAACTATTGTTGAACCAACAAATGTACATGTTTGGGTGCGGTTACACAAACCTAAAATCGTGCATTTCATTTGTGTGTAACAAGATAAGTTTTTGATCCAAAGGTTGAAAGATATTAGCTTGAATGTAATCAGGTTTTCATCTAACGGTGAATATTGAATGCTTTGTTACTAATCTAACATTGATTGCAAACCCTGATTTGAAAGACTATATAAGGGAGAACACTAGCAACTAGGAAACCTAATTATCCCCACACCTCCTGCGTGATACTAGTTGTATTAGCTAGAGTCAATTCTCCTTTAACCTTAGGTTTCTTATTGAAAACCAGGTTAACGACTTAAAGACTTCATTGGGATTGTGAATCCAGACGGATACCACTTTCTCGTAGTTGTGTGATCTGATCTTGCTGTTTCTATCGTATGAGTACAATCGCAAATATTGAATTGAGATTGATATCTCCGATAGGAAAGATATAAAAGTAATCACAAACATCTTCGTCTCATCGTTTGTGATTCCACCATATCTTCTTTCGTCGCGTCGATTAAGATTATTGTGAGGTGATTGATTATACTGAGTTGTTCTTCGGGAATATAAGTCTGGTTTATCAATTGGTTCATGCTCACCTTGATTTATCAAAAGACGGAACAAAACTCGGAGGTTTTTCTGTGGGAGACAGATTTATCTATTATCGTAGACTTTTCTGTGTGATACAGATTTGTTTATTAAAGTCTTCGACTTTGGGTCGAAGTGGGTGAGATCAACTAATGAAATCAAGTGCGTAGTATCCTGCTAGGATCAGAGACGTAAGGAGCATAATTGTACCTTGGATCAGTGTGAGATATATTGGGGTTCAACTACAGTCCAGACCGAAGTTAGTTTGTAGTAGACTAGTGTCTATAGAGTCTTAATACAGTGTGTGTTCAATCTGGACTAAGTCCCGGGGTTTTTCTGTATTTGCGGTTTCCTCATTAACAAAATTCTGGTGTCTGTGTTATTTTTATTCCGCATTATATTTTGTTATATAATTGAAATATCACAGGTTGTGTGTTAGACCAATCAATTAGAATGTACGACCTTTGGTTGTTGATTTACAATGATTGACACTTGGATATTGGTCTTTGGTACCATCCAAGTTATCTCTCTAGTATTTAATTAGACTCGTAGATTTCTATTTGCTTGAGTAAGAATTAAATCGAGAGATCGAGATAATATAACTCTTTGATATATTTTATTAAGATTGAGTCTGGTTGATTCTCTTGAAAGTATATTGGTGTTAGTCCATACAGATTGCTAAGCGAAATATTGGTTGTGGTTGTTGTACCCCCGCTTTTTCAGCTATGTTCATCATATTCTTGACGAGTTTAGTTGGAAACAATTTATTTGTTGGAAACTAAATATAATGGCAAAAGATGATCATGTGAAAGTTACCTTGAACATCTTATATGATTTACGTGAGACAGTCATTTGATGTTCGCTTGGGAAGTTTCGTATGGATCATTCAATCATTTGAAAATTACTTAAAGCTAATGGTTTGTGTGAGACAACCATTATTGCCTTCCAAGGATGTTTCAAGATTGAAATGAGAGTTTAGAAAAATTACCCATGTCTGGATACAACACGGTATGCATACCTAGTATGCGAACTGTATTGTGATGATTCAGGTCCGAAATTCTTATTTGCGTACCTAGTATGCAAACGAATTTACCTGAGAAGGTCCAGAACTCTTGTTATGTACCTAGTATATGAACGAGTTTACCTGAGTTGGGTTCGGAACGATTGTTCACGAACCGGGTTTGTGAATGGCTTGACTAGGCCAAGGACCGGAGCTGCTATTCCCGTACCTGGTTGGCGAACACAGTGGTAAAGTTCTAGAATCGGTTATGTATGATTCTCATACTCATGAACTAATACATTTATTATCTAAAGAATGCAATCTTTGCAAACCGTGGCTTAATAATTGATGAGTGCCAAATATTGTATATATTTATCCCTTTTTGTTGGCATTTAACTCATCTTTTATGCATTAATTCTACATTTTATCCCATATTCTGTATTTTCATTGTTTTCAAGAATAAATATTTTTATTAATTAATTTTGCATTTTTAGGTAATAAATACAGTTCGGATGAGTCGCGGAGCGAAAAGAGCAGAAAAGTAGTGAAAAGCCGGGAGAAATTACGCAAGGAAGCCGCGAAGAATGGTGCGCACAACCTCATTTTCTACACACAAAAGCGCCTCCGTTCTCAGCCATCAGATCAGTTCTCAGAAGCATCCGACGGTCGCTCCTTCATAGAGCATCAAAATCTGAAGTCTCTGCCAAGCACCACAGCGCTGAAATTCCAAGCCTTCAGATTAGATGGTAGTTGAATCCAACGGTCGCTCCCTTGCTGTGCATCGAAGTTTGATATCTCCGCCTTACACTACAGCACCTAACTCCATCTTGAGCCGTCAGTTTCGTTGTATTTTTGCATCCAACGGTCGCTCACGATCTGTCTCAATTTCTCCGTTAGATCCGTTTCAGAAGTTATCATCCTACGCCTTTCATCACCGAACATCAAGGTTCGATGATCCCGCTCAACACTCAAACACCTAAGTCTATATCCCACAAACCAAACAACCCCCTTCTCTCCCAAACCATCGAGCCCCTCTTCCATCACCTCCCCTCTGCAACTGACCACCACCTGCTCCGCCACCCACTCCATCTGCCACCACCACCAGCTCAATACGAGCTCTCAAATCACTCAACAACCCTAACCCACATCATTACTTCCCCTTTCACCAACTCTATGTCCTCCTAATCACTCAATTTCACGCCTCTCCCATGTCAGGAACCCTAGAGGTGAAATTGACAAATTAGGTGAAATAGAGTTGCAATTGGAGGCGTGGATAACATCAGGAGAGTCAGAGGAAGGATGGGTCGACGTCAATTTGACGATTAGGTGAGCTAATTTCACTGTTGGAATTTGGGGATTTTTCTATAAACCCTAATTGTATAATTTAGGGATTTGGGGGTATAAATAGACTGTGGGGGTTGTGTTAGAAACTATGCTTGGAGTAGCCAACATCCAGAACTCTCAAGTTCTGTTAAATGTTAAAATGTTCAGTTCACAGTTCAATTTCCATGTTCTGTTCATGTTGTTTTTTTTTTGTTCAATTTGCTGCTTGTTTGATGTTCATGTTCCACTTGCCATTCCAATTTCAGTTGTTTTACTTTTCATATCCTGTTTGTTTCCTGTTGATGTTTGTTGATGTTCCTGTTAATGCTTGGTTTCATATCCTGTTAATGCTTGATGTTCATTGTTAATTCTTTTCACTGTTAAATGTTCACTGTCAGTTAAATGTTCCTGTTATGTTTAAACTTGCTGTTAGTTTGAGGGAATGCTAGGCTAGATATCTGTGAAGCATTGATGTGATTGTGCAATGGAAGAAATCAGTGCTCATAGCAAGCTGATTTTCTTGCCATTCTTGTTGTATGCTTAGGTTGCAGTGTTGATTGTGCATTGGGAGAAACTAGTGCTTATAGCAAGCTAGTTCTCTTCCCATTCTTTTAGTATACCTCCTGAATGCCTTAGCCTAGCCTTGCTTCATTTCAGCTTCACCACAACCCTGCCCTTGGCCTTAGGCCTTGGTTATCTTGTTTTGTTCTTTGCTTCTGCCATGTGTTGCCCTGTGTGTGTTTCCTTTTGTTTATTTTGTTAGCCATCTTCTTTATTGTATTATCTTTTGCTTCTTTAGTTCACTGCCCTGCAACTCTTTTGCTTCTTTAGTTCACTGCCCTGCTGTTTAGTTTTTGCTTGCACTGCTCTGTGGCTTAGGTCTTTGCCACTGTGTTGTTTTCCTTTGGCTTGTTCTGCTGCAGTTGCTGTTGCTGTTTCTTTTGTGCTGCAGTCTTCTTTCTTTGCACTGCTGCAGCTGTTGCTGCCACTTCTTTCTCCTGCAGCTGCTGTTGCTGTTGCCCTCCTGCTGCTGTTGTTGCTGCTGCTTCCTGCAGCCAAGCAAAGGCAAAAACCAACTGAGCCCAAAGCTCACTGCAAAACCAAAGCCCAGTTGTTTAAAACCAAAGCCCAAATTCATTAAGGCCCAATTCAATTCATGCTTAATCAAAAGCCTAAGTTTAAGGCCAAAGCCCATTTGCACTTCAAAGACTAACTGAGCCCAAACTCAGTTCATTTTATTGAAACAAACCCATTAAGCCCAATTGAAGCCAAAAAGGCTTCATAGCCCAATAGCAATTTAGGAACCCAATTAGCTAGAACACTCCAAAACACACCCGATCTCTGTGGATCGACCCGTACTTGCACGAGCTACAACTGACGACCGTGCACTTGCGGTATTACTGTAGGCCCCCGTTTTCATTGCGCTTCATTTCTATACCCTTTTAGAAGCCTACCAAGTTTTTGGCGCCGTTGCCGGGGATTGGTGCTGTGTTTTATCTGTGTTTTTCTTTAGCTATTTTGTATTTCATTTCATAGCATTTGCATCTGCATCTGCTTCATTTCATTTGCTGTTGGACCTGCTGATTCTGAACCTGTTTTTCCTCTGCTGGGACGCCACCAAGGAAAAGAACCAAAACCCAACTGGGTTTTTGCAACAATATCAGAGCAGCTGGGCTGTGCTAAAAAGGTAAGCCTAAACCCATTCATTGAGAGAACCCAACCTGTGGGCTTCCAAATTTTTTTAATTGTGGGCTTGTAATAATTAACCCAATTTTTTGGGCTTTTTATTTTTCTATTTTGGGTTTGTAATAATTTATTTGTGGGCTTGTTTGTTTAATTTGTGGGCTTGTATTTATTTTGTGTGGGCTTGTTTAAATTCTTTCACTGGACTTGTATTTTGGACTCTGGGTTTAAACCCAGCTGAGCTTATAACTGATTGTGGACTTGTATTCCACTCAAAAGTGGACCTCGAAACCAAAAGTTTTAAAACAAACGTCGGGCCTTAACCAACTGGGCCAAATTAAACTTTCAAAACTAAAACTTGGATTTTCGTAGGCCGCAGCCTTCCTTCCACTTCATTAGAGGCTTGCACAGTGGGCTTGCTCCCATTTCAAAAACCAAATTTTATTTTCTTCTTTATTTAAAAAAAAAAAAAAAAAAAAAAAAACAAAAAAAAAAAAAAATTTTTTTTGCTCCCAATTTTAAAACCAAAATTTCTTTTGCTCCCAATTTTAAACCAAATTTCTTTTATATCCCACCAAAACCAAATTTTTCCCAAAAATCCAAACCCATCAAAAACCAAATTTTTGAAAACCCTTTAAAAACCAAATAGTGGGCTTTGTGTCATTTCAAAATGGACCAACCTCGTGCTCTCCATGAATACATGTATCCATCAATACAAATTCCATTATCATGTATTGTATTACCTCAAACCAATAACCCTTTTAAAATAAATGCAAGCATGATACAAATACTTCCTATATTTCGAGGGTTCGATTCTGAGAACCCCTATACTCATGTAAGAGAGTTTGAACAAATTTGTCGGACTATGCAACCTGATCATTTGTCCGAAGACTCTCTGAAATTGCGTTTGTTTACATTTTCTTTAAAAGAAAGGGCCAAAACATGGTTTTACGGTTTGAGACCACAATCAATCACCACTTGGGAACAACTCACTAATCAATTTTTCCAAAAAATTTTTCCACACCATAGGACCATCGCTATTCGTCAAAATATCAATTGTTTTGTCCAATTGGATGAGGAAACTGTTTTTCACTATTTCGAACGTTTTAATGATTTGTTGAGTGAATGTCCGCACCATGGAATTGAGAAGTGGAGACTTGTCGTCATCCTCTATGAGGGACTAAACTTTAAATCTCGAACCATGGTTGAGTCTATGTGTAATGGTGAATTTATTGATAAATCTGTGGATGATGCATGGAATTTTTTAGCCGAGATTGCAAAGAAAACCCATCAATGGGAATCCGTTAGGGAAACAGGAACAACACCACATGATATGAATCATCCCCATGAATTAGAGTTTTATTCTTGTAATAGCTCCGACCTTAGGATTGAAAATTATCCTAGATTGCAAAATCCCTATCATGATGATGATGATGATTATGATGAAGAACATGTCTATACTGAAAATGTTATGGAACCTTTGGGTTCAAATACATTAGGCTTCTCTGCCCCGACCTTAATGCATGATATTTCTTCTAGTATTCCATGTGATGTTTCCCCTGATGTGCCGATACACGAAAATAAATCTGTTGATGATGTTGATAATTCTGATTGTGATCTTGCCAATGTGATTGATGATTGTGAGCATGATGTGACATGTGTAGATGAGTTAGAAGACTTTGATTTGATTGATAATGTTATGCCTATTCTTCTACCTAAGTCACAATTTGGTGGCCTTCCACCCAACCTAGATTTGGTTTGTACCCATATTGTCAAACCGATTTTTCTGAAAATTCCTAATCTAGGATTGGAACTGTGTGCTTCCCAAGTCCTCTTGGACTATTTTGCTTCAAAATATAACACTTTTAAAGAGCCACAGTTGGAAATTGCATGTTTGCCCATCCCGAAAACAGTCCATTATGAGTTAGACCTTTTGAATCCTGAACCCTTAAAATTAGATTTTGTGCTTAAAAGTAAACCTGTTGAAAATTTAGGTTTAGGGGTGATTCATTCGGTTTTTCACTCTCACTCCCATTTAAGTCCAATTTTAGTGTTTTGAAACTTTCTGTCTCTACACTTTTCTTTTGGGTTGATCCTCAACTCTTTAGATTGTTAGTGTATGGTGAATTTTTTGTATATAATCCAGTAGATAAAATTTTAAAAACCCTTTTGTTCCTTTTGTATATATTTTGCTAATCCAATATGATCTCGGCTGAAATATGTTGGATTTTTGCCTTGAATAACGGAGTTTTAATTCTGCTTTCGCCGAAATCGGGTATTCTCTCTCCTTTTACTCTACTCAGCATGTCCCTTTCCATATGTTGCATTTTAATTCTTTCCATATTTTGAAACATTGAGGACAATGTTTAGTTTAGGTTTGGGGGTATAGAGTAGATACCACGATAATATGCTATAATTGAAAACGAACTCCTTCTTTTTTTGAAAAAATTGAAAAATTCCAAAAAAAATTAAAAAATCAAAATTCAAAAAAATTAAAAAATGAAAAAATCATAAAAATGGAGCTCATTTACCTTGAAATGTTGACTCTTGTGCAAATATGTATTTTTATTAGGAGTCTTAGTCTAGATATTTAGGCACCCTGATTCTAGCACAATTCACATAGTGATAAGAAATTTGCACGCGCACGATCTACCAATACATGTATGGCCTCGATCTTCAAGGTGTTGATAGGAAGTTACGATTGCCAATCACTTTAGAATACTGAACGAAACTTGACTAGCTTGTTCTTTGGTTGGTTGGGATAGAAGGTGGAGGTTACATTAAGAAAGACAACCATCGAATTTAACTGGGTGCATCAAAAAGGGCTACCTCTTGCAAAGTGTCATGTAATTTTTGTTTCTTTTGTATTGTATCAAAAGTGTTTCAAAAAAAAAAAAAAAAAAAAAAAAAAAAAAAAAAAAAAAAAAAAATCAGAAAAATAAAAAAATCAAGTATTTATCAATTCCATCATCTCTTGTTCCAAAAATAAAAAGAGAATAGTCAATGTAAATAAGAGTCATGTAAATAGTATCTTTTGTTGTTTCTGTAATAAGCAAGGAGGGTGTATGCCATTGATGTACAACGCGAGTAATTGTGAAATACCTCCAACTCATTCACAATTCTCGTAAAGTCCGGACAGCTAGCTAGATTTCGACCTCAGTTCTTAGCCTGAGAAACTATCTCTTGGTGATTAGTAGTCATGACTTCAGATCTTTCTTTACACATGTGTAGATACACTTTACACTCTTATCACATGTCTTTTTTGTTATCAGTGCTAGGATTGTGCCTTCGATAGCTAGATTGACATCTCCATTTTGCTGTGAGCTAAACTGTTTTGCACATGTCACGTTTGATGGAATATGAGCTTATATTTTGTCCTTAGGTTTTGTAGGCACACCTCTGGTAAACCTTCACGAGACTTCAACTCGTCCACTAGGGACACTTAGTGGTTTAAAAGGCTTAGTGCATACGCTAAATGCATTCGAGAGACCAGCGACAGTGGTATAGTTAGGATTTCCTTAGTTTTGTTTTACTTGAGGACAAGTAAAATTCAGGTTTGGGGGTATTTGATGAGTGCCAAATATTGTATATATTTATCCCTTTTTATTGGCATTTAACTCATCTTTTGTGCATTAATTCTACATTTTATCCCATATTCTGTATTTTCATTGTTTTCAAGAATAAATATTTTTATTAATTAATTTTGCATTTTTAGGTAATAAATAAAGTTCGGATGAGTCGCGGAGCGAAAAGAGCAGAAAAGTAGTGAAAAGCCGGGAGAAATTACGCAAGGAAGCCGCGAAGAATGGTGCGCACAACCTCATTTTCTACACACAAAAGCGCCTCCGTTCTCAGCCATCAGATCAGTTCTCAGAAGCATCCGACGGTCGCTCCTTCATAGAGCATCAAAATCTGAAGTCTCTGCCGAGCACCACAGCGATGAAATTCCAAGCCTTCAGATTAGATGGTAGTTGAATCCAACGGTCGCTCCCTTGCTGTTCATCAAAGTTTGATATCTCCGACTAACACTACAACACCTAACCCCATCTAGAGCCGTTAACTTCGTTGTATCAAAAAATCTGACGGTCGATACAAGCTTCACTTCACATCACCATCCGATCTACCTACCAGCTTCGCATCCAGTGACTCAGAGTCACAGAACATCAAGACTCGGTAGATCCGCCTAACACCCTAGCGACCGAACCCATCCACCTAACCAAACACCCCCTTCTCTCCCAAACCATCGAGCCCCTCTTCCATCACCTCCCCTCTGCAACTGACCACCACCTGCTCCGCCACCCACTCCATCTGCCACCACCACCAGCTCAATACGAGCTCTCAAATCACTCAACAACCCTAACCCACATCATTACTTCCCCTTTCACCAACTCTATGTCCTCCTAATCACTCAATTTCACGCCTCTCCCATGTCAGGAACCCTAGAGGTGAAATTGACAAATTAGGTGAAATAGAGTTGCAATTGGAGGCGTGGATAACATCAGGAGAGTCAGAGGAAGGATGGGTCGACGTCAATTTGACGATTAGGTGAGCTAATTTCACTGTTGGAATTTGGGGATTTTTCTATAAACCCTAATTGTATAATTTAGGGATTTGGGGGTATAAATAGACTGTGGGGGTTGTGTTAGAAACTATGCTTGGAGTAGCCAATATCCAGAACTCTCAAGTTCTGTTAAATGTTAAAATGTTCAGTTCACAGTTCAATTTCCATGTTCTGTTCATGTTGTTTTTTTTTTGTTCAATTTGCTGCTTGTTTGATGTTCATGTTCCACTTGCCATTCCAATTTCAGTTGTTTTACTTTTCATATCCTGTTTGTTTCCTGTTGATGTTTGTTGATGTTCCTGTTAATGCTTGGTTTCATATCCTGTTAATGCTTGATGTTCATTGTTAATTCTTTTCACTGTTAAATGTTCACTGTCAGTTAAATGTTCCTGTTATGTTTAAACTTGCTGTTAGTTTGAGGGAATGCTAGGCTAGATATCTGTGAAGCATTGATGTGATTGTGCAATGGAAGAAATCAGTGCTCATAGCAAGCTGATTTTCTTGCCATTCTTGTTGTATGCTTAGGTTGCAGTGTTGATTGTGCATTGGGAGAAACTAGTGCTTATAGCAAGCTAGTTCTCTTCCCATTCTTTTAGTATACCTCCTGAATGCCTTAGCCTAGCCTTGCTTCATTTCAGCTTCACCACAACCCTGCCCTTGGCCTTAGGCCTTGGTTATCTTGTTTTGTTCTTTGCTTCTGCCATGTGTTGCCCTGTGTGTGTTTCCTTTTGTTTATTTTGTTAGCCATCTTCTTTATTGTATTATCTTTTGCTTCTTTAGTTCACTGCCCTGCAACTCTTTTGCTTCTTTAGTTCACTGCCCTGCTGTTTAGTTTTTGCTTGCACTGCTCTGTGGCTTAGGTCTTTGCCACTGTGTTGTTTTCCTTTGGCTTGTTCTGCTGCAGTTGCTGTTGCTGTTTCTTTTGTGCTGCAGTCTTCTTTCTTTGCACTGCTGCAGCTGTTGCTGCCACTTCTTTCTCCTGCAGCTGCTGTTGTTGTTGCCCTCCTGCTGCTGTTGTTGCTGCTGCTTCCTGCAGCCAAGCAAAGGCAAAAACCAACTGAGCCCAAAGCTCACTGCAAAACCAAAGCCCAGTTGTTTAAAACCAAAGCCCAAATTCATTAAGGCCCAATTCAATTCAGGCTTAATCAAAAGCCTAAGTTTAAGGCCAAAGCCCATTTGCACTTCAAAGACTAACTGAGCCCAAACTCAGTTCATTTTATTGAAACAAACCCATTAAGCCCAATTGAAGCCAAAAAGGCTTCATAGCCCAATAGCAATTTAGGAACCCAATTAGCTAGAACACTCCAAAACACACCCGATCTCTGTGGATCGACCCGTACTTGCACGAGCTACAACTGACGACCGTGCACTTGCGGTATTACTGTAGGCCCCCGTTTTCATTGCGCTTCATTTCTATACCCTTTTAGAAGCCTACCAATAATCATGAATTGATTCTTGTATGAGTACTTTGTACGATTACTAATCAAACCTATTTCGATTCAATTTGTCATATGTATTTCTATGATATAGTGAAAAATTGAACAATTCTATTTGAAACACAATTAGATTCATTTGATTATCTTTCATGATTGATTTATCTTCATGTTTGATCTAGAAATGTTAGATGAATACGGGTAAGACAAAAGTGCTCACATGGCTAACTTCGGTTAATTTTTATTGAGCCAACTCAATATACACGTTTAGGTACGGTAACCCATATCTAAATGAAAGTATATTTCATTTGTGTGTAACAAGCTAAGACCATTTAACGGGGGAGATTGATTGTTTTATTTTTAAGCAGAGTTAGATTGAATCTTAAATCAAGTTTTCATCTAATGCTGAATATTAAATGCTTTGTTACTAAGTTATCTTAGCTTTGATTGAAAGCAACCCTGATTTGAAAGACTATATAAGGAAGAACTCTAGAAATGGGAAAACCTAATCCCCACACTTTTGTATGCTCCTAGTTGCGTACTAGAGTAGATTCTCCTTTAACCTAGGTTTTTCCAAAACCAATATAGGTTAATGACTTGAAGAATTTGTTGGGATTCGTGAATCCAGATTCAACTATTTTTCTCTGTAGTTGCGTATTCTGATCTTACTTGTCTTTCGTATTGAGTTTTATCTTCTCTAAGGTTTACTCGAGATTTATCTCCGATAGGTAAGATATAAAAAGTAATCACAACAGTTCTTCTTTCAGACTCTTGTGATTCCGCAATAACTTTTCCTGTTAATCAGTTGGGTTTTGTGAGGTGGCTAATATTTCTAAGCTGCTTTTCCGGAGTATAAGACCGAATTATTAATTGGTTCCTGTTCACCTTGACTTATCAAAAGACGGAACAAAAACCGAATAAAGAATAAACATATCTGTGGGAGACAAATTTGTTTATAAGTCTTAGACTTTGGGTCGTATAAACTTTTAGTTGTGGGTGAGGTCAGCTAAGGGAATCAAGCGCGCAGAATCCGGCGTGGTTCTAGAGGCATAATGAACGCGACTGTACCTTAATCGGTGTGAGACTTGGTTAGAGCTCAACTATATTCCATTTCGAAGTTAACTTGTAGTAGGCTAGTGTCTGTAGCGGCTTAATACAGTGTGGTGTTCAAATCTGGACTAGGTCCCGTGGTTTTTCTGCATTTGCGATTTCCTCGTTAACAAAACTTCTGGTATCTGTATTATTTCTTTTCCGCATTATATTTTTATATAATTGAAATATCACAGGTTGTGCGTTGTTCAACCAGTTGATAAATCCGACCTTGTTTGTTGGACAGAACATGATTGACACTTGGGCATTGGTCTTTGGTACCGTCCAAGTTATTTCTCATATCAATCAGGCTCGCAGATTTCTATCTGTTTGATTTGCTGATTGTATTGAGAAAGAGATAAAAAAAATTTGATATAATTCTTGATTGAGTCTCGCTTTTAAGTTGGTACTCTCGGAATTACATTTGGGTTTAGTCCATACAGATTGCCGAACGAATTATTGGGTGTGGTTGTTATACCCCCGTTTTTTCAATCGATATCAGAGCAGGCAAATACGCTAAGACCTCATAAGTCTATGTTTGTATAAATCTGACTCTATGGATAGTAGTGCTATCTCTGACAAACGCATCACCAATAATAAAAGTTTTGTTTCTATGGAACCTATTAAAGAAAAAAATGTGTCTGTCTCAAATATAGATGAACATCTTGTTCCCATAAAATAGGCAAACATTGATAAATGTTATCCTTTTTACCTTATTGATGAGTATGACTCTGAAGTAGAAAGGGAAGCAGCCAAAGAAAGTACAGTAATTCTAAGAAAAGCTAGAATTCAATCCAGTGAAGTTATCTGGCTGAAACACAAAGTCAATATGCTTATCGGTATGGTTAATGATCGTGACTCTTAGATAAAGATTCTTTGTGAAGAAAAAGCCGAAGTAATCTTGTCAAATAATTTATTCAAGGACAAACTAAAGGAGAATGCTTTAAAGATTAAACAACTATTGAGTGGATCTATTCAATGCAAGGTTTGTTCTGAAGAGCCCACTCTACTATTGCTTCTGACAAAACTGAGATGTCAGAAAACATGACTTCTAATCATGGTTTTCTAACAAAATCAGTTTCAAAAGATAAGTTGCAATCCCTTCCGATTTCTAAAGATGCGCTTACAATTTCGGAATTGCTGCATCTCACGGAAGGAACGAAGGAAACTTCTAACGATTATGTTAAATTTACTCACTTTAATCACTCTGGTGATCAGAAAGTGTGTTTATTTTGTGATAGAAAAGGACATGTTCGACGGAAATGCAAATTAAGGTTGGATGATAACTATATTGGTCGACTCCAACACACCTTATATTTAATATTCAAAGGTGTAACTGACATTCATATGTCTAAACCAATTGGTTTTGGGACTCACCCTGAGAATTATTCCAGGAAGATCAGTTCAATTTTCTCCTCCAATGTTCGAACCTATAATAGTAGATTTGACACGAATTGGTCAAGGAGGTTTCAAAAGAATTCTTCTCAAACTATTTTTGGGGATGGTTTTCAAAGTGTGAAAAAGGTACCATAAGGTGTAAAGAACAATGAAGATGTGAAGGACAACCGAAACTTGATAATTGAAGGGTACGAAGATCTTATCAACAGGCTGTCAAAATCCTAGATAAACGTCTCCAGGTAAGGATTTTAACTTGGTTTCATACTTTTATGATAGTAAGTTTCATGATAAATTTTCACATAAAAAAGGGTTTCCTCAAAAAATTAGAAGAAAAAAGAGGTTTAACCATGAATATTATTCATTGGATGAGCATAAAGCTCATACTTGTGTTAATTAATCACAAGGTTGAAATATTACTCGTGAAAAATCTTGTTGAGTAAGATATGCTAATGATCAGGTATACTTGATGGAAAAATTGTCTCTGTTTAGTTGATCTATTCTCTTGTCGTTCATAGTTAGACTATTGCTTGAATGAGTATTTTGTCTTGGATAAAGTTTACCCCAAAGTTTTGTTGTTTTTGTATCTTAGGTTGTTTACAAATGGTTTTTGTGCTAATTTTGTTCTCTAAATTTTTTTCTTGTGAGAACTTAAAATTTATTGAGCTAAGACTTGTGAAAGAAAATTTTCACTTAGCAAAATATTGCTGTGTAACCATTATGCCTTACTTATGGGTTTTTACAGCATGTCTAATATTTTTTTTTTGGTTATATATGTTTTCGTACGGGTACCTAAGTTACATGTCACGAACCAATTTTTAGGAACCCTAAAATTCTCCGTGTGAAACCATTTATATACCTATCCTATTGAGTTGAGTTCTCTTAATCTAGGTTATTTATCATTATCAAGAATGTATTCTCCTTCTCGCACTTGCGATTTCATGAAAGGATTTCTTGATAAGAGGAACGGTTTCAAATCCATAGGGAAGAAGAAAAGAACTCTTGTGTAAGATGACAATGTCACATCTCAAAACTATGAAGACTGTCCTGATGTCTCATGCTATTATGCATATACTCATCAAGATGTAGAGCATGATGAGATGGTTTCTGATGAAGTTGTTCATGATTTTCTTAAATACTTTGAGGAAGCAAAACTGCAACTCGTTGATACTATGAAAGGTCTTGATTAGTTACGAACTGAGTTGAAAAAAGTTAATTATGACCTTGTTCTCATGAAGACGCATGTGAAAGATCTACTCAATGAAGATATCTTCTCTGAAGAAGCGGCTGTTGCAATTGATCACAGGCTTAAAGTTCTCAAAACCCGTGAAGATTCCAAGACTGTGCTTTGAGTCTTTATTAGGTTTTTGATAAATAATCTCTAGGAAACTTCTTTTTGAGAATTTATTCTTATGTTTAAGAAGGATAACTAGGGTTGGAATAGCATTATTTTTGATTACACATAGCTATTTCAACGATTTTCATCTTGCAATGTTTTTAGATTTATTTATTTAAATTCTAAAGTTACTTGGAAGATGATTTTTGCAGTATTTAATCTTTTTGATTTCATATATTGCAATTGCTTATGAGATATGTATCTGTTTACGTTCGTGAACTGTGCTTATCTCATATATGCTCAAAAGTTAAGTCCATTGTGTCATTATGCAAATATAGATGAAAGATACAATGAACTTTTGAAAGTATTCCGCAGTATTGATCTTTCCCTGATATACTTTTATGTGAAAGTATTGTATGTCTCCCCAAGTTTTCTTATGTTGAGCATTTCCGAGTAAATTAATCATTGAGGTCTTCTTGTGGTTAATTTATTCGAGTTTACTGGATACAAATCCATGTGATTAGTTAATTTCCAAAGAAATCCTACTTTTCTTGTAAAAGTAAGGTCTCTCATGTTATTCTCTTGGGAATGGCATCAAAATAGGGGTGAATTCTCAATTGAACTTGTGCTTAATTGCCATATCTTGTTGGGGAGTGCGGCTGTGGAATATTGTAGGAGTTATCTTGTAACTTCATAAACTCCTTGATGAATACACTAGGTTTCGACTATGCGAAATCATCGAAACAAAGTTGATATGTTGTCTTTTAGTCATGAAGTATCTTTTTTGAAAATTTCATTATGATCCAGTAGTTTTCGTACCTTTGCCAATTTATATTGAAAAAAAAGGGAGAATTATTTGGTAGTTCACACTATATACATATGGTTTACGGATCATTGTGTAAGGGGGAGTGATTTTCAATGTAAGATGAAGTATTGACTAAGTGGGAGTGATACATATCACCATAGTAGTGATTCAATTGGACTTTTGATTATCTATAATAATACTACGACACTGTATAATAATGATTGAGAATATTTGTTTTTTAATTGTTATCACTAGGGATCTTCAACAACAATGATGCTGAGTTGAAAACATTCAGAATCGCTGAAGTACTTGGAGTAGCGAATAATTCAAGGAATGTTGAAGAGCCAAGGAAATCAAGCATGATGGATGAGAAGCTACAAAGTTTATTATTTGTAATCCATATGTATTGATAGTTTTCTCAGTAAAATTGACAAAGGGGGAGATTGTTAGAGCACTGCTCGGTCGAACTCGTAATCATTGCTATCTCAAGCTTGTTTGTCAAGTTAGTTGATCAAAACTATATACTTGATTTCTAGTCTATTTATACCTATGACTCGAATTAGGATAGAATGTGTAGTTGAGATTTAGACTTCACGGCGTTCACCAATTGAAGACGGAGATCTACTAAGAAGCTTGGAGGAACTTCATCAACAAAAGGTAAGTGGAGACTAAAACTTATCTATCACTTAGAAGTATATTATATTCTATCTTTTAATGAGACTAAGTCGTATAACTATATAGACTTTTACATTATACACACTTGATATTTCGAGTTGAGTTTATCTCGCTTATCTATTTCTAGAAATATGTGTTGGAAGCTTTTTACTTTATCTATGTTCATCATATTCTTGTCGAGTTTATTTGGTCGAAATATAATATCAAAAGATGATCATGTGAAAGTTACCTTGAATATATTATATGATTTGTGTGAGACAGTCATTTGATGTTTGCTTGGGAAGTTTCATATTGATCATTCAATCATTTGAAAATTACTTGAAGCTAATGGTTTGTGTAAGAAAACCATTTTCGTCTTCCAAGCATGTTTCAATGATTGAAATGAGAGTTTAGAACAATTACCCATGTATGGATACAACACGGTGTGCATACCTAGTATGCGAACTGTATTATGATGATTCAAGTCCGGAACTTTTGTTTGCATACCTAGTATGAGAACGGATTTACCTGGGAAGGTCCAGAAATCTTGTTTGCGTACCTAATATGCAAACGGGTTTACCTGAGTTGGGTCCGGAATGGTTGTTCGTGAACAGGGTTAGCAAACGGCTTGACTAGGCTAAGGTCCGAAGCTTCTATTCGCGTACCTGGTTGTCGAGCACAATGATAAAGTTCTAGAATCGTTTATGTATGATTCTCATACTCATGAACTAAAACATTTATGATCTAAGGAATGCAATCTTCGCAAACCGTGGCTTAACGTTCATGAATTGATTCTTGTATAAATACTTTGTACCATTACGAATCAAACCCATTTCGATTCAATTTGTTCATATATATTTCTACGAGATAGTAACAATTGAAAAACTCTATTTGAAACACAATTAGATTCATTTGATTATCTTTCATGATTGATTGATCTTCATGTTTGATCTAGAAGTGTTAGATGAATACGGCTTAAACAAAAGTGTTCATATGGCTAACTTCGGTTAACTGTTATTGAACCAACTCAATATACACGTTTAGGTACAGTAACCCATATCTAAATAAAAGTATATTTCATTTTCTGTAACAAGCTAAGACCATCTAATAATGGAGATTGATTGCTTTATTTTTAAGCAGACTTAGCTTGAATCTTAAATTAGGTTTTCAGCTAACGGTGAATATTAAATGCTTTGTTACTAAGCTATCTTAGATTTGTTTGAAAGCAACCTTAATTTGAAATACTATATAAGGGATAACTCTAGCAATGAGAAAACCTAATCCCGGCACTTATGTGTATTCCTAATTGCGTATTAAAGCCGATTCTATTTTAACCTAGGTTTTTCCGAAACCATTATAGGTGAACGACTTGAAGGCTTCATTAGGATTCGTGAAGCTAGATTCAATTATTTTTCTCTGTAGTTGCGTATTCTGATCTTACTTGTTCTATCGCATTGAGTTTTATCTTCTCTAAGATTTACTCGAGATTTATCTCCGATAGGTAAGATATAAAAAGTAATCAAAACAGTTCTTCGTCTCAGACTCTTGTGATTCTGAAATAACTTTTCCTGTTAATCAGTTGGCTTATTGTGAGGTGACTAATATTTCTAAGCTGCTTTTCTGGAGTATAAGACCAGATTATTAGTTGGTTCATGTTCACCTTGATTTATCAAAAGACAGAACAAAAATCGAATAAAGAATATACATATCTGTAGGAGACAATTTTTTTTTATAATTCTTCGACTTTAGGTCGTAGAAAATCTTAGTTGTGGGTGAGATCATCTAAGGGAATCAAGTGCACATAATTCGACGTGGTTCTAGAGGCGTAAGAAACGCGACTTTACCTTAATCGGTGTGAGACTTGGTTAGGGCTCAATTACATTCCAGTCCGAAGTTAACTTGTAATACGCTAGTGTGTGTAGCGGTTTAATACAGTGTGGTGTTCAAATCTGGACTAGTTCCCGGGGTTTTTCTGCATTTGCGGTTTTCTAGTTAACAAAATTTCTGGTGTCTGTGTTATTTCCTTTCCGCATAATATTTTTATAATTGAAATTTCACAGGTTGTGCATAGTTCAATCAGTTGATGAATCCGACCTTGTTAGTTGGACAGAACTTGATTGATACTTGGGCGTTGGTCTTTGGTAACGTCCAAGTTATTTCTCATATCAATCAGGCTCGCATATTTTTATCTGTTTGATTTGCTGATTGTATTGAGAAAGAGATAAAAACTCTTTGATATAATTCTTGATTGAGTCTCGCTTTTAAGTTGGTTCTCTCGGAATTACATTGGAGTTTATTCCATACAGATTGCCGAATGAATTATTTGGTGTGGTTGTTATACCCGCGATTTTTCATCTATACAAATCGTATAGTTGAGACGAAGTAACACTCATTCATTACTTAGGATTTTCGTATCCCTGCACCTACAACCGGTCTGGACAATGCATGTAGATCCCTATAGAAAGTTCACTATCTTGAGTTGTTTCACTGATGTGAAGACTTCTTCTCTATACTTGTTTGGATCATAATCCGCACGAAACAACAAAAGACTAAATATGTTTTAGTAATCAACTCACTTACACATCACCAAATCGGTTTTTATATCAGTGACATAACAAAGTAAATGATATTTTGTTCATATCAATAAACTTCTTCGGCCTTAATAACAAACCAATACAATAACTATTGAAATATTCAATCTTGATGAACAAAATCTATCAAAGGAAATTTAATGCAACTAGATAGTTTGTTCGATATATATTCTACAAGTATTAAGTTTAATGAGCTAAACAACTTGTGAATTCTAAAGAACCAAGTTTGCAAGAAGTAACATGAAGACCTGAACCAAAAAGAATATGCTTCAGTCTTCAATTATAATCTTCAAAGTAATTCCTGCAAACAACCTTGATTCAAGTATTGATCAAACACACAGAACATAGACCACAATATAAATAAAAAATTGATCTATTGAAGATGAATATCCTGTTAACAAGTAATTAAACACAGAAAACTTAATAATACATCTAGCTTCCACCATCGGTAGGTCCAGAGGCTTCTTGATCCCAAATAAGACATTAAACGAAAAGAATCCCAAGATGTTTCACCGAATTAGATTACTCCTATGTCTTTAAAAAGTTGGATCTACTATACAATCAATATAGGTTTGTACTCAAGGTATGTGTTAGAGAAATGCTCGGTCGAACTCACAAACTTTGATATCTCAAGCTTGTTTGTAAAGTTTAGTTGTCAAAAGTATAAGTCTTGATTTCTAGTATGCTTATAACGATGTCTCGCATTAGGATATAATGTGTAGTTGAGCTTTAGACTTCACGGATTTCATTGATTGAATACGAAGAACTACTACGAGGAGCTTGTGGAACTTCATCAACAAAAGGTATGTGGAGACTTAAACTCATCTATCACTCAGAAGTCTATTTATATTCTATCTAGACAAAAGTCGTATATCTATATAGACTTTACATTATACACATTTGATGTTTCGAGCTGAGTTTATCTCACTTACATATTTCTCGAAATATGTGTTGGTAAGCTTTCGCCTTAACCAAGTTCATCTTTTAATCTTGGCGAAAGTAAAAAGATGATCATGTAAAACTCGCCTGGTAACATCTTATGTGAGACCATCATTTGATGTAGGCTCGGAATGTTTCATATTGATCATTTGATCACTTGAAAATTGTTTTGAAGCTAATAGTTTGTGTGAGATAGCTATTCTCGTCTTCCAAGAATGTTTCAATGATTAAAATGGGAGTTTAGAACAATTATTCACTGATTGGATATAGCAAAATATGGGTACTTGTATGCTAACTGTTGCAAGTGTATTCAAGTCCGGGAATTTAGTATGCATACCCGTATGCGTACTGATTCAACAGTTGAATTCCGGAAACTATAGTATGCATACCCGTATGCATAGTGATTTCAACTGAGTTCGGTCATGAACGACAGTACGGGTACCCGTTTGCATACTGGAGAACAAGACCAAGTCCGGGAACTTAGGTATGCGCACCCGTTTTGCATACCTGAGTGGGTTAAATTCCAAAATTGGTTAAGTATGTTTACATACTCATGAACAAATACATTTATTTAATAAGGAATACAATCTTTGTAAACCGTGGGTATAATGTTCATGAATTGATTCGAGTGAATCAAAACCGATTTTGCTTCAATTGTGTCTTATATACTTCTAAGAGAATATAAACAATTGAACAACTCTATAACTAGTTTCATTTGAACTAGTTGTGATTAAGATGAACAAGGTTGGTACGAAAATGTTCATATGGCTAACTTTGGTTAACTATTGTTGAGCCAACTAAGTGTACACGTTTAGGTATTTTACCCATATCTAAGTAAAGGTACATTTCATTTGTGTGTAACAAGCTAAGAAAATCTAACGGTTGAAAGACATTGGCTTGAATCTAATCAGGTTTTCATATGACGGTGAATATTGAATGCTTTGTTACCAAGGTAGCATTGATTGCAAACCCTGATTTGAAGACTATATAAGGGAGAACTCTAGCAACTGGGAAACCTAATCCCCACACCTCCTTTGTGATACTAGTTGCGATTAGAGTCGATTCTCCTTTTAACCTAGGTTTTTCCTAAAACCATTATAGGTTAACGACTTAAAGACTTCATTGGGATTCTGAAGCCAGACCCAACTATTTTCTCTGTAGTTGCGTGTTCTGATCTTACTTTGTTTCATCGTATTGAGTACTAGGGTATGACCCGTGCCGTAACGGCACGAGCTGTGGTCTGTTCTTTGTATCGCGGATTATCAGTTTCTTACATCAAATTATTCACATTTGAATTGTTCAATGTAATTAGCAATGACATTTAATTGAAGCGGTTAATTGTCTAAAATTTTTTTTTCTTCAATTTTCTCTCTTCTTAGCTCCTTTTGAAAACCTAAAATATCTCTCACCACTATTAAAGCTTACTGCCCAAATGTAATCCATTTTGGGTTAGATCTGAGCATGTTTTTTTTTCTTTTCTTGTTTTCTTAGATACTTAGTAATTCAGGTTAGATCTGTTTAAGTTTTTGTCTTAATCTCCGTTATTTTTAGGAGATTTTTATGGTGTACTTGTCGATGTTTTCCTCTTTTTGTTTACGTCTTCTCCTTTATGGAGATTCTCTATGCGTTTTCACGGCATTTCTTTGTGATCTCAATGGAGATTTTGGATAGAAGTTCAAGTGTGGCGATCAAGATTCAAGACTCTAGGCATATTACTCTCATATTTTTATGAGAAAGATCTCCTTTTCAAGAAGAGAAAATCATATCAAAATGGTTGGATTATAATCTGAAAACCATTCTTTCAACCCTTCAAATTGCTTGGTACTTGTGTTGTTAGTTCGTTACTTCTCTTCACGAATTGCCCTTTGTTAGTACGTTTTAATCGTATTTCGATCTTTGATCTTGATGTTCTTGAAGTCCATGTAATCTGTGTTTTATCATGAATGAAATTTTATGATATTTAGACATTTTTCTTTAGGTTTATAAAAATTGATAGTCATTTCTTAGTTACTACAGTTAATCTTTACGCTTCATATCTGACATTGTGGGGCTGTAGAAACACCAATGAGCTACCTATGGCAACTGAAATAACCTGATCAATACGTACACACTGTTAGTGCTGTAATGTTTTCTTTCTTTTTTTGTAACTTTTATTTTTAGCCCGTACTCTAGGTTCGTACTATCGAGCATTAACTGTTGTTTCTGATAGGACGATTCAAAAAATTTATCAACTGATTCAAGTCCAGATGAACATCAACAACAAAAAACATTATCGATATCTCATGATATCACCTCCTCTCACATTTTGCTACAATTTATTCTTGGAAAAAATAATTACGGGATTTCTTAATTAAATTTAAAAAAATAGAATAAATGAGATCCGAAATGTTTTTGATTCCAAAATAGACATTGCTACAAGTCGACCATCAAATAGATTTTGTAAATCTAGATATGGATTCGAAGAACTAAAGGATAGAAGAGAAATGACGGTTTAAAGAGAAACAAACATAATACGTGCTAAAATGTAATTTATTATTGCAAACATAAAATTTCATTCAAGAAAAATGTCTAAATATCTTTTTTAAACCAACTTTGTTACGAGAATATAATGAAAGTCTCTCTCTCCTCTCTCCTCGTTTTCTAATATCCCATCTCTCAACCTCGTTTACTCACCTGAAACACCTCTGAAAGTCAAAATAACCACCTCCAACGAATTGATTTGTAGCCTGTACTCATAGCCAACGGTCTTATTTTACCAGAAAACACCACCGGAGATGTGAAACCCTTCCGGATTTTTAATCTCTTATGTTTACACAGTTGCAGATACTCGTATTCATTTGTTTCTTATTCCATATACTTTAATGCTATCCGGTTTCTAAATATTTAATCTGCTCATCCTTTGATTCTTAGTCACAAAAGACACCTTCCGTTACTAAAGACTTTAATAGACACCCATTTATCTTCTCCTGTTACTAAAGCCACTTTTTGTTTCTATCAAGATTGCTACTACAATTATTATCTTTTATTTACATTCAAGCCTATTCCGTCATTGTTTTTAATCTTTTTCCATCGGATTCTTCTTCACCATCTTCTATAATTCGTTTCTTTGATTGATTATTTCTTAGTCTCTCCTTTTGTGATTGAGATTTGCCTTAACCTTTTGGAAAATTTGTTTTCTTTTAAGGCTCCTGAGATTATATTAACCCCTTTTCTTTAACCTTTGATTGGAATTGGGAATTTTATTATTAACTATCACTTGCAGGTGATTTTAACGCTTGTTACTTGCTTGTTCTTTTGTCTGTGTGATCGATTAGTTTAACTGACAGTGAACTCTAAGGATTTTGTTGTGAATTGCTGGCTAGTGATTTGTTTGTTACTCAGTATGTGTGTGTTATATCCTGGAACTGTCAAGGGATTCACAACCCTTTGACAGTTCAAATATTGCAAGATCTAACTCGCACACACAAACCCGATATTCTTTTTTTTTATCAGAAACCATTGCATCTTCTACCTATATGCTGAACTAGCTTCAACACTGCATTTCTATCATTGTTTTTCTTTACCTCCGATTGGTCATAGAGGTGGCCTCTCTTTGTTTTGGTCGAACCAAGTAAATATCCAAATCATCTTTTCTAATCAGAGTCCATTATCCACTTAATTGTGATCTCATCTGCTACCTCACATTGGTTTCTTTCTGCAATCTATGGACCTCCTCATCCTATTGCAAGAATCGATCTATGGGAATCCTTACCTGCAATACTCAACTCAGATGATGATGCTCCACATTTGATGATTGGTGATTTTATTGACATTCTCTCACAAGCTGAGAAACAAGGTGGAAGACCTGTATCTCAAAATCAATCCCTCAAGTTCCAAAGTTTTCTGAATGCTTGTACTTTGATAGATATCGGTTTTGTAGGTACTACTTTCACTTGTTCAAATATACATCAAGGTGCTAACCTGATTCAAGAAAGATTATACCGAGCTTGCGCAACACCTTCATGGAGAAATTGCTTCCCGCATGCTGCAGTTTTCAATCAAATTAGATATTCCTCTGACCATGGTACAATTGTTTTACAACTCAGAGCGATTAGTTTCACACCACATAAGCCTTACCGATTTGAACACATGTGGCTATTACACCAAGATTGTATCCCAACTATCCAAGATGCTTGGGAGAAACCAACAGATGGATCCTCTGCGTTTGTTTTGCAACAGAAACTCATCAGCACTAGAAAGTCTCTTTGTCGTTGGAGTAAGGAAATTTTTGGAAGATTGGAAGAACATATAAGGATATCTGAGATGAGATTAGAAAGTGCACAAAATCGTTGTGCTACTGCCTCAGCTCATCAATTAATTCAGGCAACTCAATATGCTGAAATAGTGCTACAACACCACCTATTTCTGCTCAATTGCAAAAATGAATATTGGAAAACAAGATCCAGAATTCAATGGCTTAAGGATGGAGATCATAATACGGGTTTCTTCCACACAACTGCCACAATCCATAGAAGTCATAATCTGATCCACCATATCAAAAATAATCAGAATGTGTGGGTTGATGATAAAGCTTCATTTTTTCCCATATTTGTTTCTTACTTCGAGGATTTGTACTCACAACCTCCGACTATCATTGATGATGAACTTTTTTCTAATGTGCATCCCCAGATCTCAGCATAACAACTAGAAACTACTGTGACACATGAATAAATAAAGCAAGCTTTATTCTCCATCGAAAAAGATAGCGCAGCTGGACCGGATGGGTACTCAAGCAAGTTTTATATGGCAGCTTGGGATATTGTTGGTTCAAAACTCATCAACTTGGTTACTGACTTCTTTGAGAGTGGGTCATTTTCATCTCAAATCAACCACACTCATCTAACCTTAATTCCAAAAATAAAGAACCCAGAGAACCCTTCCCAATTTCGTCCTATTGGACTTTGCAACGTCAGTTATAAAGTTATCTCAAAGATCATTGTGGCTAGACTAAGACCACTTCTCATCAATCCACACCAAAATGCCTTCATCCCAAAGAGATCTATTCAGGATAATATTGCTCTTGGTATGGAGTTATTTCACTCAATCAGAACTTCTCAACCAGGAAAACAACCCAAATTTTCTTAGAAGCTTGACATTCATAAGGCTTATGACAAGCTAGACTGGCAGTTCATTGAAAAAGCAATGAATACTTTAGGACTACCAAGCTGGCTTGTAAACAGAATAATGTTCTGCATTAAAAGTGTCAGTCTGGCTGTAAAAATCAATGACGCTCCTCACGGTTTCATTCATCCAACGTGTGGAATTCGTCAAGGAGATCCATTATCACCTTACATCTTTATCATGTGTGCTGGAAAACAATAATGTTAAACCAAGCTGGAAGGCAACTCCTGATTAATACCTCTCTTACTCCTATGGCTAATCATGTCATGCAAACTGCTCTTCTTCCACAACACATTCACAAGAAAATTGATCGAATAAAGAGAAACTTTTTTTTGGGACACCAGGCAAACACAAGGAAACTACATCCTATCAACTGGAAAATAGTAGGTAAGAATAAATCTGCAGGAGGTCTGGGTATTCGAACAAGTGAGACAATGAACAAGGCTTTAATTCTAAAAAGACTGTGGGTCATCCATGATCAACCAGAATCAATGTGGTCATCCAATTGCTCAGGTAAGTATCTTTCTAACTCTTCTCTGTTACATCCCATTTCAGTCATGAACTCCAATCCTAGCCCTCTATGGAGGGATATTAATAAGCTGTTATCTATGTTCAATTTAGGTATGTTTCACCAAATAAACTCAGGTGATCAAACTAACATCTGGTCACAACACTGGATTCCGGGAGTTAGCACAATACCCAATAATACATCTCAGAACATCCATACCATTTCACAACTCTTCAAACCGGGAACAAATTCTTGAAACACTGATCTCATACAAACCATCACAGACCCAATCACCACACTGAAAATCATTGCCATTCCTATACCAGAAAACACGGCAAGTGACAAACTCATATGGTATCCCACGAAGTCTGGCGCTTACTCCGTTAAATCTGCATACAGATTATTTCACCAACATATCAACCCAAGTCGTTTCCTCCCAACCGTTTATTTGGAAGCTTCCATGCCCGCCCAAGATACAAATTTTTGTTTGGAAGATCTTGAACAATGGCCTTCCTACTAAAGAGCTTCTGCATCATCGTAAAATCATAAACACCCCCATCTGCACCTTTTGCAATACCTCTCCTGAAACCATCCATCACCTGTTTTTCGCATGTCCTCGGGTTCAATTAATCTGGGACCAGATGAGAAACTTGCTACAGATGAAATTCATCATCCAAGAATACCTTTTCTAATCACTCCTCTAACCTGTGTTGAGAGTATGTTACACCCCTTATACCCAAATATTAAACCGCCATTTGATTTCATAACTCACCTTTGTTATACTCTTTGGCATATTTGGCTCGGAAGAAACAAGTTTTGTTTCCAGCATATCAATGAACCACCACATACCACCAAGATTTTAATTTCAAAAGAAACAACCGAATACTTATGGGCACAACTTCACTAACCTCCCCTGGCTCCTGGGCTTGATCCTACATACTGCAACAACAATCAGCAACCTACATAATATACAGCCTCTATATGATGGACTCTGCCACCACCAGGCACTCCTAAGCTCAATTTTGATGACGCATCTAGAAACAACCCGGGTATAGCTGGAGCAGGATCCGTATTGCGAAATGAAGAAGGGAAGGTTCTTTGTGCTATAGCAGAACCATTAGGATTCACTTCGGCAATAATGGCAGGAAGTACAAGAATGTTAATTGGTCTTCAGCAGGCATGTTTAATGAATTTCACATCATTAATCATATAATCAGATTCGATGTCCCTAGTTAGATACATTACCAACAACTCCACACCACCATGGCATATTCAACCTCTCATCCACAGAATCAAAGAGCTTCTACAACAAATACCAAACTGGGGAATGTTCCACATCTACAAAGAAGCGAATCAACTCGCAGATGCTTTGGCAAATTTTGCTGCCGACAAGACTCAGACTCTAGGGCATTCCGCAACAAGACACATTTGGATTGATAGGCACCCTACTTTTCTTAACAATTATGTAATTCAGGACCAACTTGGCCTGACCTTCCAACATGTACTCAAATCTTATTTAAGTTTCACATAAAAGAAATTGGGAACAATTATGTATGTGCAATAATCAAGTGAACCATTTATTTAATAGGAAAAACTTAACCGCAGGATTAGTTTATAGATTCATCATATACGCAACAATCAAGCCAGTCTTCTGTTTTATCTGTTTTAGATGGATATTACTGCACTAAAGAGACTCATACAATGCATGTTAGAATCATAAAAACAGAATTCCAAAAACTTTATACATGTGAATAAATTCTGATTTAAAAAAAAAAAAAAAAAAAAAGATCAGTAGGAGGATATTCTCAGCTTATTAGCTAGCAGCAACATGACGGTAATGTTTTGATGCTCTAGTATCCACACACATGGTACATTTTAAGATGCATTATGGACCTAAGAATGCAAAATATTTTATATTACAATCGGATTTTGAATACAGATTATGCCAGGCTTTTTATCAACCATCTCAGTATCTCACAGTAAACCCAAATTAGCGTTTGAAAAACTAAAAATCATTATTTTCTATCGCATAACAAAAGATTTTTAAGATATAAATGACCACACAATGCTCGTTCTTTACAAAATCATCATTCTTATGTTAAGAATTATTTCCATCTACAACATAAAATTCACTCAAATCATCAAAAAGAATCACAGTGGTTAGAAGGTTGGGTAGATTATAAAGCAGTTTTAACTAAGAAAATAACCTATTGGCACCTAGGCAGTGTAAATTGAGAATTACGGAAGAGATTTATCATGAATCAAACACGCAACTTCCACACTTAAGTTAGACGCACTACAATTGTGCCGTCGATGCATTGCTTAAAGGAGATGTGTATGCGCAATGACTAAATGTTGGCCTGTGGTGCGAGTACCTATGAATTTGGTTAAACTTGACAACAATTTAAGCTAATTAAAATGGTGGTCCGACAAACATTTTATCAATGCAATGGAAAGGATTTGAGATAGTATATGTAACTTACTTAGCCAGCCATCTCCATCACCCAAACTATTATGAGTTTTATTTCCATTCCTCATAAAAGGTAGTCTAGAGTTGAGTTAGGAACCAAGTCAAATACAGAACCATCTAAAACCTCAATTTGGATTTTCTAACTGGTGGGTGCAGAATTATCTACCTACCCAAGTCCATCGCACTTGGAGCAACCACCACCATTACTCCAAATACTGTTAATTCCTCATCCGCACACAAATACGTCAGTGCAGGTTGATAAAATAGTTCTATACCACTGTACATGCACTTTGTCTTTACGAATTGATTAGAGAAAGAAAGTACCTGAAATCACGTAGCGCACTGGACAATTACACTCCTCCTCCCAAAAAAGCTCCACCTAAATCAGGTACGTTTTCTAATAAAGTTAACCAAAATTCACACTCTATAACCGATAAAATTTGAGATATTGAGCTCCTAAGACGAATGCTGATACAATAACACAAATGTTGCCGACCAACATCATATGTTAGTCCATGATAAATGATAACAGAAGTGCACAACTTCTACAAATAATGGCTTTGGGTACAAAAACGGGAAAGATAGATTTTGGTTCCATGGAAAATTACGATCACCAAAGAATTTTAAGATTGAAAAATGTCGTCGTGATAATAAGAAGATTAAAAATTAAGATGATTCCCTTAATCAGGTTCCCAGATGTTAGGAGCACATACGGTGTTAGAAAAAATAAGCATATTATAAACATTGCATACATGTAGTCTTCCAGGGAAATTACTTACTGCAATAGCCGTCTTGCGTGATCGTGAACATGAACCACTAATACGCATCGTGATGAAACACTAGGCGGTAGTGTCAGTGCGGACACCTTTTGTTGATATGGTACTCACTGGAGCAATTATGTTGATTAGTTGCAGAAATGGCAACACACTTTTTGGAAAAGTTTTCACTCACTTCTTTACATATATATATACTTAGTATAGATAGATAGATGGCGACTGTTGCCTATATATTTAACGTAAGAACTCCTCAACTCAACAATGTGTTTGTTTTGATACTAAATTTTGTAAAAATGTTTTCGTCTTGCGACTTCTTATAATTATATAATGCTTGCAGGTGACTACATAAATTATGATGGTGGGAAGTTGTGGAGACCAGGAGATACAAGATGGTTCTGGAGCATCAACAAACGCGTCCTGTGGTCATTCATTTTTTGCTTAGAAGTTGTAAATGCTATGTATTTTTCTATATTTTGGAACTGTTGTCGTGTGGGTGGATTAACTTGATGGTGCACGAAGATGAAGACTTTGAACATGGAAGTATTACTTTTCCCCCTACACTTTTGTACAAGGAGTTGGAACTCACACACTTTTATGTATCTATTTGATCTTTAAGTAATATATTTGGATTATTAAAAAACAAAGTCATCTGGGTTTTTTTCTTATGTTTTTTATTGTTTTTGTTTTTTTTTGAAGTAGTTGCTTCCCCACTACATTGCATGTCAAACACCTAATATTGAAATTCATCTTTGTATTACATCCTTTTTATAAACATGCTAAACACCTAAAATTGAACTACATGTAGTTCTAACGCACGACATTCCAACTGCATATAGTTGACAATGTCTTGCATTGCAAATCATGACGTGCCAAACGGACCCTAAGTGATGCATGTTCAGTGTATCTATCACCAGAAACTTTATATTTGAATCCCCCAAATTGGGATTCTTTGTTTTTCATGTTCTTTAACTTTGATTTGTATCATTTTTTATCTTGCTAGTAGCACACAAATTTCTTATTAATGTTATTCATATCTAAATTGTGGTTGTGAAATTATATAAGTGATGAATGTTTTATTGATCTTCATATGCTTGTGTTGTCAGTGTCGTCATGTCCGTGGGGGTAACAGCAGAGATGATGAGGAGAAAGTTGTATATGTAGCATGTATTGCTGCATTCTCTTTTTGTTTAGAGATAGGAAACCTACCTCAGACTATCCCACATGGTATGTGTGATCTAAATATGTATCGACAATTTTATTTAAATAGGTTGTAATATTTTTCACTGCCATGATGAATTAAGAATGTATAAAGCTAGTTTTCACTCCTTATGTGAAAAACTAGTAGCTAAATGATTGTGTGACTTAAGTTATGTGGATGTCGAAGAACAAGTTGCAATATTTCTCCTTGTTGTTGGACGTGCCTCTGAAAATCGACATGTAGCCTTCGATTTCATTCGTTCTAGAGAAACCATTAGTCGACATTTTAATATTGTTTAGAACACAGTAATTAAAATGCACAGGGATCTCTTGCAACCTTCCAACAATACATCATCACCTGATCAGTGTAGTCGACCTCGTTCTTGGCATCATTATTTCAAGGTAATTACATACAAAAGAGTGTTCCTCTTTGGTGTTTTCTGTATTTTCTTTGGTTGATATCCTTACAAGTTATTGTGACATGGAAGGATGTTGTTGGAGCACTTGATGGTACATTTGTACATGCATCATTGTTGTTTGAATATCAACCGAGGTTTCGTAACCGTAAAGGTGATATACGTCAAAATGTACTAGCAGCTTGTTCTTTTGATATGAAGTTTACATACGTGTTGGCTGGCTGGGAAGGTTCAGCCCATGATGGTCGAGTTTTAAACTCAACAGTGACACACCCAATAGATCGTTTGGTTGTCCCAACTGGTTAGTTTACATCTGCAACTTTCATTGTTATCTCCTAAGACACAATACCCATTGCTAATATTAAATTGTCATATCAGTACTTTAGGGAAGTATAACTTAGCCGATGCAGGCTATCCAAATGCTCCAGGTTTCTGAACTCCATAACGTGGGGTTCGTTATCACCTAAAGGACCATCGTGGCCGTTTCGCATAGAACGCCAAGGAATTATACAACTATAGGCATTCTTCAATGAGAAATGTGATATAGAGGTGTTTTGGGATGCTAAAGAAAAGATTTGCTTGTCTGTGGACTTTCACATTCTTTCCTTTGAAGACTCAGGTTAAATTAGTCATAGCTTGTTGCATTATTCATAATCATATCATGGAAGTTGATCCGTCAGACTTATGGGAAGATGAACCCGACCCACCACAAGATTGTGGTGTTGAAACTCACATTAGTGAATAAATTTTTAGGCTCCAAACAACACCCGAATGGACTGCAGAAAGAGATAGAACAACAATTGAAATATGGTTGGCGTACAACCAACGATTAGCTACCCAACAACCAGTCCAACAACAACTGTAGTAGCTGAATTTATTGTTTATATTTTGGTTCATAACTATGTTTTTTGTCAGTGTCTTTATACTTTTTGTATTAACAATCCAATTACAACAATGTGGAGTTTTTTGATTAATGTATATGTATCTTTTTTAACAGTTGGTGTCCTATTTATCTTGGGGTTATTATTATATCCAATTTGTTTGTCCAAATATATATTGCATGTTCACAACATTGTAAGTGTATATATCAGAATATGGAAGGATCTCAACCGGTACCTAGCATGGAGGATAGTGGAAAGGGAAGCAGTAAAACCCGATGGTTACTTGATATGGATAATGTGTGTATTCGCACATTGCTAGATCAACTTTCTCTAGGTAACAAAGGTGACAATGGTTGGAAATCAGCTGCCTTCACCAAAGTACGAGAACATATGAAAGACTTGTTAGGCATAACAATTTCTAACGAGAGTGTGAAAGATCGTCTTAGAACATGGAGGAAATACTACATAGATTTTAGGCATCTTGATGATCAAAGTCGATTGGGATACGATCCTCCGTCTCAAACAGTTTAGGCTCCCGACTCAGTTTGGGCAGAGTATATTTCGGTAAAACATTCTATGTTTCTTTTAATAATAAGGACTAATATTATTCTTATCTTTTAATTTCATTTTGTATATATCTTAAGTTGATCTCGTTGTTTCTTATAGCATCATCCCAAGTACGCTAAGTATCGAGGGAAGAAAATAGAATACTTTGATGAGATTGCAATGACTGTTGGCAGTGATACGACGAATGGGTAAGAAGCACAAACAGTTGCAGTTGCTGAAAATGTTGCTGAAAATAATGTTAATACACCAAACACAGAACCCCTTGGTGGTGAGTTTATGGGTGCTGCTGACACGACACAAAATGAAAACACGGCAGAGAATCAAAGCAGTCCAGCTTCAGATCCCTCCCCGTCTACTTCCAAAACGAATAACTTGTTGAAGAGGAAGAGAAGAAATAGAGATAAAGCGGTAAGTAAAGAAGAATCAATGAGTCAGATGGCAGCTGGAATTACTAATATCGCGAACCACATGATGGAAAGAGATAAAAATCCTGACATGGTTAGTTTATTTTCCAAATTACGGGAACTTCCACGTATTAGTTCAAGTATACGGTGAAGCTTGTCGAGTTTCTTGTGAATGATGCCACGAAAGCAAATATGTTTTTATGATGAATGAAACTGAGCAGTTAGAATGGTGTGATATTCGGTTTGGTTTAGAAGAAATAGCCGGTCGTATTTTTTGAGATGGTGGAGTAAGTATATATGTAATATGTTTTTCTGTTTTTAGGCGACCGGTAAAGCATGGATGCTGCGAATATGGTATGTTTCTGTCTTAATTATTAGTAAATTATTCTATACACATTCACACTTTAACTGATAACTTATAATTCTTCCCCTTTTATCACGAATCTTAACTTACAGATAATCATTTTACTAGGCTGTAATGTCAGTGGGGACACGTTTTGTTGATATGGTGCTCACTGGAGCAATTATGCTGATTAGTTGCAGAAATGGCAACACACTTTTTGGAGAAGTTTTCACTTACTTCTTTACATATATATATATACACTTAGTATAGATAGATAGATGGCGGTTTTTTCCTATATATTTAACGTAAGACCTACTGAAATCAACAATGTGTCTGTTTTGATACTAAATTTTGTAAGAATGTTTTCGTCTTGCGACTTCTTATAGTTATATAATGCTTGCAGGTGACAACATAAATTCTGATGGTGGGAAATTATGGAGACTAGGGGATACAAGATGGTTCTGGAGGATCAAAAAACGCGTCCTGTGGTCATTAAGTTTTTGCTTAGTAGTTGTAAATGATAGGTATTTTTCTATATTTTGGAACTGTTGTCATGTGGGTGGATTAACTTGATGGTGCACGAAGGTGAAGACTTTGAACATGGAAGTATTACTTTTTCCCCTACACTTTTGTACAAGGAGTTGGAACTCACACACTTTTATGTATCTATTTGATCTTTAGGTAATATATTTGGATTATTAAAAAACAAAGTCATTTGGTTTTTTTTCTTATCTTTTTTTTTTGTTTTTGTTTCTATTTCTGAAGTAGTTGCATCCCCACCACATTGCATGCCAAACACCTAATATTGAAATTCACCTTTGTATTACATCCTTTTTGTAAACATGCCAAATACCTAAAATTGAACTACATGTAGTTCGAATGCACGACATTCCAACTGCATGTAGTTGGCAATGTCTTGCATTGCAAATCATGACATGCCAAACGGACCCTTAGAGTTCTCTTATTTGGTTATCAGTAGCATATCAACTACAACATATGACAAAAATAGAAAATTAAATTGATTAAAAAAAGAGAGAAATTAGGACGCAGTTATGTAATACAACCATTATAATGATTATAATGAAAGAAACCCTATTTTCAGCTAGCCTAAATGAGTAAAGTCAAAATTAGGAGAAATAAATAAAAATTCTAATTGTAGTATGACCCAATCAATAAAGACAAAATTAGGCAAAAAGAAATAACTGAGCCTGATTTCATAAAACCAAAATGAGATAGAGATTCATACCTGGGATTCAAATAGAAGAAAAGGAAATGACATCTTGAATTACAATGTGGAACAGACAAAAAGAAAAATATTAAGATATGATAGCTTCAACTCCATATCACCATAGATTGGTAACAAATGTGCTGTGTTAAACTATCTTCAATTTTAGATCCAATTATAACTGATGCCATTACAACTCATGCATAGGAATTGTAACAGGTATGTTATGCATTCAATTATTCCTCTTTCGATTTCGAAAATTAGAATTCCAAGAAAAAAACGTAAAAACGTACCCAAACGGTTTTCTTTTTAGGGCCTTGTCGCGCGTAGTTATATGTCTGGCATGCTAACAAAAAAAACTGCAAATTTAGTCAATTTACGGTTTTGTTTTTAGGGCCTTGTCGCGCGTAGTTATATGTCTCTAAGAAAAAAACTGCAAATTTGGTCAATTTCGTAGATAAATCCTGACCCTTCTTTATATAACCGAAATGTAGGTATCCATCGATATGGAAAAACACCATTGTCCCTTATAGTGTAAACTATCTTCTCTAAGATTTGCTCGTAATTTAATATCCGATAGGTAAGATAAAAAGTAATCACAAAGCCATTCGTCTCATTCTTTGTGATTTCACAATATCTTGTTCCGCTACCATACGGTTAAGATTATTGTGAGGTGATTGATATTACTAGTCTGTTCTTAGGGAATATAAGTCTGCTATATTCATTAGTTCATATTCACCTTGATTTATCAAAAGACGGAACAAAAATTCGTAGGTATTTCTTTGGGAGACAGCGATAGACACATTTATGTGTCTAATATGTCTCAATTGTATGTATTGTTAGTACTCGATTTTCTATTTATTTTGTTATTTTATGTTTTTGTAGGTATTTTTAGAGAAATAAGCTCTTGCGGCAAAATTGACTCGAAAAGTGGTGTTTTGCACCCCAGGATAAAGTACTAAAGGCACCCAGGAAACACCCCGGAGGAGTGTTAAAAGCGTCCCAAAAACGTGCCGGAGAAACCCCAGAAAAATTACTATTCACGCCAAAAAAATTACTATTTGCACCCCATAAGGCAAGTGCTAAAGGGACACCCGTAGAGGATTAGGGGGAGGACATCTTCTTCCCAAAAATTCAAAAATGAATTTTGGCGGGAAAACTGTTCTCATCTACTGTGTGATTTTTCGATCAAAGTTTGAAGGAGTTTTGGGTAGACTAAAGGTCTGAAACTTCATGGGTAGTTGTTATATGTCCTAACAAAGCTATTATGGGTGTTTGTTTCGATCGAATTTGGCTAGATAACTTGGTTTTAATCCAAACAGGGAGTTAGAGGAAAAAACATGAGCTTGCACGGGTTGTGAGGAATTTAAACGTGTACTGCACGTGTTTGGAAGAGTTAATAGATATTATGTAGCGTGAAGAAGGTATAGAGGGAAAGAAATACAGCTGCATGCGCGTGGAAGATCTAAAAATGGAAACTTTGGCCGTGGAGAATAATATTGATAAATGAAGATTATTTGGGAGATATGGCGTGATTAAATGAGGTTAGGAGTATAAATATATTTATCAAGGTACAAGAGAGGGTGGTCGAGAGTTTGGGGTCGAGAGAAGGTCCAGAGTAGCAGAAATCAAGAGTTGATGAAACTCTGTTTCTGCTGCTGTTGCTGATGAAGAACACCAAGAACACGAAGAACAGACTTGCAAGGACGGTGGTTTATCAACAATGTCTAAGACGCACACTCGTGGGTCGCAGTGAAATCTAAACATCAGCAGCACTTGTGTTTTATCGTTCATTCTGTGACGCTTTTTGTGCGTCGCAGATTACAGTTTTACACCATTTTCTCCTTTTCTCTTTATTGTAAACACCATTTGAGCTATAAAAATATATTTTGAGCGTGCTTTCATCATGAGAATCTAAAACCCAACACTGGGATGACGGAGGAGGTCGAATTTCATCCATGTGGTAATTTCATTAATTCTTTTATTTACTTTTTGCACTAATTTTAATTGAATTAAGATTTTAAATTAATTACTTGTGATTTCATTTGATGGAGTATGCTTAGTCCTAGGGATTTTTGATATGTCATGCTTAAGAAATACAAGTAATATTTTATAAAATCTATCTTGGCAATAAACTAGAGTTAATATTTGTTTTGTTTTTGAACTATAATTGCTAGAAATAATTTCTGAACCATTTGAAAATAAAAAAAAAACGGCTGATCTTTAATCCCAGTACTAATTCCCATATTGTTAATATTTTTTGTATATATTTATTTTCTATTAAGTCTAAAAATTATCCTTCACAAGTCCGAGAGTTCGAACCTCATTACTACAACCCACAATCAAAAATAATAATCATTTTGGCACCGCCGACGCGGATTTGTGCTTAGGTAGAATTTTTAGGTTTTAATTATTTTTTATTATTCCATTTGTTCTTTTTACGTCTCTTTGGTTGTGTCTTTGTATTACAGGTTTGAAGTTGGATACTAAAGACCTTGGAATCAAAGCTTAAATCTAAAAGAGAAGGAAAAAAGACAAAGCAAAAAAAAAAAAGAGAGAAAAAAAAAGAGAGATTTATTATTATTATTATTATTTTTTAAGAGACTTTCCATTTATTTTTATTTTTTTGTAATTATTATTATTTTTTTTCTTTTCTTTGGACTGGACAATCGGGACATTATTTTTATTTATTTTTTTAAACCCTGCGGAAGGGTTATATATATATAAAATATATATATAAACTGTTTGCAGGGAAGGACGATGATTACAATATCGTCTCGGCCCCTCGGGTTCGTACATGACATAGGAGTCGTGGCCCGAGTCGACTTCAACGGTTCATCCCCCGTCTGGTACGGGAGGTAAGTCCATCGAAACACTCGCGAATCTCCTGTAAGCGAGTTATTGTATTCCTTAAGGTGATTCATTGATTGAGGACGAATTTGGACTGTTTTTAAATTCCTAGTAAAGGGCAAGGCCTGGCCAATACAAGATAAGGGTTCGGATTTCATCACCGCTCCCTTCTTGCCCGCCTTAGGAAAACGAAACC
The DNA here is from genome assembly GCF_003573695.1 of Papaver somniferum. Lineage (NCBI taxonomy): Eukaryota > Viridiplantae > Streptophyta > Magnoliopsida > Ranunculales > Papaveraceae > Papaver > Papaver somniferum. The sequence goes on from NC_039361.1 coordinate 150,043,063, forward strand.
TAACGCGAACCCAAGCTTAAAATTTTGACTAGAACGAGACCTATAGGGTAACGAGCTTAGTAGGAGACTCGTTCGAAAAATATTGGTTGCTCTTTAAGCATACTTCGAAGTTCATGATGGTTTCTGTGAGTTGAATGCGTGACTGCGCCGCCTTGTGATACGGCCTTGGGTATCAAAGCTCCACTGAGCTTCCCTCGCCTCAATTCAACTTACTTTGACTCGGATTGATTCCAGAGGGGTTTGCTTAAATTGTAACGAATTCCCTTTCGAAGGATTAGAAGCTGGTCTAGAAACAATCTAAGTGGAGCCATCATGCTTTTGTTTGCTAGATTTTATAGGTTTGATTTGGTCGAGTCAGCCTTGTTTGTGATTGTGTAGAATTCCCTTGCAATTAAGAATGTCGAACTGGTATGATAGAAGCCAATACAATGATTATCGACCTGAATTTGAATATGGACATCATCCTTTTTATGACCATGTTGGGAATAGTGGTTGGGAACGCCAATTTGGAAGGATATGGGTCATACCCTGGTGAGCCCAATTACTATCCACATGTCAGTCTTACGAGCAAGAAGATATAGCTAGTTCTTCTCTCTAGAGGATACAATCAAACTATTGAAAAGTAGTCCTTTTTATGATCCCTCTGTATTCCTCTTTAGAGTCCCAGGGAGTTAGCTGAGTCGACGCGTAAGTTAGCTGAGATGAATAGTGTATTTAGACGAAAGAACTACAATAATGAGTGAACTTTCTATAGAGACCCCTCAAGCTGATGGCTGAGACGAACGAAAGACTTGCTCGAAATAATCTTACTTTCCAATATTGTTTCCAATAATACCCTTAAATGAGATAGTTATTTTCATAATCAAGATGACAAGGTTAGAATTGGTAGCACTACTTGTTTTGATGAGGTTCGATCTTTTTCATGTTATTATGATGAGGATAGTGTTGATGGAGAATCATACTTATGTAGGAATAGTGATCAGGAAATGGTTACTCCAATTGAGCTTTACAATGATAATATTATTTCTAGTTCAAATCCAAATAATTTTAATAATTATTCACCTATTCAAAAGGACGAGGATTTGACTAGAGATACCCTCGTTTTAGACGATGTAGTATTTCCTGTTACAAAGCCGATAATGATTTTGAGGAACGAGTTTATTCGAGAATAATGTTTTAGAGTCTAGCGATTTAGAAACAATAGTCTTAGACGAAAAGATGAACTCGTAGAATGAGTGAGGATGAACCTGACTTAGAAGAATCAATTGACCATTTCCAGGAATCTGATGACCTAGAAATTAGGGAAATTGTAGCTAGTCTATCTAGAGACACAAAAACTCTAAGTTTGGGGGTGATTATCATTCTCCTGTGCTTTAACTCTTAGAAAGTCCCTTCACTTAGGACTTGATATCTCTGCCTCGACAATTTTACAAGATTACCTTCATACTCGTTTTCCCGAACCTAATGATGTCCAGGAAGAAGTTCAGTCGTTAGAAACCCATCCTATGGTTGATGTGGTTTTCCCAGGCTATGATACCCAGATTGAATTTGTTTTCCCACCAAATAGTTTTCTTCCAACTGTGGGAACGTTTATATTCCAAATGTGTCGAATATTAAGTTGTGAGACTAAACCTAAATGCTTTAGGAAATTAGAATCAACACATTTGCTTAAGAATGACCACTACTCTCATTGTGGTCAATTATGTAAGTCAAATATTATTGACTTAGAGGATCCTCAGTTATTTAGGTTATTATTGTGCGCTTCTAAAATCATATTTGAGTTTTTCCAGACTCTAGGACCTAATGATTCGGATCCCACCTATGAAGAAACGCAACCAATGAAAATATTTTATTTAGACCCTTTCATAGAACCTGAACCACAATTAGATATAAATTTCTTAATCAGGAAACCAAGTAAGGGCATGCTATTCTTGATCACTTTCTTGGTTCATCGCAGTTTTCTTTGGTCAGCTCTATTTAGTTTTGAAGACCCACAGTTATTTCGACTGTTACTTTATGGTTTGATTTGACTAATCCTTTCCTAAGTCTGGCTGAAGACTTTAAACTTAGCACTTCTTGGGAGGTATCCCATGCTCATGCAACACGGTAATATCTTTCCTTAACTCTTTCGCTTCAAATGGTAACAGTTTCTCATTGTTCATGCTTTCAATTTCATCTTTAGAACATTGAGGACAATGTTAGGTTTAAGTTTGGGGGTATGGTAGAAACTTTTTAGTTGCATACTAAATAAACTCCAGAGCCTAGTAATTTATGCTTATTTAGGATGGCACTAACCAATCTAAGTGGATGGAAGCATTTTGGTTTTAGGAGTTGAGGGACCAATCTGACTAGATGGAAACATCTAAAGAGTCTATTCATAAAAGCACAGAGCTCAGGTGTTAGGAATAACATGATAGTTTCGTCATATCTCGTTGAGTCCTTTTCATTTCTGTTTCTATTTTTATTTTTAAACTATGTTTCTCTAGGTGATTAGGTGGGGCTCACGATTCAAGTTGTTACCACTGCTAGGGCAAAATAGAGTGACTGAGTATTGAAAAAAAAAATATTAAAAAAAAAAAAATTTTAGACCAGACCATTTGACCAAACGGAATAAAATTCAATATAGTCGACCACTGGAACCCTTGTATATGCCAGTTGTGTTGACCTAGAGTTAGGATTATCGAACACTGGTTCCCTTGTATATGCCAGTGATTTGTATTAGTCAGACTATCTCAGTCATTTAGGATAGGTTTATTTTGGCAGTGGCCTTCAGACAGATATGAGAAACATCGTTCACCTAGTTAACATCAAAACCATCTATATTTTTTCTATTTCCATCTCCTTTTTCTATCCATATGATTAGTTTGACTCCGAATATGATGTCCATAGTGCAACTATATGAGTAGAGCTCTGTCACTTTATATGAATTTTAGTATGCTTGAGTGTAAACTCGTGTACAACAATTGGAATTTCGCATCAGAGTACTTCCTCCTGTAGTCAATAAGTATGCCAACCAAGGAGATTCTTTAGTGCCTTCCAAGGTTCTGCATAGATAGCTAGGGTCTGGAGTAATGGTTTTGTGGGCACACCTCTGGTAAACCCTCCCGAGATTAACTCGGTTTTATTTATTTTTTATTAGTTTGGGGGTGTTGATAGACACATTTATGTGTCTAATATGTCTCAATTGTATGTATTGTTAGTACTCGATTTTCAATTTGTTTTGTTATTTTATGTCTTTGTAGGTATTTTTAGAGAAATAAGCTCTTGCGGCAAAATTGGCTCGAAAAGTGGTGTTTTACACCCCAGGATAAAGTACTAAAGGCACCCAGGAAACACCCCGGAGGAGTGTTAAAAGCGCCCCAAAAATGTGCCGGAGAAACCCCAGAAAAATTACTATTCACGCCCAAAAAATTACTATTTGCACCCCATAAGGCAAGTGCTAAAGGACACCCGTAGAGGATTAGGGGGAGGACATCTTCTTCCCAAAAATTCAAAAATGAATTTTGGCGGGAAAACGGTTCTCATCTACTGTGTGATTTTTGGATCAAAGTTTGAAGGAGTTATGGGTAGACTAAAGGGCTGAAACTTCATGGGTAGTTGTGATATGTCCTAAAAAAGCTATTATGAGTGTTTGTTTCGATCTAATTTGGCTAGATAACTTGGTTTTAATCCAAACAGGGAGTTAGAGGAAAAAACATGAGCTTGCACGGGTTGTGAGGAATTTAAACGTGTACTGCACGTGTTTGGAAGAGTTAATCGATATTATGTAGCGTGAAGAAGGTATATAGGGAAATAAATACAGCTGCATGCGCGTGGAAGATCTAAAAATGGAAACTTTGGCCGTGGAGAATAATATTGATAAATGAAGATTATTTGGGAGATATGGCGTGATTAAATGAGGTTAGGAGTATAAATATATTTATCAAGGTACAAGAGAGGGTGGTCGACAGTTTGGGGTCGAGAGAAGGTCCAGAGAAGTAGAAATCAAGAGTTGATGAAACTCTGTTTCTGCTGCTGCTCATGATGAAGAACACCAAGACCACGAAGAACAGGCTTGCAAGGACAGTGGTTTATCAACAGTGTCTAGACGCACAACAGTGGGTCGCAGTGCAGTCTAAACATCAGCAACACTTGTGTTTTATCTGTGACGCTTTTTGTGCGTCGCAGATTACAGTTTTACACCATTTTCTCCTTTTCTCTCCATTGTAAACACCATTTGAGCTATAAAAATATATTTTGAGCGTGTTTTCATCATGAGGATCTAAAACCCAACACTGGGATGACGGAGGAGGTCGAATTTCATCCATGTGGTAATTTCATTAATTCTTTTATTTACTTTTTTCACTAATTTTAATTGAATTAAGATTTTAAATTAATTACTTGTGATTTCATTTGATGGAGTATGCTTAGTCCTAGGGATTTATGATATGCCATGCTTAAGAAATACAAGTAATATTTTATAAAATCTATCTTGGCAATAAACTAGAGTTAATATTTGTTTTGTTTTTGAACTATAATTGCTAGAATTAATTTCTGAACCATTTGAAAATAAATAAAAAGGCCGAATCTTTAATCCCAGTACTCTTGCCCATATTGTTAATATTTTTTGTATATATTTATTTTCTATTAAGTCTACAAAAATTATCCTTCACAAGTCCGAGTGTTTGAACCTCATTACTACAACCCACAAACAAAAATAATAATCAGACAGATTTATCTATTCAATAGACTTTTCTGTGTGAGACAAATTTTTTTTTATCAAGTCTTCGACTTTGGGTCGTAGCAACTCTTAGTTGTGGTGAGATCAAATAATAGAATCAAGTGCGTAGAGTCCTGCTGGGATTCAGAGACGTAAGGAACGCGACTATACCTTAATCAGTGTGAGACTGGTTATGGCTCAACTACATTCCAGTCCGAAGTTAACTTGTAGTAGGCTAGAGTCTGTAGCGACTTAATATAATGTGGTGTTCAAATTTGGACTAAGTCCCAGGGGTTTTCTGTATTTTCGGTTTCCTCGTTAACAAAACTTTTGGTATTTGTGTTATTTCTTTTCCGCATTATATTCTCTAAATAATTGAAATATCACAGGTTGTGCGTAGTTCAATCAATTGGTGAATCCAACCTTTGGTTGTTGATTGAAATTGATTGAAGCTTGGATATTGGTCTTTGGTACCATCCAAGTTATTTCTCATATTAATCTAGCTCACAAATTTCTATTTGTTCGATTACAGATTGATTTGATAAATTGAGATATAACTCTTGGATATATTTTTCTTGATTGAGTCTGACTGTCTAGTTAATTCTCTTGGAATTATATTGGAGTTAGTCCATACAGATCGCCTAAACGAAATATTGGGTGTGGTTGTTAGACCCCCGTTTTTTCAGTATGATTTTGTAAGGAAACATGACTCCATATTTGTAATACACCGATTTGGCAGGTAAGGGTTGTTGATTGGAATATAAGCAATGATATTATTCTAAATTAACACCGAGGTCTTTTCAGCACATTTGGCTCCAAAGTTTGCAAAAATCTTTATAGTTAAGCGTGCTCAGAAAGGAGTAATCCATGGATAGCTGACCTCCCGGGAAGTTACCGCTGGATGACCGGAATAATGTCCCTAGAGAATCCCACACTGTTGGATAACCGTCGTGGCCAAGTCGGGAAAGTATCAGTGCAGGGTAGGGTCATTACAAATGGAAACATAACTGAAAATGGGTCACCTGTTAGGGGCAAGAGAGTATGCGAGAGGGATAAGTCAGGTAATTGTCTCATGATGGACATGGAACGTCGGAGATCTGGGCTTGTATATATTCCAGATCTGAGGAAGAGTTCAATTAAGGTGGTGGTATTGTAATACCTCAATTCATCAGGTAGGATTTTATAATTGAAATATAAATAATTATGTACCCAAAACTAACACTGAGAAATTTTCATCTTAGTTGGATCCAGAGTTGGCAAAAAGCTCCGAAATTTAAGCATGATCGGACGGGAGTAATCCTACGATGGGTGACCTCTCGGGAAGTTAAAACAGGAGGACTACAGTGATACCCGTAGAAAATTCCACATTGTTGGATAAGTACAGTGGCTAAGTGGAGACAATATCGGTGGAGGGTCAGGTCATCACACTATTTATAGAGTTATGACCAAGATTTGTTTGGAAACAAGATCTACCAATTTCGAAATTATATATTTTATTTATGAAATTAACAAATACAATTATATTCCAGCTCATAAACCAATTTTTCTTATAGTATGACAACTAAGATTACCTATCCCACATCCATGTACTTGACTAACATAGCAACTAGATATATGAAAACCTTTAGGATTTGGTAAGCATATAATTCGATACAAAAATAGGTAGTGACAAATCGATTTTCAAGGTCTTGCCTTGAGTATCAAAGGAATATACTTGAAATATAAGATATTATAATTTAGAACATGTTCAAACATTATGTCGTCGCTTATGAACATTCCCAGGTTAACTTTAGTACATCTTGATGTTGCTGAAACCCGAAGATAACAAACATATCGAAAATGTAAAAACAAACCGACCTAGTCAGGATCGGTCATGGGATTGATCCTTGCCACAAGGTATCGATCCTATAATAGGATCGGTCCCGAGGTATGTCAATCCAGTTTTCAACTATGAAACAAGTTTCCCATGGATACTTCCTTAAGCCACATTTCTGAAATTTATTTAAGAAATAGTTACGAAGGTGTTGATTCACCCGGAAGTTCAACACACTAAATAATAACAAGTTAGCAATTATTGTAGTGTCGAGAACATGAAGTCCATAAATAATATTTTGGAACTCCATATACTTAAACTGCAGAAATAACTATTGAATATCATTTTCTAAGATACTTTGATCATATTATAACGATCAAGTAACAATTGCTAAAGTCATTGTGACAAACTTGACTTCGCATGTTATGTTATATTTTCAAAATAAATAAGGACTCGAAGAACAAACGATGGAAATGGAACAAGTCAAGTCTGTAGTTACTAATCTCGAGTTGGAGGATGACGTCTTCGTTATATTCAATATGTATTCAGGTCTTCATGAGTAACTAGAGCATATCTCAACATTTTTATGTTCCTAGTCTAACCTAATGAAGTTGACTTTATTAATCGACTCAAGAGTTTTGGAACTAAACTCCCCTGCCAAACTTGACATATCAACACCTTGATGGGTTCAACCAAGTAGTCCTCTAACAGGTTTTCTTTTACGTACTTTTCTTGAATTTCCTTCTAGGTCTATGTTTTGGTAATAAAAAAACTAGTGTATGTTATCAAATAACTGCCTACAACTAGATTTTGAACAGTACGACCTAGCTGTAATAATACTTGCAAGAAAATTTGAATCTACATGGTAATTTACGACAAGGTTACGGAGGTGGATTCCTAACCTTAAACATTTCCACGACTAGGAATTAACACCTACGACTAGATTTTTTGTGACGAAAAACTATATTTTGAAAACCCAATTACTACTAGAAGCTCGTTCTTTAATAGCCATAAAGTTCAGTAGATGCTAATATGCGGCTAGAGGTTCGTTATATTCTAGTCTTTGAGGTGTTCACGGCTAGAAAAATCAACTATTACCTAGACAAATACTTCTCTGAAACTGCAAACTGGGTAATAATTATAACGAATCCAACCAATATCAGTGATCATAGACAACAAAAAATAGTTGGTTTATCGATTTTTATATACGGAAAACCATGCCTGAAAGATGAACTGTTTGTTGGGGTGTTTGAAATTCTTAATTGATTTTTTCATCATTTTGTTGTTGTAGTCAATCGATATCTTGTTGATTGATTGCAAAGAGATTTTGATTTTGTTTTGTATTATTTTGGATATATGTTTATAGTGGAAGGGTAATATGATAATATAGTTGATTCAGCGGTAACTTGGTCATTTTCTACGTAGCAAGATACCCCACATTCCTCTACCTACACATATTAATCTTAAAGTAGTCCCTCCTTTTATTCCAACACATGCAAAGTCCATCCCAGGGGAATCTCCTCATTAAAAATGAGAACTTCAATTGGGCCTGGTTTCTCCAATTTGACTCGAATCCTAGCCTTCATTTCCTATGATAGTTTTTCTTTATACTTAGGATGAAAATTGCAAAACAGTAACTCCTTACCTTGCTTTGGATGCATGAAAAATTCTATCAAACAATCAGGACAGGTATAATGCTGAATTCGATGTAGTTACCATTTCAGGCATTGCATAACTCTAGTAGAAGATACCAAAACATTGCCTGGAATTTCTTCTTGATTGCAAGCCATTTCCTTTCCATGAATGTTTTGATCCCTTGAGTCTCCGTGTTTATTTAAATGCATTTCTAAAATTTATAGTATTTAGTCTAACATTCATTATTCCAACCTCTCATCGTGTATTCCATTTACTCTTATTGTGTGCATCACCTAACTTATATTCATAAACAATTATATTTAAGCATCCTCCTAATATCATTACAGCTCATTTCGTGGCATAATTCTAGTCTACCTTGTTCATTCCTAGCCTTATAACTCGGCGTTGCAAATCCTTTCGCATAAGTAACTGAAACACTTCATCCACTTAGTTTCTAAGTATTTATTCCTAAATAAAAAACCAACTATTTAAAATGGTATAGGTTATTCCTAGTCAACTGTAGTCTCCCAAAGTTCCTAACCCGTCGGTCTATGTTCCAGTAATTAAAATCTAGTTTTCTTTTCCCTATCATGTATGTTTAGTCCCTTCCGGCCTCGTACCTTTGTTGAAACATGAGCTGTCTAGGCGTTGCTTGTGGCTTGCTAATTGGTGCAAAAATTTTAAGTATCCAACTTTTGGCTGATTTATTTTAGTCACGGGTCTGATACAACTCAGAGTACCTATTTAAATTTTAATAGTTAATATCCCTCGCTCTTTCCTAAAATTTTTTGTTACCTTTTGTTGCAATAATTAAATTCCAGAGCCTAGAAATTTATCCCTATTAAGGATGACACTAACCAATCTAAGTGGATTGAAACATTTTGGTTGTAGGAGTTGAGGAACCAATCTGACTAGATAGCAACACCTAAAAGTCTATTCATAAAAGCACAGAGCTCAGGTGTTAGAAATAACATGATAGTTTCACCATATCTCGTTGAGTCCTTTTCACTTCTGTTTTTATTTTGTTTTGTTTTTAAACTATGTTTCTCTAAGTGATTAGGTGGGGCTCACGATTCAAGTTGTTACCAATACCAAAAAAAAAAAAAAAAGACCAGACCATCAGATCAACTGGAATAAATTCAATAAAGTCGACCACTGGAACCCTTGTATATGCCAGTTGTTTTGACCTAGAGTTAGGATTATCAATCACTGGTTCCCTTGTATATGCCAGTGTGTTGATATTAGTCAGATTAGTATCTCAGTCCATTAGGATAGGTTCATTTTGGCGGAGGCCTTCAGACAGATATGAGAAACACCGTTCACCTAGTAAACATCAAAACCATCTATGTTTTTCTATATCCATCTTCTTGATCTATCCATGTGATTAGTTTTGACTCCGGATATTGATGTCCATAGTGCAACTATCTGAGTAGAGCTCCGTCACTTCATATGAATTTTAGTATGCTTGAGTGAAAACTCGTGTACAACAATTGGAATTTCGCATCAGGGTACTTCCTCCTGTAGTCAATAAGTATGTCAGCCAAGGAGATTCTTTAGTGCCTTCCAAGGTTCTGTGTAGATAGCTAGGGTCTGGAGTAAAAAGGTTTTGTGGGTATACCTCTGGTAATCCCCCCGGAGACAACACTCCGCCACTAGGGACACCTAGGGGTTTAAAGGCTTATTGCATACGCTAAATGCAATCGACGATGCCTGCGACGGGGAGTTATGATTTTATTTATATTTTATTTTTGCCCGAGGACTAACAAATAATAGGTTTGGGGGTATTTGATAGACACATTTTTGTGTCCAATTTGTCTCGATTCTATATATTGTTAGGGCTCATTTTCGTACTTATTATGGTGTTTTATTTATTTGTAGGTATTTTTGGCTAATAAACATTTTTGGAAAAAATTGGCTCGAAAAGTTGTCGGAAAGCACTCGGAGGACGTTTGCTATTCAGACTCTCACTTTGGATAAGGGGTAACCTAATTACTAAGGGGCATCCCATTTCCAGGCAGTTTCTAATCGCACCCCTACTCTGGATAAGGGGCAACCATCTTCAACATTAAAAAAAAAAAGATTTTGGCGGGAAAAAATGCAGTTAAAGAGCAGTTTTGGCAATCGTGATTTGAAGGAGTTTGAGGTCGATTAAACCTATGATTTTCATAGGATAGACTCCTTATGGGTCTAGGAATATGATATGGGTGTTTAAATCGATTAGAATGGGCTCAAACGACGGATTTTTCTCATAACACGAAAATATGGAAAGTCACGTGTGTGACCTGTTTTAGGGAATTTTAGAGTGATTAAAACGCTGTAAACCTTCCCAAAGATTTGTATCTATCTAAGGAAGAGTTTAGAATAAAAATGAAAGCTCAGAAACGCGTAGAAATCCTAAAACAAGAAATTGTTGCAACTTGGCCGTGAAGAGAAGGAAAGAGATTTTGGAAGATTTGGGAGACATTTAATCGGTATTTTTGATATAAATAGATGTCTTGGGTCATATAGAATAGGTGTCGAGAGTTTGGGAACCTAAGGAGAGCTAGAGAAGAATAAATCAGAGCTTTACCAAACTCTGTTTCTGTTGCTGCTGCTGTTGAAGAAGAAGAACGCGAAGAACATTGACCCTCGATAGACAGTCGCAGAAAAGTGTCGATGTTTAACGGCTGAAGAACATTAAGCTGTTCAGGGCAGTCTTATTCTAGGGACTTAAAATCAGCGACAAAGCAACATTTTTTCTGTAACAGTTCCATTGTAACAGCTGTTTTGCAACACCAATACACTGTTGCAAATAGTCTGTGTTATTACTTTTCACTCTTTTAATCATCTTTTGAGCAACAAACATATATTTTGAGATCATGATTAATATGAGGAGCTAAACCCCATTGCTGAGGCCATAGAGGAAGTTATTTTTCCAACAAAAAATGGTATATCCTATTTTATCTTTTTATTTGCAATAATTATATGATTATTTGCCTTGAAATATTATTGAATATGATTTTTATTTGAGTGATTGTGATCTATTTTGATGGAGTATGCTTAGTTTTAATACTTTTGATGCTTCATACTTGGTATTTACAATTATTATTTTTGAAAATCTACTTGTTGCAATATTTTAGAATCAAATTAAACAAGAAAATTGCATAAATATAAGTATTGGTTTAATCACTTTGAACTTGGAAAATAGTGGAATCTTAGCCTCAGTGTTTCTTTTAGTATTGATATCATCTTTGATTGAGTTTTCTATAATTTTTAGTGAGTTTTCTATTTTAATATTAGGATTTAAGTCTAATTAATATCCTTCACAAGTCTGAGAATCGAACCACTTTTACCACTATCTACAAATCACATCAATTTTTGGTATCTCAATCACTCTAATTCACCCTAGCATTGGTAACAACTTGAATCGTGAGCCCCACCTAATCACTTAGAGAAACATAGTTTAAAAACAAAACAAAATAAAAACAGAAGTGAAAAGGACTCAACGAGATATGGTGAAACTATCATGTTATTTCTAACACCCGAGCTCTGTGCTTTTATGAATAGACTCTTTAGATGTTGCCATCTAGTCAGATTGGTTCCTCAACTCCTACAACCAAAATGCTTCCATCCACTTAGATTGGTTAGTGCCATCCTTAATATGGATAAATTTCTAGGCTCTGGAGTTTAATTATTGAAACGAAAAGGTAACAAAAAGTTCTACCCCACCCCTAAACTTAAATCTAACATTGTGCTCAATGTTTCTAATCAAAGAACAGTACCAAAAATATAAGTAACATGAGGAAATAGTAAAGAGAGAAGTCGGAAAGATAGTACCTTGGTGAAGTGTAACCAAAAACCTACAAAAATATTATACAACATACAAAATCGCCTCGATGGTCAATCAAGGTAAACAGGGTCCTCCAGAGGGACCTCCTCAACATCACCTGTAGGAAAAGGCTCTAAAAAGGGCTTCAATCGCTGACCTTTAACATTCGAAGAACTACTACTACCATCTGGTATCTCAATCTCAACAGCGCCATGAGGAAAAACAGTACGGACCACAAAAGGACCGGTCCACCGAGAGCGCAACTTCCCGGGGAATAGATGCAAACGAGTGTCATACAGAAGAACTTTTTGACCTGGAGAAAATGACTTTCGTAAAATATTCCTATCATGCACAAGTTTCATTTTGTTCTTATACTCCTTAGCACTATCGTATGCATCTCTAAGAATCTTGTCCAAATCATTGAGCTGGAGCTTTCTTTGAGCTCCTGCCTTGTCAAGTGAAAAGTTTAATTTCTTAATAGCCCAATAGGCTCGATGCTCTAACTCAACAGGCAGGTGACATGCCTTGCCAAACACTAAACGATAAGGTGACATTCTAATGGGTGTCTTAAACGCAGTATGGTAAGCCCATAAAGCATCAGTAAGCCTCGACGACCAGTCTTTCCTATTTGGATTAACTATTTTATCTAGAATACGTTTAATTTCCCTATTGGAAACCTCTACTTGACCACTATCCTGAGGGTGATATGGGGTTGCTACTTTATGGGTAATACCGTATTGTTTCATTAAAAGAGAAAACGGTCTATTAAAAAAGTGTGAACCTCCATCACTAATTATAGCTCGCGGCGTACCAAAACGTGTAAGTATATTCTCTTTCAAAAACTGGACTACGACCCTGTGGTCATTCGTTCTACACGGAACCGCCTCAACCCACTTAGACACATAGTCTACAGCGACAAGTATGTAAAGATAACCAAACGAAATAGGAAATGGACCCATAAAATCAATGCCCCACACATCAAAGACCCCAATCACTAATATAGGGTTCAAAGGCATCATATTTCTACTGGAAATGGTTCCTAACTTCTGGCAACACTCACAAGAAACACAATGACTATGGGAATCTTTAAACAACGAAGGCCAGTAAAATCCACACTGCAAAATCTTAGCAGCAGTCTTCTTAGCACTAAAATGACCCCCACATGCATGTTCATGACAAAAGGAGATAACACTAGACTGGTCACTCTCAGATACACATCTCCTAATAATCTGGTCCGGACAATACTTAAACATATAAGGATCGTCCCAAAAGAAATGCTTAACCTCGGCTAAAAACCTAGAACGATCTTTCTTACCCCAATGTAGAGGGGTTCGACCAGTAACAAGATAATTCACTATATTTGCATACCAAGGTGATTGGGAAACAGAGAACAATTGTTCATCAGGAAAGTTATCCCTTATAGGAAGGGAATCACTAGGGGAACTAACAACTAGCCTAGACAAGTGATCTGGTACTACATTTTATGCACCCTTTTTGTCTCTAATGTTTGGGGAAAATTCCTGTAACAATAGGATCCATCTAATCAATCTAGGTTTGGTATCCTTCTTAGATAAAAGGTATTTCAAAGCAGCATGATCTGTATAGATTATGATCTTAGAACCTAATAGGTAGGACCTAAACTTATCCAAGGCAAACACGATGGCTAAAAGTTCCTTCTCGGTAGTTGTGTAGTTCATTTGGGCATCATTCAGAGTTTTGCTAGCATAATAAATCACATGAAGTAATTTGTTTTCTCGTTGTCCTAAAACGACGCCTATAGCATAATCTGAAGAATCACACATAATCTCAAAGGGTAGGTTCCAGTTAGGTGCCTGGACTATGGGCAGTAGTGAGTAAAGTTTTAAGCTTCTCAAAAGCCTCTAAACAAGCATCATCAAAGACAAACTTAACATCTTTTGCAAGCAAATTGCAAAGAGGTCTAGAAATCAAGCTAAAATCCTTAATGAATCGACGGTAAAAACCTGCATGCCCTAGGAATGACCTAATATCTTTTACGGTTTTTGGGACCTGTAAAGTCTTAATAAGGTCAACTTTGGCTTTGTCTACCTCTATACCCTTTGAAGAGACGATGTGCCCTAAACAATTCCTGATTTAACCATGAAATGGCATTTTTCCCAATTAAGCACTAAATTTTTTTCCTTACACCTAGTCAACACTAATGTCAAATGCATGCAGCACTCATCGAAAGATGAACCAAACACTGAAAAATCATCCATAAAGACCTCTAAGAACCGTTCTACCATATCAGAAAATATGCTCATCATACAACGCTGAAAAGTTGCAGGGGCATTACATACGAAAGGCATGCGTCTATACGCAAAGGTACCAAAAAGGGAAGTAAAAGTGGTTTTCTCTTGGTCTTCTGGGGCAATAACGATCTGATTATAACCGGAGTAGCCATCTAAGAAGCAATAGTGACTATGTCCAGCTAATCGCTCTAGCATTTGGTCGATAAAAGGAAGGGGAAAGTGATCCTTCCTTGTGACCTTGTTCAATTTCCTATAGTCAATACACACACGCCATCCCGTGGTCACTCGGGTTGGGATTAATTCATTATTATCATTCTGGACTACAGTGATACCTGATTTCTTGGGGACAACCTGAACAGGGCTGACCCACTTACTGTCTGAAATTGGGTAAATAATACCCGCATCTAACAACTTAAGCACCTCTTTTCGAACTACCTCTTTCATGTTAGGGTTCAGTCGACGTTGCATCTCCCTAGAAGGTTTGGAGTCTTCCTCTAAATGAATCTGATGCATACACACAGTAGGACTTATACCCTTAATGTCTGCTATAGTCCACCCTAAAGCTTCCTTATTGTCTTGAAGTACATTTACTAGCCTACTTTCCTGATCACTATCCAAATGGAAGCTACAATCACAGGTAAAGTCTCAGATGGGCCTAAAAACACATACTTTAGAGTATCGGGTAGTGGTTTAAGGTCCAACTTTGGGGGCTCTTCTAAAGAAGGAATTAGGGTAGTCTCAGAAACTGGTAACGGTTCGAACCTAGCTTTCCATCTATCAGTGTCTAACACAGGGGTAGAATCTAATAGAGCATTCACCTGTTCAATAGTGCTATCGTCGTCAAAATCTAAACCAAAATGGGATAGACAACTTTCTAATGGGTCTTCAGACAAGATGTTTGGTAATGACTCCTGAACTAAGGCTTCTATCATGTTCACCTCCTCAACACATGTGTCATCTAGCTCATGAGGTTGCTTACTGACATTAAAAATGTTCATCTCCATAGTCATATTACCAAAAGATAAACTCATCACACCATTTCGACAGTTAATGATCGCATTAGACGTAGCTAAAAATGGGCGACCTAAAATCACAGGTATCTGGTTCTCTGGGTCAGGGACAGGTTGGGTATCTAGGACCACGAAATCCACTGGATAAATAAACTTGTCGACCTCAATAAGAACATCCTCGATAACACCTCGAGGGATTTTAACAGACCTATCAGCTAACTGCAGTGTCATCTGAGTAGGTTTCATTTCACCAAGTCCTAGCTGTAAGTATACATGGAATGGCAGTAAGTTCACACTGGCTCCTAAGTCAAGTAAAGCTTTTTCTACCCGGAAGTTACCTATTGTGCAAGCAATGGTAGGAGAACCTGGGTCTTTGTACTTTGGAGTTGTGGTGTTCTGAATGATTGAACTTACGTGACTAGCTAAAAAGGCTTTCTTATGGACGCTAAGTTTTCGCTTTCGCGTACACATATCCTTAAGGAACTTGGCATAAGCAGGAATTTCCTAATTGCATCTAATAAGGGAAGGTTTATGGTAACTTGCTTAAAAACCTCCACTATGTCATTAAAGTTCGATTCCTTCTTTGTTGGTACTAATAGCTGAGGAAATGGGGCTCTAGGCCTAAAATCAGACCTTTCAGGAACCGAATTCACATCATCAGAAACTTTATCAGTCTCTTCAGCTACTGGTCCTGAGAGGTGAGATCCTGAGGGGTGAACTACAGTATGTTCACTATCGGGCATGGTTACCTTATTGTCTACAACTCTACCACTTCTAAGGGTTCTAACAGCATTCAATTGATTCGATGGTTTTGCACCTAATTCATGAACTCCTCTAGGGTTGGGTTGTGTTTGACTAGGAAACTTACCTTTTTCTCTCAAAGAATCACTTATCAGACCAACCTGGGTTTTTAACTCGGAAATAGCCTGACTATTTTCTTGTCCTATCCTGTTACTAGCTTGTAGACTCTGTTCTACGGATAACTGGAATTTTGCAGTTTGCTGAGTTAACAAGGCGAGAGATTCCTCTAAACTTAGGATTTTCTTATCTGACTGATTCTGAAACTGAGCTAGTCCTGAAGGATTCTTAGTATAGCCAAAACCTGGGGGAGCATTAGAATTACTAAACTGACCTTGACTTTGGCCCTTAGACCACGAAAGGTTCGGATGGTTTCTCCAACCAGGATTATAGGTTTCTGAATATGGGTCAATCTTTTGACGGTTATCAAATCTAGTGTTATTATAAAGAGCATTGGCATGCTCTTCAATATTCTGGCCTTCCCAAAAAGGCTCCACTCTACCACTAGTCTGGCCCACTTCTAAGGCTTCTAACCTTTTTGCTATAGCAGCAATTTTGGCATCTGATTCATAGCCTCCTTCTACCCTATTAAAGTTTCCTCTACTTAAAAGAATTTTTTTCTGGGGTGCCCTACTATTTTCCCATTGCTGGGTTTTTTCGGCGATTTCATTAAAAAATTCCATCGCCGCATCAACAGTTTGGTTTTCAAATCCACCAGTGCATAAAGACTCAACCATGGTCGTTGTGGAATAATCTAAACCCTCATAAAGGATTTGAACTAGCCTAACCTTTTCAAAATCATGATGAGGACACTGGGATAATAAATCATTGAACCTTTCCAAATACCTATATAGAGATTCTCCCTCTTGTTGTGAAAATGTGCATATTTGCGTCCTAATAGACGATGTTTTGTGCCTAGGGAAAAACTTATTGAAAAAGGCAGATGTAAGTTGTTCATATGTCTCAATTGACTCGGAGTCCAAACTATACAGCCACGACTTGGCATTATTTTTCAGGGAAAATGGGAATAACCTAAGTTTAAAAGTATCATCATCTAAGCCTCTAATTCTTAGAGTACTAAAAATTTCCTCAAAATCCCTAACATGGTAATAAGGGTTTTCATTTTCTTTCCCTAAAAATGTTGGGAGCATCTGTAAGGTCCCAGGTTTCAGTTCATAGGGTGCCTCCGTTTCAGCTAACTTAATACACGAAGGACGGGTAGTCCTAGTTGGATTCAACAAAGCTTTCAAAGTTGTCATTTTTGGCGCTAGCGGAGCAACATTGATTCTCTCCTCAGTCAAAGAACGTTCAAAAACAGACTCTTCAAAAGCCGGACTTTCTAGATTAAGGTAATCGAGACGCTTCGAACTACTAGGTTTCTCTTTAACAAATCTACCTAGTGTGTCTCTTTTACGTTCAGGCATACAATAGAATTTTCTAAATTGGAAGGGTAAGCAAACACATATCAAGGCCGACTCAACCAAATCAAACCTATTGATTTCTAGCAAACAAAAAGCATGATGGCTCCACTTAGATTGTTTCTAGACCAGCTTCTAATCCTTCGAACGGGAATTCATTACAATTTAAGCAAACCCCTCTGGAATCAGTCCGAGTTAACGTAAGTTGAATAGAGGCGAGGGAAGCTCGGTGGAGTTTTGATACCCAAGGCCTCACCGGTATTACAAGGCGGCGCAGTCACGCATTCAACTTACAGAAACCGTCAAGAACTTCGAAGTATGCTTAAAAGAGTAACCAATATTTTTCGAATGACTTTCCTGTTAAGCTCGTTACCCTATCGGTCTCGTTCTAGTCAAAATTTTAGGCTTAGGTTCGCGTAGGTTACGTGTTCCTAAAGCGGGCAAGAAGAGAACGGTGATGAAATCCGAACCCTTATCTTGTATGTCCAGGCCTTGCCCTTTACTAGAAAAATAAATGTTTGTATTTAGTCCTCTACATATATGCATACGAAGGAGTCCAGTAACTCGCTGACAGGGGATTCGCGAGTGTTTAGAATCTTACCTCCCGTTCCAGACGGGAGATGAATCGGTTGTAGTCGACTCGGGCCACTGACTCCGATGTCTAGTGTACGAACCCAAGGTGCAAAGACAATATCGTATTTGTCCTCCTTCTCTGCAAACCGTTTATATTTAAAGTACCCTTCCGTAGGGTAATAAAAAAATAATGTCCAAAAGTCCAAAAGTCCCAAAAAATAAAGAAAAATTACAAAAATAATAAACCCTAATACAGTTTTTTTTTTAAATAAAATAAACAAACCCTAAACTAAAATTGTATAAAAATAAAATAAAAATAAAATTTTCTTCTTTTCTGTTCTTTTTACTTTAATCTTTAGCTCCAAGTCTTTATGAAATCACCAAACTCTTTGGCTCAATTTTCTTTATGATCCAGAACCTGTAGACACAAGATAAATACCCAAAAACATAAAAAAAAAGACAAAAATAATAAAAAAAAAAAAAAAAATCTAAAACCCTAAAAACAAGTCCGCGTCGGCGGCGCCAAAAATTTGGTAGGCTCGAAAACCTACAATAATATTACTGCAAGTGAACATCGTCTAACTAGTAGACAATGGCAAGTACAGGTCGTTTCCACGACGAGTGTGAAATACTCTACCAACTAATACCAAAAACTAAGCAATCAACAAGATGATGTTTAACGATTTTTCAGAAGTTTGATACGAAATGAATCAATAAATAATAAAGGCGTAACCAAAATGTGAAAGGAAGTAACCAGAGGTTTATGGAATCCACCACTATTTCTATTCAATTACTGAAATGAAACATGATTATGAATATATGTTTATCTTTCGTTCTATTGACATCACCTATTATAAGCATAGTCGCAAATGTTACTGGTATACCTAAGCATGGTGCATCAAAAGAATAAATCCAAGCATACACCATCAAATTGCATCAGCGAGAAAATGATACGAAACTAAATATTAATTCACAAATATTATTTGACTATTCTAAGCATAACCCATCAAAGAATTTACCCCAAATATGGACTATCAAACAATAAGACCAAAAATATTTGTAAATCTATCGATTACGAGCATAAGTTTCTAGAACCGGCAATGCAACAACTCATTTTCCAATTAATCAATAAACAATAATCAAAAATCAATCAACTCAAATCATAATGGTCCCTTGCTTCATTATTCAATTCAATTAAAAAGTAGCTTCAACCATAAGAATCTTAGTTACAAAACTATCAGCAAGACACGGCTTTCTCAAAAGCCATAAACATGTTAAAAGAGAAATCAATTGCTAATTAAAATGGAGGGAAACACAAGAGTTCCAAACCATAAAACCCCAGAATCGCAATCCTTTCCTTCACTGTTTCGGCTGTGCAGCCGCCTCTCCCCCGTCTGTTCCTTTCTATTCTTTATGGTATGCTGCGAAGATTCTAAGACCTAGCAGATAACAGCCCAGGCCCATCCAAAGGTGGAACCGATATCCAAAATTTAGACCCAGTTACCACTTCTATTATCTGATCGGCCAACACTTTCCTCCCGCGGCTACAGGCAGCTCAAACTGAACCCACCGGCTGTGAAGCAACCAATTCAATCTTTCTCGATTTTCAGTCCGTCTACTGATCTCTCATGTCAGGACAACACCAGCCTCTCAATTCATTTAACTTCTATAAACCCAATACCAGTTCAGTTCAAACCGAGAACCCATTAATGTTGTTGTACTCAACGTCTCCAACACTCCTGACACAAACAATCATCACTTAGCTTCTTTGCTCCATCGAACTCCATCAGTTATTCTTGTTTCTGGCAGCGGAAATATCTTCTTCCCTGAGTTCTCTCCACGGAACTCCGGCCACAGCTTTCTCGGTCTTGGCATCTTCTGGAATTACCATTTGTTGGTATAAACCAATCTCAGTACCACCGAAACCAGTTTCCGACCAAACCCAATGTATATTCAGCTTCATTGCCTGCTATCTTCTTCCACTCGGAAAATCCAACTCAACCAGTATCTTCCTTGTTTCGTCTATCATTTCCATCTCAATAAACCCCACAGTAGAACCATACATCGCCACTTTTTATACTCTTTCTGCCCGTCCAACTCCAGAAATCCATCGTAGTCAGCTGGTGGAAAACAAGTCAACCAATCATCGATTGCAGCCATCAATTCAGGTCACTGCACCTCATTTTCACGACTCAAAACTTCCACAAGTTACCAGCGTAACCAGCCAGCACAACATCTCAACTTCTCGGCCACAGCTCGACCAAGTTCAGTCGCATTCAACAGACGAGCTTCTTTACTTCTTCGCAATTTATTTTCTCCATTCACATCTCAGCTTTCCAGTTCATCTCCGGAGTCTCCATCTCAGCAACTGCATACACCACCAGCTCGACTCCATCTTCATTCACGTCCTTGCTGTATACTCGATTTACCACAAACCCTAGCTAACCAACACAGCACCTTTCTCCATAAAGAGACGACATGTGTTGGAGAACTGCCACATTTAATTCATCCACCAAGACTCGATGATACAGCTCCATAATAACCCTTCACAAAGAACTGCTGCTCTAGTGAGCACCATCCTCCCTTAGTTAAACCAGTGAGAAGAGATAACACTCGGTAACATCTTTTAAAATAATATTTCTTTTGTCTTCAGATTTCTTTCTGCTTGAAGCCAAGATAGCAAGCACGTGGCGTTGAGACTGCCAGTGAAATACACGTACAAGGAATACTTTCATTCAATTTTTCTCTAGCCGTGAAATGATTCCATGTTGCTGATATGTGGAGATACCAGGCCAGCATAATAAGTGTTGTTGATATATAGAAATATCAGGCCAGCATAATAAGTGTTGCTGATATATAGAAATACCAAGCCAACCCCGTTTAATCATTGTGGTTGCTGATATATGAAAATATCAGGCCAACCACATTTCATCATTGTGGTTGGTGATATATGAAAATATCAGGCCAACCACATTTCATCATTGTGGTTGCTGATATATGGAAATATCAGGCCAACCACATTTCGCAATTTTCGTCGCAAACACCATTAAGTCTCACATTTTGCTGTTTATTCGCCTGATGATCGAATTCACTTGTACTTTCTACAAAAGCACTAAAATAGTATTAGCAACTAAAATATTGTATCCTGGCTAATATGAATATGGGTACAAAATGTAACATTTACATGCTTATCACTTGTGGCTTGCTAATTGGTGCAAAATTTTTAAGTATCCAACTCTTGGTTGATTTATTTTAGTCACGGGTCTGATACAGCTCAGAGGACCTATTTAAATTTTAGTAGTTAATATCCCTCACTCTTTCCTAGATATATACCCCTAAACCTCTCTGAACAAGCATAAAACTGGTTTTCAACTTTCTCTTAAGCTATTATGTTTCTTTTTTCTTTTTAGTTTTTCATCATGTCTAATGCCCATGATCTATATATACATCTTAGTGGTTTATCTTTAGCCCAACGTTATGTGAATCATATTAATATTGGTCTTCATCCAGCTCCTTCTGAATTCATCTGAGACTATGGTGTAAAAGATTATAGTACTCTTGCAAGAATTTTCTCAACTGAGCTTTACAACCATTGGGAGATAAGAGGAGCTTTATCTCATTTTTTGGGTCCAAATATAACCTATCAAATTAGAGAAGTTGACCCTAATCTTTTTCATCCCTTGTTTTCAATATCAAGGGGATTATCATACGATTATTTAAAATGGTCCATGGTACCCCTTCGGAAATGTAATGGCAGATACATTTGCTTATCTTTGAATGAACATATCCACAAATTATGTTAAGGATATTTCAATTTGGGATAGCATTCTAAATGCTAAGCATGAGCGTAGAAGCAGACAAATGATAGGTATGATTGCTAGTAAATTAGGAAAGTATGTGTAGATAGTTATGTTTCTTTTCCAGATTTCTTTCCAAGAGTCCTTGTATGGGTAAATATCGAAAAACTATTGATAGATCATATGTTAGTCAAAGTAGGGAATTTTCCGGTCACTGACCTGTACTTCAACTATCCGAATATCCTTTAAAATTTTGGGATTACTGGCTTAAGTTTGGAATAAGAAGGGAAGTTGCGCCATTCTCGAGAATAAAAATCTAGAAGATATATATGACATGACAATAGGTTCTCCATATCCTAATGATGATATTTTTTTCCTTAATGATTCTCTGATGCAGATTTGGAACCCAAAAGATGTTAATCATAGTGGTGAATCTTCTTCATTGGATTCTATCTTATCCATCTTCGATGCTCATGATACCTCTCAGTCAGTCTATTCAGTCGGAATATGAAATTTCTGAAGATACCGAGACTATTTCGGCTCCAAATCTTGCTGAAGAATTGGACTTTGATATGCCCCTAGCTACCTAGTATCTGATTCCATATTAGGAAAACACACAATTCCTCTCAGTGTGCCTGGGAACTATAATTTGTCTCCTCAGCCTTCTTCTGAATCAGTCCGTTCCATTAACTCGGATACATACCGAGTCATTGAAACGGTCAGAGTTATTGAATCCGAATCGTTGCTCGGTACCGGTTTGCTACAGGATATTACTAATCCAGTAAAGGCCGAAAATGCTTCTTTTAATTCGGATTTTGAATCGTCTTTTTCCTCTTATGAAAATGCTGGGGATTCATTTTAATGCCCAATTTTTGTTTCCTCTATTTCTTCTTTACTCAAAATTTCAAATCCAACTGTCTTTACTCCTGCCTCGAATAAAATTATTTAAAATTTTGAATCGCCAGTAACTCTTTCTGAACCTGCTTTCAAAGTTTCAATACCTGATTTTGTATTATCACCCTCTTCGGAAAATTGTTTCCATATCTTATCTGAAAAAGGAATCGCACTACCAATCGATCAATATGGGTCAAATTTGAAAGGAAAATGTAAAGGAAAAGAATCGTATCCCTATCTTTCTCATTATCTCCTCCATCGATCCGATAGGAAGCGACGCAAGAACTTTTGAAGGAGGAAGAGCAGGACCCTCTATCAGCCCAGATCCTCAAGAAGCAGAGACGATAGGAATTCATGGATTAGGATGATACTCCGCTACAACGTATTCAACACAAATTGTCAGTAGATAATTCTAATATCCGGAGAGGCCTATCTCATATCTCCATATTATATAGCTCTACTATTGATGTAATTCAGACTCATTCTGAGTCTTAGCTAAAACGTCTTATTCACAAAAAATAAAAGTGAATACTACAGGGAGACCCATCTACAGATTTTCTACACCGTGAAACCCACGGGCAGAAAAGTTTACGCGCGCACCCAATTTTCGTGAGAAAATTTCTCCCAAACCCACAATTTATAAAATTTGATTTCTTCGTATCATTTTTTTTTCTTCTTCTTCACGGGAATTTCTTCTTCAATTATTTTTCTGTTTTTCCTCCCAACTGTGACTTACGATCAATAATATTGATAGACAATATAATCACATGAAGATTGGAAACAATAGATGAATGAAATCGAAAGTTAGGGTTTGAGGTGATGTTCTGAGATGAATCGAGATCTTGCTGTTTTGTTATTTTCGAAAGAAGTATGAATGGTTTTTTTTTTAATTAGGTATTATAATTGAGAAGATAGATCTGAGATGTGTTTTGAGATGGAGATAGGGTTTGTAATTGTTTCAATCAAGTAGAACAAGAAGAAAATTTGACTTGAGATTTAGAAAATACAGGGAATAATAATAAAGCTTATTTGAGCTGGGACGATGAACAACGAAGAAGAAGAAGATGATGCTGTTATGAGTGCATAACATGTCATGCAGTCGAAAAAATGGATGTGTAACACATTATCCGTCATCTTTGTTATTTTGTGTGAAATTGAAATTGATGCATAGTGCATCATGCAGTCGAGAAATTTGTTGCATAATCTTTTATGCATCGAGAAAATGGATGCATAACCTGATATGTATCCTTAAATATGGCTGCATAACCAATTATGCATCAATTTTTTATGTACGCACTAAAATCAACAAAACAATGGCTACATAACTCGTTATAGATGCATAACTTTGTTATGCAGTCGAGAAAATGGTTGCATAATTCTTTATGCGTCTGCATAATGTGTTATGCATCTTTTTTTGGAGGATGCATAATGAATATGTAGTCAGTTTTCGAAAATTTTCCCTAAAACGATGATCACCTCCGATTTTTTCGTGAAAAACAAAAAATTGATATTGTTGTTTGTACTCGTTGCGTAGCTCTCTTAAAAAGATTTCCAACTATATAAAATTTGTAAAATTCCAAGGCGCCTATTTTTAGATATGTTATATCCAAGTTGCATTATCAATTATACCCCTGATGCATAACCCGTCATGCAGACACTTTTAATAATTTCATATAATTATGGGTGTCAGGGAACTAAAAATTAATTGTGGGCCTGACAATGAGAATATTATTTTTTTTGGGCCTGCCCCTAATTTTCCCAAAATAAAATAAAGGAGTCCCTCCTCTAAAATTGAAACCTGTTTTGAGGCATACTGATTTTTTTTGAGGCATACTTATTTATTATCCCATCTAGAGTGGTTTTATAAGGGGTGTCTAAAGGTAATGCAATTACTTATATATCCTTAAAAAATCTAATTACTAGAGCGCCCTTATCCTCATAAACCTAAAATCAAAAATCAAAATAACCTTTAAACTTAAACATTTTGGACTCTAATTCGATCAAGCAATCAATCAATCAAAGGATACACGAATCGAAGTGAGCGATGTTGGAGTGCGAAATCCAAATCTCAATTGCTCTTATACGTATTTTAGAATGCATTTGTAACAAACCCATCTTGTTTTTGAACGATTTTATTTTGTTTGATCGATAAAATATGATTTCAAAGATGAAATTAGGGTTTTCAGAAGGTCAGTTCGGCTGATCTTGGAATATCAATTTTGAGCCGAATCTAGTATATGATTTAGAGAAACACTATGTTCGGCTAATGCGATTTTGCTAGATTTTGTTCGAATCAACCGAACCTAAATTCGTCAGTTACAGAGTGAAGTTCGGCTGACAAGATATCAGCCGAACCTCTGTTTTTTGGAAATACACCTAGGTTCGGCTAACAACGATTTTGTTCGAATCAGCCGAACCTAAATTCATGAGTTACAGAGTAAAGTTCGGCTGATAACTTGTCAGTCGAACTGTTCATCTGATCAGTAGATCTGGGTTTTAAAATTCAAATTTTTGATAGATTCAACTTATAAAAAGGACATTAAACCTCGTATAGAAGTCTGCCCCTGATTTGAATCACACATTTTGGTCACTTCGAATCACTAAGATCTCAAAATCCAAGTTTTTTTTTCACTTTTTCTTCCTCTCAAAAATTTTAATTCTCTCACATAAATTTGATTTCTTTACTAATTTAACACTAATAATTTAATTTTTAATCAATCCTTAAAATTCCTAATTAACCAAATCTAACCATAATCATTAACATTAATTATGTAAGGATAGTTATGCCATTATCAAAAAGGATGGATAAGAGGTGATGTTGTTTTTTATTTAGTGATCCTATTTTGGCATTATTTAGTATGCCTCAAAAAAATGTAGCTCGCCTCAAAACAGGTTTCCTAAAAGGGGAAATTAGGGGGAGACCAAAAAAAAATATTCTCATTCTCAGGCCCACAATTAATTTTAGGTACCGTGACACCCATAATTATATGAAATTATTAAAAATGTATGCATGACGGATTATGCATCCGCATGACGAGTTATGCATCAGGGGTATAATTGGCAACGCAACTTGGATATAACATATCTAAAAATCCGCGCCTTGGAATTTTACAAATTTTATATCGTTGGAAATCCTTTTAAGAGAGCTACGCAACGAGTACAAACAACAATATTAAAAAAAAAATTCACGAAAAAATCGGAGGTGATCATCATTTTAGGAAAAATTTCGAAAACTGACTACATAACTATTATGCAGCCACCAAAAAAGATGCATAACACATTCTGCAGACGCATAACGAATTATGCAACCATTTTCTCGACTACATAAAAAATTATGCATTTGCATAACAAAGTTATGCATCTATAACAAGTTATGTAGCCATTGTTTTGGTTGATTTTAGTGCGTACATAAAAAATTGATGCATAATGCATTATGCAAACATATTTTCGGATGCATAACAGGTTATGCATCTATTTTCTCGATGCATAAAAGATCGTGCAACAAATTTCTCGATGCATAATGCATTTTGCAGCCATATTTTCGGATGCATAACAGGTTATGCATCAATTTTCACGACTGCATAACATGTTATGCAGATATTATTGTAGGTGCATGACAAGTTGTGCAGTCTTTGTTTTTGTTGGTTTCAATAGTGACGAAAAAGTTGATGCATAACGTGCTATGTAACCGTTTTCTGGACTGCATAACAAGTTATGCAACAAATTTTGTAGATGCATAACAGGTTATGCATCCATTTTCATAGCTGCATAACAACTTAAAACAACACCCAACAGATTAAAAACCAAATCTGATCTTGACATGTTATGCAGTCATAACAACGTGTCATGCATAACTAGCCACCAACTTCACAGCTCCCCATCTATATCTCGACAAAAATCAGACTCTTCAATCTCGGACAACAAGCACACCCTCATATCCATTGTTGCAGACGTAGAATAAAACATCATAGATTCAAGTCAAATCCTGGCAGCAAACCAAGCTGTCGTTGATAATGCTTCTTATGTCAAAACCTGATGTGCTAAACCCTGTAATGTCACACCATAAACCGCCTCCAACAATCCTTGTTCGGTACAAACACTAAACAACACCAATCTGCGGCCATTCATCTCATAAAACTGACGGCAGCTACACTCTTTCTAAGCTATTTTCAAGGACCCAAACTCTATCCGATGCTGAAACAAATTGGTACCCAAGTTAGCTCACCCTACTGGCTTCTAATTAACGCCACATCCGCTGCAAACAACCCTTGTACTCATCCCACAAACGCACAACAAACTAGCAAGGAAACGGTGCGGTCAAGCAGCTGCAGCTGGTTATGTTCTTGTTGTTTAGCCTTGACCAAATCTTCCACAGCACTAACCAAATTTGCGAATCATTATGAACCCTTTTCTTCCTTCTTTTCTCGATGCCAGAACTGTACCAAACCCTCACCATAGACAACATGTATCCTTCGATATCTTGATGGTTTCAAACCTACGGCAACAACACACAGCACCCACACAAACATCTGCAGCAGCATTTGTTTCTTCTCCTCTTCTTTCACGACCCAGATAATCAACAATGTCCATAGCAGCAACCATTGTAACAGCTGCGAACTAGGTGGTAATAAGATGGTGGTTCAGCTTTTCTGTCGAATAGTTGATATACGCTACCTGATGGTGTTGGTGTATGTTGAGAAACCATCTCCTTCAGCTCTCCAATTCCTGCAATTTCACATTCAACACAGCCCAATAACTCCACTTCTTCCAGGAATTATAAACTAGACTCATTCATCATCATTTACTGTCACAATCAACCACAACAACAACATCTCTTGGACATAGAAAAGAGGGGATGTAAGAAATTCTTCTTTCCTGGCTCTCTTGAGTTAAAATACAACCCAAACTTCTACATCATCTCGAGCTCCCGATTCTTCGAACACAACCACCAAAACCCATTTAATCAATCAGTCCCAGATCCCCTTTTCTTTTTTGATTTCAGTTTTGCAACTTCACCAAATTCCTTATCTGATCTTCTAAAACTTCATTCATAATCAATTACATCAACAGATCAGACCCTAACTTCTTCCTCTCAAACATTACCTCAACTGTAGATGATTCGAATCACAAACGAACCCTTGAATACAGCCAATCCAGTTGACAAACGAACCCAACTTGGTTACTGCAATTTCTAATCTCAATCGAGATTTTGGACTCCGCCGATAGATAGGAAACAAAGTTGTAGGGAGATACGAATCTGAGAAGAAGAAGAAGAAAAAAGACCGAAACATAATTTCAGAAATTATGGGTTTGAGAATAATTTTCTTCCAGAAAATGGGTGCGCGCCTGTGTTTTTCTGAGCGTGGGTTTCATAGTAGAAAAGTCTAGGAGAATGGGTCTCTCTGTAGTTTTCACTTCCTAAAATTCAAGGAGCCCAAAAGTACTGTATTTCATTGTTATTTGTTAAGCAATTAAAAAGTATTGGGCCGAAGTACCCGTTAAAAGTCCATTTCTCTATTTCTCTTTCATTCTTCTTCATTTCACATTTTAAGTTTTCAGTTAGAGTGGGAGAGAGAGATGACGAGTCTTATCAATTCAACTAGATATCTTCAATTCTCATCTCTTCCACCATTTTCTCATTCTTTTTCTTTTTCTTCATCTTCATCTTCTTCTTCCAATTCTGTAATTTCCTTAACAAGGAATTACTACAATGGATTTCATAAAGCTTCAAACTCTGCAAAAATACACTTACACTCTTCATCCACAAAAGTCTGCTCTCTTAGCTCTACTAATGAAGTCTCAGGTTGGTTTTCTTTTTCATCTCCCCTTTCTGGTTAATCATTTGCTTATTGGCATGGACTGGTTACTATGACTGTAAATTTAGTGTGGTGATCTGAAGGTGTTTGAAGAAAACCCTTTCTTTTTTTTGTTTTGGAATCTATAAATCTTTATGAATTCAGCTACTTCAAACCCTGTAGACTTGCAACTACTTCAAACCCTGTAGGCTTGAAGAAAACCCTTTCTTTCTCTTTTGGAATCTATAAATCTTTATGAATTCGGCTACTAATCTTTACTAATCCATTCATCATCCAGAGTAGAGACTACATTTAGAGTTAACTTCAGTTGTGTTTTTGAGTTGCTTTCTAGACTTGATATGTGTGGCCTTTTTGTGTCGACCAATGCTTTTGTACAGACTCTTAAAATGGACCTAGGGGGAGCACAGCCAAGTTTAAATTTATCTCCCTTGGTTTATTTCTCAGTCCCTTTGCTCTAGATATCTTATATTGGAACATTAATCTCAATTATGTTAATTCCATCTTGAATTACAATTTGTAGGTACCACTACAGAGAGTAACCAATCACTCGAGTTGAAGGTAATAATACGATACCTACCTGAATATAGTGTCGAATTGGTTTGTTCTTTTAGTTTTTGACATTTTAGTTTATGACCAAGCATATACATCTTTTTTGGTTGGGTGTCATTGTGCTACTGCAGAATAAGGCGGTGGAGGTGGCACCTGGGCTAAAAGGAACTATAATATTTCTACTTGGTAAGTGCCACTGGCCTATTACTGCATGCGGTAAAAGTATACACAATGAAACCGATAAAATTATGCATTTACTGCGTTTATTACCAGGCATGAAAAGCACTATGAAAACCAACTTGGGAAAAGTATTAGCAGATGCATTGAGATATTACTACTTTGATAGGTATAGCCATATGGATTTCCTACTTCTGATTGTATATCTACTTAATGTGGTAAAACTCTGTGGAGTTTCAACCTGAGAGAAGTCTGTTCTAATTGCGTGTATGTAGTGATAGCTTGGTTGAGGAAGTGGCTGGTGGTGAACAAGCTGCCAGGGATTTTAAAGAGAGTGATGAGAAAGGATACCGTGAATCCGAGGTCTAACTATTTTCACCACTGGTTTCTTATCATTAGAATGCAGTACTATCACAGATTCTATTAGATTTCATGGTGAAAGCTAAATTGGTTACTTCATATCTAACAGTGTGCGATTTTTAATGATAGACTGAAGTACTCAAGCAATTATCATCCATGGGCCGTTTGGTGGTTTGCGCTGGAGATGGTGCAGTACAGAGCTCAACTAATCTGTAAGAATTTGAAAAAAATCTTATCAATGGTTACTTTAATCCACTTGCAGTAATCACGCTTCTTGTTCAAACTAATGCAGTTCACTAGTGAGGTATGGAATTTCAATTTGGATAGATGTTCCCTTGGAAACTCTAGCTGCAGAAGTGATTGAAAGTGGTGATAAGGGTCCTTTCACTTCAGACGAGGTCAATTCTTTCCCCTCTATTGTCTTCTTTTTGTAACTCTCTCTGTGTTCGCATACTATGTCGCATTGAGTATGTGCCCCATGATTTTAGAACATTGACTGGAGGCAAATCAACTTCTAAATTCGTTTGTTACTATCAAGCCAAATTTTGTTACTGTCAACTCACTTGTAATATGGTCTACAATTTTGGATCCTCTGTAATTAACAGGTGATGATGAAGCTAAATCAACTGTACAAGGAAATGAAAGATGGATATGCAACAGCAGACGGAAGGATCTCACTCCAAAGTAAAGTATTTTCTTGGTGTAATAATTTGTACTACGTATAGTTTAAAGTTATTTGTTTGATGTTAGACAGTAAGATTTTATAAGGGCATTCCTTTGATATGGCAGATCTGGCTTATAAATTAGGATACGAGGACACAAACAATGTGACTACAGAGGATGTTGCGCTAGAGGTATCTACAAAAGTTTTGTATTGAATGAACAATGAGTAAACAATGTTTCAGTTGGAGCTTCTTCTTCACTGTCTTTTTACATTTGCAGGTGCTAAAGGAGATTGAGAAACTAACAAGAGTGAAGAAGATGATGGAAGAAGCTGCAAGACCATTTTGAGCCAGAGACTGAAGATTTTTCAAAGATGTCTTCTTCGCCGAACACTTCCTAGTAAGAAGCCCATTTCCACTGTCAATTGTTTATATTATGACCCTGTAAATTAATAAGTGGATCTTGAATTGAGTTGACAAGGAAATCAACACGGTTACTTGTTTGTCGTAAAACGTCTTTAATGTTATAGGCACATAAATGGAAATAGAAAGCTTAGAGCAAGTAAAGGAAAACTCTAAGAGCAGGGATTAGTATGTTATGGAGCGTTTCGTTTTTAAGCACTGTGGCATTTTATAAAACAGAAGGAAACCAAAGTAGGATACAGCTCTAAACCTGTAGGAGTAGGACTAGAGAGTATGACTGTAGGGTTTGTAATGCCCCACAATTTATGTTCAGAATATATCTTTCTTTAAAGGCTTGCCAAGTAAACTATATTTAATATTCATTCCCTTTTAAGTTACCAGTTTAAACATATTTACTCCCTTTGGAAGTTTTAATTGCATCCGCAATATCAAAAGTAAGAAAAAGAAACAATGTAGATCTCTGCGCAATGTTTAAATGGAACCTAGCCTAACATAGTACCTGAATAAAAAACAAGGTCAACAAATATAAGTAGTATCCAAGAAACTTAGATTATTATGATTCACTCACTCTTGAACCTAAGTATCACCATCACATACCCTCACCCCTGCATCTTTACCTCCAAACTTAATCCCGTCCACTGTTCTAGCACAATCTTTCCAGCTTTATTTCTGCACCTCTTCGTACTCTGCCTCTGGAGGTTGCTCACCACCTTTGGCACCGTTTTATGAAGCAGAAGAGTCACCACCTGAACCGCCAGACATGTGTTGACCAATCTTAGAGATTTCCTTGTTTGCAATATCAAGCTTGGCCTTGATCTCGTCAACATTATCTCCTGCAGATGCATGTCTGAGGTCAGATATGGCGTCCTCGATCTCCTTTGCAACCTCTGCTGGGATCTTGTTTTTGTATTCACACAAGCTCTTATCCATGCTGTAGATACTGGTATCTGCACTGTTCTTCATGTCTATCAAGGACTTCCTATCTTGATCCTTTTGAGCATTTAATTCTGCCTCTCTAATCATCTTTTCAATGCCACTCTCAGAAAGACCTCCAGATGATTGGATGGTAATCTGTTGCTCTTTACCAGATTGTTTGTCCTTGGCAGATACAGTTACAATACCGTTGGCGTCAATATCAAAAGTGACTTCAATCTGGGGCAACCCTCTGGGTGCAGGAGGGATACCCATAAGTTCAAATACTCCCAGTAACTTGTTGTCAGAAGCCATCTGACGTTCACCTTGCAACACACGTACACCAACTTGAGTCTGATTGTCAGCTGCTGTAGAAAACACCTGACTCTTCTTTGTTGGAATGGTTGTGTTTCTGTTGATCAACCTAGTAAAGATTCCACCAACAGTCTCAATACCAAGAGACAGAGGAGTGACATCCAACAACAGAAGTTCCTTGACATCTCCACGTAGGATACCGCCCTGGATGGCAGCACCCATAGCAACAGCCTCGTCAGGATTAACCCCTTTACTTGGAATCTTACCAAAGATCTCAGACACTACTTCTTGCACTTTAGGTACTCTTGTCATTCCTCCAACAAGAAGAACCTCATCAATGTCTTTCACCGACACACCCGCATCCTTCAAACAGCTCCTGCATGGGTTCTTGGTTCTTTCAATCAAATGATTCACCAGCGACTCAAGCTTCGACCTAGTCATGTGATGTTCAAGTGCTTAGCTCCTGAAGCATCAGCCGTGATGAAAGGAAAGTTGATCTCAGTCTGGGTGGTAGATGACAGTTCAATCTTAGCTTTCTCAGCTGCCTCTCTAAGCCTCTGAAGTGCCAATCTATCCTTTGACAGAACAATTGACTCAGTTCTCTTGAACTCACTGACCAAGTACTCCAACAGGGTGTTGTCAAAATCTTCTCCACCCAAGAATGTATCACCATTTGTAGCTTTTACCTCAAAAACACCGTTGGAGATCTCAAGGATAGTAACATCAAAGGTTCCACCACCAAGATCAAAAACTGCTACGAGTCCCTCCTTATTGTTAAGCCCATAAGAAAGAGCAGCTGCAGTTGGCTCATTGATGATTCTCTGAACATCTAAACCAGCAATTCTCCCTGCATCCTTTGTAGCTTGTCTCTGTGCATCATTGAAGTAAGCAGGAACTGTGATGACAGCTTTGGAGACACTCTTGTTAAGATAGGCCTCTGCGGTCTCCTTCATCTTAGTAAGTACAAAAGCACCAATTTGGCTGGGTGAGTACGTCTGGCCATTAGCCTCAACCCACGCATCACCATTTGGAGCCTTAACAATCTTGTATGGTACCATCTTCATGTCTTTCTGTGTCTGGGGGTCATCGAAACGACTAGAAATCAAACGCTTTGTTGCGGAGATGGTGTTGGTTGGGTTAGTCACTGCCTGACGCTTGGCTGGAACACCCACAAGAAATTCTCCCTTGGGAGTGAAGGCAACAACGGAAGGTGTGGTTCGTGCTCCCTCAGAATTTTCAATCACCTTGGCGGTCTTTCCTTCCATCACTGCCACACACGAGTTGGTAGTTCCAAGATCAATACCAATCACATCATCACCAAGAGGTTTTGAGCTGAATAATCTAGCTACACTGCCCAATCTCTGACTCAATGTTCTAGCAGTCCATGCTGCTGCACCAGTTGCAGGCAGACATCTAGAAGCTAAATCAGTAGATTTTAGAGCTGATCGAGCTGATCTAAGGAGAATCGAAGTCGCCATTAACAATTAGACTTGATTTCAGAAGGAAGAATTAGAGAGAGGTTTTGATGTAGAATTTTGTTTGGGGTTTTATGGTTTTGGCTTGAAGTTTGAACCCTCTTTCACAAGAAAAGAAGTGAGGATTGTTCTCCAAGTTTTTTGCACTCTCTTGCGGCTTAAGAAAAGATACCGTGAAAAAGACGAGAAGTTCTAATGAAACGATTATGGTAGTAAAGTGTTGCAAAAATACACTAGAGTCAACCTCAGTGAGCAGCAGGATACGCATCTGCTTATCCCACCAGAAGAAAGGGAAAACTTTGCTAACTGTTTACTATGCCAGGATTTCTTCCAGTCATCCGACAAAATGCTCCAAGCGACCACTCGTAAGAGAGTGCGCACCAAATCGGACTCAATGTTTTGACATGTCTCAACGGATTTCTCACGGCATGTCAAGGATTGCCATATTTTAAAGGAAAAATTATCGGACGCCCAAACACTCTGGATGCTTTTGGGTGACATGTATCTGAGTAAATCAAGTGGATGCTAATTGTACAAAGGGCCGAATCAAGTGGATGTCATCAAGTCCATTTTAATGGCTCTATACATTATGTCAGTCATAGATCAAATTGATAGAGCAATTAGAGATTTTCTATGGAATGATCATGAAAGTAATAAAGAATTCATGTAGGATGTGGTGGCTTGAGCTAAATTGCTAATAACTGTTTAAGAATTTTATTTCAGTTAATTATTGTAAAATATAAACTCTAATTATTAGACCATTCAGCTGAGAGATAACTACTAAACTCAACCAATAACAAGAAAACCAAGATATCATCCTTTCAGCTCTCTCAAAATGATCCATAAGTAATGATCATCTACGGTTATGTCTAACTCTCCATGTAATTATCACCATTATGGCCGGTGTCACTGTAGTACAGTGGTAAAATTATTGGATGATGAAACCAATGATCAGAGTTCGAAACTCGCCGGCATCAAATTCTTTACCGATCAAAAAAAAAAGAAAAAATTATTATCATTATGAATTTTCCTTTTTCTGTAAATCTGTAACATACCCTCCTCGGGTTAGAAGCAAATGTAATTGCATTATCTGAATTAAATCGCCTTTTGAGCAAGCACTTGAAAGCATATGCCAACCGGCTTAGTAGTGATCAAGTTATGTTTTGTATGTCTAAGATTTAAGTATGAGGAGGGATCCCCTCAAACTTTTATTATCAGACTATCTTACACGTTGGGCGTCATTTTTGCGAATAAAAACCAAACCGTAACGGATTTGAAGCTAATATTTTGGGGATATGTTCCTCTTACCAAATTCTACATACTGATTACTGACCAAAAATGAGCGTATTCCGAGACATAACACCGCCATCTACTACTTTGAAAATGAGCCGTTGAAAACCAACAGATTTCTAGCCGTCGAAATTAAGACCGGTAGATTGTGAATAGTTTTATATTTCGAAATGAGCTTATTTTTGGTAGGCATGTATAACTTGGTAAAAGGAACATATCCCCAAAATATTAGCTTCAAATCCGTTACG
Source organism: Papaver somniferum (assembly GCF_003573695.1). NCBI lineage: Eukaryota > Viridiplantae > Streptophyta > Magnoliopsida > Ranunculales > Papaveraceae > Papaver > Papaver somniferum. The sequence continues at coordinate 150,078,005 of NC_039361.1, forward strand.
GTTTGATTTTGGTTTGCAAAGATATCGCCCGACGTATGAGATAGTGTGATAATAAAAGTGTAAGGGGATCCTTCCTCTTTTAAGTATTGCAATTTCTATAAACAAGTTGGAGGGAGTACTGGACCAAGAGCAACTTCTAGCACATTCTTACAAAAGGATTCTGCCGGTCCCTGTAACTGTTGCTCTTTTTGTTCTTGATAAGTGAGTTTAATTTCTGGAACTTTAATGTCTTTACATGGGAATGTTTTGGACCTTTTAGTGCAGTTAAAACACCCCTACTTGGTCGTATGCGTAACGCTTTGCAATTAGAAGAAAGCATTGCCTTATACCATGTCGACTACATGCAACACTGTGAATCCGTACGTTTTGAGCTCCAGGGAAAATAGATATGCATTCATCCCCACTCTGAATACATTTTTACACGAGTGAACTACGATGCGAAAAATCTTAGCATTCATAGACGTTACGTTCTGGACTAGGATGTTATGCGTCTATAGAACGCAAGCGTCTGCAAAGAAAAGAACTACAAGAGTGGTCTACTGATAGAATTAGTTAAAAAATCAATGAAATAGTGAGTGAGGGGGTCAGGAAAAATAGAATTTTGTCCCTCCAAGTAGTGATGCAACGATGCTAAAAAGAGGGGCTGAAATCGAAGGAAGAAGTGTTGGAGCTGTATTCTCTCAGCATGAAATCATTTGGGTGGAAAGGGAGGCAGGAAAAACAGAACTCTGGCTCCTTAAGCCAGGATATCTTGATGTTGGAAAGTGGAATAGAGTAAACTATGAGAGCGCACACCTAATTGTGGAGAAAGGAGCAGAAAAATCCATAATTAGGGAAAAACAGAACAAGGTGCAAATGGAAGACAAGAAGGAAGAATGCAAAGTGTCAACCAGTGCTACTGACTGTCAGGTAACTTCTACTGAAAGAGTGCCAGATAGTACGGCGAAGCATTTTGAGGTGAGGAGGAAATATGCTAGAAAAACTAACACGAGTTATAAAAGAAAAAAGGAGGATCACAGTCTAAGACGATATCTGTAATAAGAAATGTGCATGGAACTAAACTTTCTCTAGCAAAGAGGAAGATGGATCAGGATGAACCACGGAATGTGGTAAATTCTCTGAAGATGCAACAATATGGAATGAGATGGTCAGCTTCCTATTCAAGATGGAAACCTGTTTAACATTGGAACAACCACAAATCAGTTACCACAGACATACAAAAAAGCCATACAACCAGAAAAAGCTTCTTTTGATCTTAATTCCTCTGCGGGTGTTACAATTTCTCCGATGGGTGGAACCATTATCCGGTCTCAGAGTACTATGGTGGACAAAGCAACTGATGGGATGAAAGGCTCACAACTGACACACCAGAATATTCCCACCGGCCATGGTATTCAGGTACAAAATGTTTCTCATCCTAAATACTCTACAATGCATGTTTTTTTATCCCAATTATCTAAATCACTTTGGTAATCTCAGTGCATACCGTAACTCCAATCATAATCTTATAGTGTGCTTCAAATTCCATTTGTTTAACAATCATTATATGCATTATGTTGGTAACCTTAAAGTGCTTAGTTGGAATTGTCAAGGATTGGGTAATGATGCTGCCCAATCACACTTAAAAAGATATGGTTAACTACCATGACCATGACCATGACCCTGACATTACATTCTTAAGTGAAACTAAGAACAAAAGATAATTTGTGAGTAGAGTCATATTGGGTCTAAATTATAAGTTTTATTCATAGTGAACCCATTGGGTTTGCGAGAGGACTAGTTGTTGCTTGGAAAGTAGGAATCCGCATTGTTGTTTGCAAAGGCAGATATTCAAAATGTTAACACATTGTTTGATGTAGTTGACAAATTCAGTGAGATATCGGGACAACAGATAAATTTTCAAAAGTCTGCTGTGTTCTTCTCGAAACACATCCATCCAAGACACTGCCGTATGTTGCTGAGAAGGCTGAAAATGAAGAAGATGACACTAGATGAAAAGTACCTTGGAATTCCCTTATTCTTAAACCGAAAGAAAACAAGTTCCTTCTTAAGGTTAGTGGAAACAATGACAGCAAGACTGTCTAAATGGAATGGAAAGTTCATAAACCAAGTAAAGTAGGCAGATCTGTTATGATTAGAAGTGTTCTCAGTACTATGCCGTCTCATCACATGGGCGTCTTTAAGTTACCAGAAACCACTATTAAGGAAATGGAAAAAGTCCAAAGATCCTTCTGGTGGAAAAAAGAAGATGGAAAGGGTTTCTACTTTATGTCTTGGCCTTCAGTTGGAAAGAATATAATACAAGGGGGTATGGGTTTCCGTGATCTCTCAGTATTCAACAAAGCTTTACTTACCAAAACAGCATGGAGGTTATGCAATAAAGAAGATCATCTCTGGTCAAATGTTATGGAACAATGTTACTTCGCAGACGCAAATGCACTGCACGCAAAAAAGAAGAAAAATGCTTCGTGGGCTTGGCAAAGTGTCTATAATATGATGGGTTTTATCAAGGAGTTTAGTTTGTGGATTGTTGGCAATGGAAATAAAATTTTAATGTGGGAAGATATTTGGTTGCCAGGCACTAACAAACCACCATCACCAATGTCACCAGTAAAAGCAAGCAACTACAGATATGTGTCAGAATTAATTGATCAACAGTCTTAAGTCCTGGAATATTCAACTTATACAGCGCCTCTTCAACCAAGATGATTCTGATATAATTCTCAACATTCGTATTCCCTGGAGTTGCGAGGACAGACTAATTTGGACTCTTACAAGGGATGGACAATTCACTGTCAAGTCTGCATATCGTAAGTTGTTAGACATCAAAAATAGTGGTGTTGTTACTTATGATGCGAATATAGCAAGATTCTGGAAGAAATTCTGGAGTATTGATACTTTGCCGAGGGTTAAACATTTCCTTTGGAAGTGTTTAACTGATATTATCCCTTCAAACGAAAGAATGGCTAGAGTTATGGGTTGTAGAGGGAACATCTGCAACATATGCAACCAAGGGATAGAAACCACAAGCCATATTCTTATGGAATGCAGTTTCTCTAGGGCTGTATGGCTCACTGTTCCAGGTGGATTACACATCATACAAAGAAGTAATGGGAATGTTGCAGAGTGGATCAAAAGTTGGTTTAAGGATACAATGGTTGATCTCGTTGATGATTGGATAGTGAGAATGGCAAACACGGCATGGGAAATTTGGAAGGCTAGATGTTGTCATACCTTCCAAGACATTCAACCAAATGCAGTGGGTGTAGTAAAGTGTGCTCAATTGCTGAATTTGGGGACAGGAAAGGCCATGAGATTAAAGCACAAGAAGGATACACACACTCAACAAATAAACAGAACCCCCTTGTCTTGGAACCCCCCTAATGCTCCTTGTATTTCAATTTGCTGTGATGCTTCTTATAAGAAATTGCATAATACTCATCATACTGGAATAGGACTAATATTACGTAATTTTGCAGGTTTCTTTGACCGTGGGAGATGCGCCTATGCAAATCAATATGTGAGTGCAGAACAGGCTGAGTGTGGAGGTCTTCTGATGGCTATGGAATGGGCACAAGAAATAGGCATACAACAAGCTTGTTTCGAACTGGATGCGAAGGTTGTAGTCGATGCAGTCAATGGAGACCATCACGCTGTGGCTTGGGAAAACCAATCAGTTATCATAGACATTAAGTTTATGTTAAGCAGACAACCATTATGGTCCTGCAAGTCTATTAGTAGGGAATGTAATAAGCCAGCTGACAAATTGGCTAGGCATGCGAGAGTTTTTAAAAATTCTAGTATTTGGTTGATAAGTCCTCCAACTTTTATTGCTTCTGCTTTGGAAGAAGATGGAAACTTTGTAACTCAACTCAGTTAGTAATACAATTCTTCTTTGCATCAAAAAAAAAAGAAGTAGGAATCCGCATTGAAATGGGTCTGTTTTGTGACAATTTAATAAACTGCCATGTTCTAGATAATGCTACAAGTAAGGAATGTGTTCTGTCTCGTAATTATGGCCCCTCCAACTGGCCACAAAAGATATCTTTCCGGAAGTACATATCGAGTTTGGCCAATTCTTTTAGTGGGGAATGGATAAAGATGTGCGATCTTAATCTTACTCTAAATGCCTAGGAGAAAAAAAGGGTTGGGTGTTTCAATAATTCTGAAGCTGAAAAGATTAAACAACTTTTAGAACTTGCAAATCTTGAAGACCTAGGGTGTATGGGGTATAAATTCACGTGGTCTAATAGAAAACAGGGTAGTGGGTTGACGGAAGCGAAACTGGATAGGGGACTGGCAAGTGCGAGATTTTTTGGTCAAAACAAGAATGGCATCAAACACCTGTTAGCAGTGGGTTCAGACCATTCTCCAATCATGCTCAATACTAATCCACTATCAAATTCAGGTCACAAGCAATTCAAGGTTCTGGGTATTTGGCTAAATGAATAGTCATGTTTGGATATCATAACTACCACATGGGGTATCCGGTTACAGGGAGTACTGATTATAGGAAACCAAACACTACTGTTAGAGAACTGATCGGTCGAACTCGCAAGCGTTGTTATCTCAAGCTTGTTTACTAAAACTATAAGTCTTGATTTCTAGTCTACTTATAGCTATGTCTCGGATTAAGATAGTAAGTGTATTTGAGCTTTAGACTCCATGGCGTTCATCGAATGAAGACGAAGAACTACTCAAGTGAACTTGTGGAACTTCATCAACAAAAGGTATGTGGAGACTTAAACTTATCTATCACTCAAAATTATAACTATTTTATCTCCTATTTGAGACAATAGTCGTATTGCTATATAGACTTCAATTATACACATTTGCTATTTCGAGCTGAGTTTAACTCACTTATCAATTTCTCGAAATATGTGTTAGTATGCTTTCGCTTTAACCAAGTTCATCTTTACTCTTGACGAAAATCATATTGATTATTTCAATAACTTGAAAATCGCTTTGATGCTTTAGTTTGTGCATAACAACTATTGTCGTGCTCTAAAAAAGTTTCAATGATTGAAATGAGAGTTTAGAACAAGTAACCATGTTTGGATATAAACATAGTGTGTAAAATCCAAAACCGGGAACCTAAGTATGCGTACCCGTACACGTACTAGCTGGTTGTTGGAAGTACGAAACTAAGGTATGCGTACCCGTACGCGTACTGGCGGAAGTTTGGGTTCCGTGAATTTCTGCTGGAGTTTGGAAGTGTGAATTGGTATGCGTACCCGTACGCGTATTGGCGTAACCAAACTCGGTCCGGCTACTTAGGTATGCGTACCAGTTTGCATACTTAAGTAGGTTACTTTATAAAATCGATTTGTTCATGAACTAAAACATTTATATAATAAGGAACACAATCTTTTGCAAACCGTGGCTATGATGTTCATGAATTGATTCGAGTGAATCAAAATCGATTTTGCTTCAATTGTATCTTGTATACTTCTATGAGATCTAAGCAATTGAACAACTCTCTAACTAGTTTCATTTAAGTCATTTGAACTAGTTATGGTAAAGATGAATAAGGTTGATATGAAAGTGCTCATATGGCTAACCATTGGTTAACTATTGTTGAACCGACTAAGTGTACAAGTTTAGGTACGGTTACTCCAACCTAAATGAAGGTACATTTCATTTGTGTATAACAAGCTAAGTTCGATCTAACGGTTGAAAGATATTAGCTTGAATCTAATCAGGTTTTCATCTAACGGTGAATATTGAATTCTTTATTACCAAAGTAACTTAGATTGCAAACCTGATTTGAAATCTATATAAAGGAGAACTCTATCAACTGGGAAATCTAATCCCCACACCTCATGTGTGATACTAGTTGCATAATCTAGAGTCGATTCTCCTTTAACCTTAGGTTTTTCACGAAACCCTGTAGGTTAAAGACTTAAAGACTTCATTGGGATTGAGAAGCCAGCCCCAACTATTTTCTCTGTAGTTACGTGTTCTGATCTTGCTTTTTTCTATCGTGATTGAGTACTATCTTCTTTAAGATTTTCTCGAGATTTTATCTCTGATAGGCAAGATTCAAAAGTAGTCACAAACATCTTTGTCTCATCGTTTGTGATTCCACAATATCTTATTTCGTTAATCGATTAATATTATTGTGAGGTGATTCATAAAACTAGGTTGTTCTTCGGAAATATAAGTCTGGTTTATCAATTGGTTCTTGTTCACCTTGATTTATCAAAAGATGTAACAAAACTTGTAGGTATTTCTGTGGGAAACAGATTTATCTATTCAATAGACTTTTGTGTGTGATACAGATTTTTTTATCAAGTCTTCGACTTTGGGTCGTATCAACTCTTAGTTGTGGGTGAGATCAGCTAAGAGAATCAAGTGCGCAAAATCAGGCGTGGTTATTGAGGCATAAAGAACGTAATTGTACCTTGATCAGTGTGAGATTGATTAAGGCTCACCTACATTCCAGTCCGAAGTTCATTAGTAGTAGGTTAGTGTCTGTAACGGCTTAATACAGTGTGGTGTTCAAATCTGGACTAGGTCCCGAGGTTTTTCTGCATTTGCGGTTTCCTCGTTAACAAAACTTCTGGTATCTGTGTTATTTCTGTTCCGCATTATATTTTGTTATATAATTGAAATATCATAGGTTGTGCGTTGAATCGATCAATTGGTAAATACAACCTTTGGTTGTTGATTGAAATTGATTGATCTTTGAACATTGGTCTTTGGTACCGTTCAAGTTATTTCTCTTATATTCAATCAGGATCCCAAATTACTATTTGTTTGATTGCGGATTGAATTGAGAAATTAAGATATAACTCTTTGATATAGTTTTTCTTATGATTGAGTCTGACTGTCTAGTTGATTCTCTTGAAAGTATTTCGGAGTTAGTCCATACAGATTGCTAATCGAATTATTGGGTGGTGTTGTTAGACCCCCGCTTTTTCAATTGGTATCAGAGCAGGCAAACACGTTAAATACCTCATAAGTCTGTGTTTGTAGCGATCTGATGTTTGTAGCGATCTGACTTTGTGGATAGAAGTTTATCTCTGTGTTACGCATACGCAGTATGTCTTCTAATGCTTTTAACTATGTCAAATGTCTTGGGCTTCCCTCAAAGAATAACTCCTTAGTTGATTCTTCCGAATCCCGAGGAAAAAGCAAGACAGTTGACGTTATGACTGAAGTTGAAAAGAATTTCACCAGAACTCAAAAAAATTCGGCCGAGTCGATTGATTTTAACAATCATGCTCAACTCCTGAATGAATTTGAAAAGTCTCTTGGTCGAGAACGGGAACTCTACTATATTACTGACCTTCTCTAACAATATAGAGAAACTCGTTCAATAAACTGCTATACAGCGTGAAAGGATTAGTACTCTTGAGAATATTGTTAAAGACAATTCAGTCAGAGAAAAATGTTTGATCGAGACTCATTCATCTGATCTGAACAGTCTTCGTGTTGAAAAAGAAGGACAGGTTGCGTCTCTTCTCTTAGCCCAGGAACATTGCAATTCCCTGGAAAGGGAAAACTCTGTTTGCATGAGAAAATGCTCTTCTATGCCAATCATTAATCCTCAAGTGAAATTGCATTACACGAAGAGAAGTTCTCCAAAGGAAGTTTCTGCTAAGAAATATTCGTGTTTCTTGCAATCTTCTAATAGGGATATAAACTTAAAACAATTGCCTACCAATGTCTCTCTTCCACGAACTTGTTCCTTCTGTGGGAAAAAGAATTACCATGTTTACGTTGTTTTGCTAGAAAGAAACAGATTTCTGATCTTCAAAATCTACTTATGTTCATTGTCGACAGAGTAAACTCTCTACGGACCACTACAATGGATTTCATTCTTGCAGTAAAACAGGACTCTCGTAAAATGGATTTCAATGGTCACTCATCTCGAAATCCCCACAGGAATCGTGTCCCTCCGTATGGTACAAACTCTTACACCACTAAAACAACATATTCCCAGTATTTATGAGAATAACTCTGGTAAATCTAAGTCTAGATGGTGGAGACATGTCTCTTCTAATCCTTTGGAACCAATTTCTACAGGTCCTAGACTTAATCCTCGTAAAAATTTCTCTGATGGATCACCTAACAAGGTTATGATAAATTCTTATGGAATAAGAAATAACCGAAAGAAGGTAAAGAATACAAGGTTCAAACCTTCAGATGGAATTCACTACTCATCTCTCAATACTCATAGTGGGATTACATCTCACTTGACTACCTAATCGTAGGCAATTTCATTCTTGTATCTAACTTGAGAGATGCAAGAATGACATTTGGGAGATACTCAAATCTACTGTAGTTTTCCAGTTGTATTGTCTTTGACTATACTATTTTCTTTTATTTTAAAAGTAGGGTCACTTAGTGACTCCTTGTTGCTCTGTATCCCCTTCTTATGCTCTGATTAAATTTTTAATTATTGAGTCATGATGATGAGGGATATATGAAAACAGAGAGTATTTTATTCTTCTTGGTTCTCTACTGATCTGTTATTTTAGACTAGTCCACGAACGTCCGTGTATCTCTTGGGAGTTTCGGGGTTTCCAGAACAAGGGTGTCCCTATCTTGTTTGAAAACATATATATATATATTATATTTTTTTCCCTCCCTAATAAAAAAAAGGTATGGAAAACTCCTCAAGACCTCAAGAAGTTGTGAATCTTGAGATGGAAGAAGACTCTAAAGGATGCGATTCTGTTCAAGAACTTGTTTTGAAAAGGATGATTGAAAGGAAAGAGTACAACTCCTGGGTTGGAGAATCTGCCAAGGATTTAATTCTTTTACAGAATGACTCTATGGTCGAGTTTGCAAATCTTCAACTACAAATAAATCAGCTTATTGATGGTCAGGCCAAAATCCTTGAAAATCAAAACACCTTGATCAGAAATCAGAAGAAACTCATCATGGACTGTGTTAAAGCTAGGCATCAATGTTCTCACCCATGAACATGGTGTCTCTACGGTCAAAAGAATCAAGGATATCAGTGATACATTTTATGATGGACCCTTTCAAAGGTATGATGTTATCAAATAAACTTGATATTTTTAATGTCTAGGAAACTTCATATGAGAATTTATTCTTGTGTTTTAAGAAGGATATTTAGGGTTTGGAATAGAAATTATTGTGAGTACACATAGATATTTCCAACGATTTTCATCTTGCAATGTTTTTAGATTTATTTATTTAAATGCTAAAGTTTATTTAGAAGATGATTTTGCAGTATTTAATCTTTATACTGCAAGCATTTCTATGAATTTCTTTGGTAGTTTGCTTTTTCACTTTATATAAATACAACCTATATATCAAACCTAAAGGATGGGACTCATGGGCTCGTACTATATATCAAACCTCTGTAAGAATTTCTATCTCGTGCATATGTATTGTTTTATATTTATACAAAATCTCTTAATCGTATTATCTCCTAATTGTAGGATCATACGAAGGTTGTGCGTGTTTGCCGAAACCAAGCCGCGGCTCATTGGAATTTGTCTAAGGAGCATGAAGAGGTTCAAGCAATAGTTAAGGATTCTGGTCTATATCCTTTGGTTGAAAATATTCTAGGATTGAGTGTTACCGGCAAATCAATTGTAGAAGGATATAATCATTTGTTTGAGATAGAATGGACGAAGTTGCACGGGCTTACTAAAAATTTGCTTGGTTTGGACTACAAAACTTCTGTGGAAAGCTTCTATGTATCTAAGATTAGTAGGACAAAGACCATCAAGCTGACTGATGGTTCTTTCAATTGAGTTGTTATATAAATAGGTTCGTTGAGACTTGTGAAAGCAAAAGATTCTAGATTTAATTTTAAGACTAAAAATATAGCAAACTTAAAGAAAAAAGAAATGAAAAATATGGAGAAGACTGGGGATATGTGATGTAGTTTTATAGTGATAAATAAAGTTCGTTCAACTCGGACTTGTGTAGACTCGATTTCAGACTTAATAATAAAGAAAATATATACACAAAAAAAATTGTCACAATAACGAGAGGTACTGAGACTCGGGATTTCACCAATTTTCATACTCATGTGGTTCAAAAATCAATTCTACACAATTATAGCTCATATGATAAAGATTATTGACTCTTATTTTTTGCCAAAGTAGATTCCTAAAGTAATGACTATAAATCTAAAGCATGGGACATCAAAACACTTAAGCTAAGCATGACCCGTCAATTGAAATCACAACCATTCAAGAGAAATCATATATCAATTCAATTTTAGAGCAAAAAGTCATATAAAGAATTAATAGAATTACCACAATGATGTAAAAAGGGATTTCTCCGTCGTCCCAGTGTTGGGTTCAGCTCCTCATATCAAAAACATGCTCAAAATATTTATTCATGGCTCCAAAGTGTTTGAAGAGAGTGAAAATACAAGAAAAAGATAAAACAGATCAATTGCAACGTTTATATGCGTGGCAGATCGACTGTTACTAACGATACAGAAGATGTAAGACTGCTGGGAACGATACTATGTGTGTCGTGGATAAACCACACTTTTCTGCGGCTGACTTGGGTCGTCTAATGTTCTTCAGCTTCGTCTTCTTCCTCCTGCTGCTGCAACTTTCTCTGCAGCGTAATTTCTTCGTACCAGAGCTTCCCCTAAACTACGTAAAGGCCCCCAAACTACTCGACCCCCTCTCTGAACTTCCAGCCGCTCTTATATACACCTCAGGACCAATAAAACCTCCCGTAAATCTTTTGTTTCTTCTCTTCTTTTATTCGCTGCCAAGTTGCGAGTAATCCTCTCCAAGTTTTATTTACGAGTCTTTTTAGTCCAATCTGACGTCCCTGAATCTCTCAAGGATAAAACTAAATCAACATAGCGTAATCTTTCCTATATTTTCACGTAACTTCCAAAAATACAAATAAAATCCCGTCAACTTCGTTTCTTCCCTGTTTTATCAAATCGGTAAACTTATCCCTGTTTTTACGAATCCAAGAGAGTTACCAAACTTGCTTTGAGGTCTAGTATTAATACCAGTCCATATCCGGGTTCAAATCCAAGAAAATATTGACCCAAAATCCTTCCAAAGTAACACACAGTGACTGTATGGTTTATGCAGGTGAAGTTATATTTTCCCGCCAAATTTCAAATGGGAAAAGATGAAGTGCCCCTATCCAAATCCCGGGTGCCTTTAAGACTTGGGGTGTCCTGGGTGTAAATAGCAAGTGGTTTCCCCTTAGTAAGTGAGTGCCCCTTATCCAAATGAGGGGTGCCTTTAGTGATTTTCTCCCACGAGCTCAAATACTACTTTTCGAGCCAATTTCACCGCAAATGCTTATTCCTTCAAAAACACCTACAAAGACATAAAATACTATAATAAACACAAAATTGAGCATTAAAAATACATAGAATTGAGATCATATCAGACACGAAAATGTGTCTATCAAATACCCCCAAACTTATTATTTGCTCGTCCTCGAGTAAATCAAAAATAAAATCCTAAGTCACTGTCGCAGGCATCGTCGATTGCATTTAGCGTATGCAATAAGCCTTTAAACCCCTAGGTGTCTCTAGTGGCGGAGTGTTGTCTCCGGAGGGCTTACCAGAGATATACCCATAAAACCTTTACTCCAGACCCTAGCTATCTACACAGAACCTTGGAAGGCACTAAAGAATCTCCTTGGTTGGCATACTTATTGACTACAGGAGGAAGTACCCTGATGCGAAATTCCAATTGTTGTACACGAGTTTGCACTCAAGCATACTAAAATTCATATATAAGTGACAGAGCTCTATTTAGATAGTCGCACTATGGACATCAATATCCGGAGTCAAAACTAATCACATGGATAGATCAAGAAGATGGATATAGAGAAAAACATAGATGGTTTTGATGTTTACTAGGTGAACGGTGTTTCTCATATCTGTCTGAAGGCCTCCGCCAAAATGAACCTATCCTAATGGACTGAGATACTAGTCTGACTAATATCAACACACTGGCATATACAAGGGTACCGGTGGTCGATAATCCTAACTCTAGGTCAACACAACTGGCATATATAAGGGTTCCAGCGGTCGACTTTATTGAATTTATTCCAGTTGGTCTGATGGTCTGGTCACAGTTTTTTTTTTTTTTTCAATCACTCTAATTCACCCTATCATTGGTAACAACTTGAATCGTGAGCCCCACCTAATCACTTAGAGAAACATAGTTTAAAAACAAAACAAAATAAAAACAGAAATGAAAAAGACTCAACGAGATATGGTGAAACTATCATGTTATTTCTAACACCTGAGCTCTGTGCTTTTATGAATAGACTCTTTAGATGTTGCCATCTAGTCAGATTCGTTCCTCAACTCCTACAACCAAAATGCTTCCATCCACTTAGATTGGTTAGTGCCATCCTTAATAGGCATAAATTTCTAGGATCTGGAGTTTAATTATGCAACTAAGAAATTTCTCATATACCCCCAAACTTAAATCTAACATTGTCCTCAATGTTCCAAAGGTGAAATTAAAAGCATGAACAAGGAGAAACTGTTACCATTTGAAGCAAAAGAGATAAGGAAAGATATTACCGTGTCGCATGAATATTGGGTTACCTCCCAAGAAGTGCTAAGTTTAATGTCTTCAGCCAGACTAAGAAAGGATTAGTCACCTTATAAAATCATAAAGTAATAGCCGAAATATCTGTGGGTCATCAAAACCAAATAGAGCTATCACAAGTAAAAGAAATCTGCAACCTGTCAAGAAAATAAACAAATAAACCAAATAGGTCATGCATGTTTTACAATTCCATGGAAATAGTTTTTTGACCAAACGATGGAAAACATGTTATTTCCATATAAAGATGGCTAATTCCATGGAATTAATTCCTATCAAACACAACCTAAATACAAATAAATAAATCTCATTTTGAATAAGAAGTGATTATTATAGAAAGAGTAAGATCAATATCATATCTAATAACTCTCCTATTTATCCAATTAATCTCTAGTAATGTACAAAGAATAAGTTACTTTAGAAGGGTTTGTTAATCAATAAGTTACTTTATAAGATATTGCTTCCGTAGAATTTTTATAGTTCCTATAAGCAATAAAATGAGCTGAGATTTAAGAAATTAGTAATTCATTTAATTTCAAATAATTTTATGTACGTAGATCCCAGTTTTTTCCATAACTTAAGAGTCGATAAAAAAGACTATAAGGGGATAAGTAGAAAAAATCTATTTCTTTTATCACTATCAATTTAGATGTATTATTATTAGCACACAACAAAATCCTAAATTTATTTTCATTAACAAATGGTATGTTCGGATGACCGAAATTGACGAAAAAAATTATACTCCCTCTGTCCTAGGAAGTATATCACTTTTCCTAAGACAGAGGTAATATAATATAGCAGGAGGAAAAAAATGAAAAATGAAAAAAATTTGTAGTATTTCATGTAGTGGACGACCTGCCACATTCTTCCATCAACGTTACATTATACAGTTGACCGGGGAAAGAAAAAATGAGAGAAAAAAGGAAGTGTCAAATAGTTTATCTAACGGATCCACATAAACATTATTAAGTTAACAGGAGAGCACACGTCACCAATATGATTTTAAATCCTCTCAACCCATTTCCATTAGGAAGTATATTCCCAGCCATCCCATACACAGTAGTTTAGGGTACCAAGGTTAAGTATTCTTGTATATCACTTGATGCATATTGACCTCCACCCCCGTAATACACATCCTAAGGGTTCTTTAATATGTAGGAGTTCACACCGTGCAACAAACTTGATACTAAGTTCTATAACCAAACTGGTTTAATCAATACCCGAAAGTAATATTTTTGTAAGAAGGTTAAATATTGCCAGCATTGATTATCAACCGGAATTAATGCCATAAGGTTTTAGTTCATGGTATGGCTAGCCTACAATAAGCTACATGTAGATGAAATTTGAAATCGCGATTTTATTTTATCTTTTTACGCCTGTTCCCAACACTAACTATTGCACAATGACTTCTACCATTGCCCACTAATATGAAATTCCAACTTAGTAGAATGCAAGTATAAGTTTCTTATAATTTTGAACTATAAAATTACCCACGGTAATGATTCAGAATGTTGACGGGCATAGACAAACATTCCTGGACAACAACACTTGGTTTCATTGTTATGGTTATCCACTGAAAGAACAAAAACAATAATTCTTAAATTTCATATCCAGATAATCGTATAACCCAATTCACAACATTGCGATCCAAGTTATTAACCTTGAAGAGGTGAGTTACCAACCTTGCGAAGACAGATTCTACCATTTATTGATATTTTGTTAAAGTCATCCCTCCTTAACTTTAATCACCTACCGTAGTGCCCGTTATTGATTAACATTGACCCTGTGTGTATGGCAGAGAAGTATGATTTTTTTGAATGGAATTACAAAGCTAGTCTTCATCGCTATATAAACCAAAGTGGAGGTGGCGTTTAGGGGACAACCGGGTCTTTGCAGTTAGTGTTTAATCATCCGCATCAAGGTCACGTTATATGCAGGTGCAGTAGTAGATGGAAGGGAGGTTGGGCTTCATGGGGGTGGTTTGCTTTTTCACGTTATACACTGCAAGCACAATTTGGTAGCTCAACATTCAGGAGGATCTTATCAAAAGATGCAACCACCTTTCACTTTCCTCTTCCTGGTGCCAGAAAAACATGAAATTCGGATTACATGAAGAAAGAATATATATACTTTGAAACCTAAATGTGTACATAATTATAATGATTGAAGGATGCCTAATTAAGTAAAGATAAACAAATGGCTGGGTACCTCCTGACTATGTCCAAGGCAGTGGGGTGGATGAACCATCAGACTTCACTGTCCACCGACGCAAATATGGTCCTGCCGATATAGTTTGTCACTTTGAAACGAAGAAGGTACCTGCAACCAAGTTAATCTTTATATGGTCAATATTTGCGTATAACATGAAAAATGTGGGGAAAGGAAATTTAAAATTTATACTGAAACTAATGGGAATTATATCCCACAGTAACGCACCGCGTTACAGGTTCCTCGACCTTGTTTTCACATTTAGTGCATTCATGGTTCTCGACTTCACCTACCACTGTAGTGGTGCGCACTTGTTGCAGCCCAAATATTACCACTTGGTGGTAGCCAAAATTCGAGTGGCACTGGCTTTGACAATAATTCGGTAATGTACCTGTATGCAAGAGTTGGTTAGCCATCTGTGTTGTGAGTAGTTAATTTATAGGTGACAACATAGAGATAGCCAACAACTCAGGATAGTTACAGATGTACTTTAGTGGGTTCCATTGGGCCATCAGGTCAGAAATGGACTTTACATTGTTGGGATAGAAACAATGAAATCGTATAAAGTTTTATATATGTATACCTAAGATTCTGAAGAGTAAGGTCGCGCATCATGCAAGGTTAACCATTGGCTCTCTTTCATTTCCTGTAAATTTATCCAACTGATTAGCACACCCACCACATCTGTTGTAGTAATAAAATCAGCGAAAACCTGGAAATATGCTGTTGAGAGTTAAATCAATGATTGAACAGCTCGACCAAAAGAGTAGATATAGTTGCCAAATGTGAACACAGGTTCAAATTATAAGCTCAACTGAACCTCCAATACTAGATCAAATCTTAAATGGTTGGTTGGGTGTTACCATCAAGACATGAAAATATTCTTAAATGGTTGGGTGTTAAATGGAAGGCTTCCATTCTTCTAGAAGTGGGAAAGATAAATCGTGGTTGTGAATGAACCCACCTTTCACCTTGACTGCTTCTCCCTTCAATTTTCATATGCTATACAATCAATTCTCCCATGACCGGCACCATAATTTCTGATAATCAATTTTTATTTGATTATACGTTACCGAAAAGGATCCCTATTAACAGCTCTATTAAGTCTGCTAATCAATCCCTGGAGATCAAAAAAGTATTTCTGACTGATAAATAACAGTAAAACGTACAACTGCGTTAGGCGTGGCGACTCATTAATTACTAATAAAGGTCATGGTTTGACATGCACATCACCATTGGGGAAGCTTGGGATGATATAGATTTGCAAGTAAGCCTCAGAACATGTTGCGTAAAACATGCATCCAAGACTATATTGTGCCTGGTCTCAAATCTTCCGTACTCTTTCTGTCATATAAAAAATCATTATGATTTCCTTGAGTTTTACTTTTTTTTCATCCATTCATGACGAACATCATTGGCAAAACTTTCATGATTATGAATAGAAATGGTTCACATATGCACAAAAACTATCATTTTAATTTATTATGCGGGAAAAATGAGATTGTATAGAGTTATAACGAAATATTGTATATACGAAGAAAAAAACGCGATAAAACTCTTGAACTCGTTTAATTGGGCTTTGTTGTCATGATAGAGTAGCTTGTGGGAAGCTTGACGATAATAAGAAAAGAAAACACATCAAAACTACAAAAATAGGCAGTTTCTCATCGTCAAAACTTTCTCTATCAGCAGTGAGTTACTTCAAATCAATGTCAAAAAAAAGTGCCAAGGAAAAACAAATTTACAACTAAATGGAAGCAAAACTTAAACTAATAAAAGCAACGACGGGAGAAAAGCTTGACGAAATTACGGACCTGGGATTTGTAAGCCGCTCTGTACTTTTTGTCTCTTTCTCTCACTAATCATCCTAGAATGTTAAACTGGCAAATAAATCGTTAATGGAAATGTTATAAATAATAAATGAAGGACACTGAACTTTGTTAATGGCAAAGGCGTTTGCTTCCTCTTGTTTTTCTTAAAAACTTAAAGTTGAATTCAATCAATAATTGATATTGGATTTGTGAAACTCAAGAATTGCGAAGAAAAAAATGATTTCAACTTACAAATTAGCATAGCTTGAGCTTCGCGTGCTAGACCAAAAAAAAAACAGTGAATTGCAATTCCAGGTAGAGGATAGAGTAGCATTTGTGATTGCACATAAAGTTGTTCTTCTTTTTATAGAGTTGAAGGGTCTTCTCCACGGAGGTTGTAATGCCAATGGTTAAACGAAGTTGAATTGCAATTGACCCTGCACAACCACTCACAACCATCTGAATCACACATATACAACATCTTACATTGACAATTAGGGAATTTTTATGACTACTTTTTTCTGCTAATGGTTTTCATTTTTGGGTGTTCAATATTTTGGTGAAACAAAAGTTCATGTATGTTTTAATTCTTATATCTTAGACCAAACCGAATACATCGTAATAAAATAAAGGGGAATTCAATTGACATTTACCATATAGATACAGATACACACCTGAGATTGATACTGGTTTGTCTCCAAATATATCATGCACTCACAAAATATGCAACAGCAAAATCAGAATCAGAGAAAATTTAAACCAACAAAAACCTACAACAGTACCAAAAAAAATACGCATGCACTGAGAACCATTGTAAGGTAACTTTTCTGAGGTTAGGGAAGCAGAAATAATAGTGTTGTTAATGGGTATCTTTTATTTTTGTAACGTCTTGGCATAAACACAAAATCAAGTTACCCACTTAATGATCTTGTATTCTATCAAAAGAAAAAAGAAAAAAAAGAAGTTAATGATCGAGTAGGGAAGAAAAGTCCTAATTTTAGGCAACAAAGGCAAAGACAAAAATAAAGATATGAATCCATATGTAGGCAGGTTGAAGAATATTCAAAGAAAAATTAAGAGACAGTACTAATTTAATTTGGTCATGAAGATAGGGAAGAAACAGAAATCCAATTGAAGAAACTAATCAAATCTAAAGAAACATTATAAGATAGTACTCACCTGGTAGTCTCGACTCTCGAGACTGGAGAGAATATGCTCAAGAAAGAAATGGAGAACTTGGGAAGATGATAACCTTTGTTAAGGTTTATGTTTTGTTCTAGCGTAACGCATCCGGGTATGAATCAAAAGGATTGAATGGCTTCTGCAACGCTTGCTAACAATCGGGAGAACGATGAGGAAAAAAATACCCTAATTCATGTCTGGTGATAATGGGTGTCGTAATGGAAGAGGAGATTAAATGCAAGAAAAAATACGGGACGTTGGATTAGGGCTAAAAAGGAGGGTTAATTCTCAGCCACGATTGATTTATGTTTTGAATTTCCGAGGAATGGAAGCCGTCGATCGGTGTGAAAGGCGCATCCATAACCATCAGATCAAGCAAAAACCATTTGTTTTTGTAAGATAGATCTTTATGATATTATATATTTCAACTTGTTATGGGATATGTGTGTTTGCGTCCGTGAATTATGATTGTCACATATTTGGTCAAAAGTTAAAGTCTTTCATATGTCTTTATGCGAATATTGATAAAAGATTGAATGAACTTTTGACAAACAAAAGTTAAGCCTATTATGACATTATGAAAATATTGATGGAAGATAGGATGAACATTTGTTTACAAAGATTAAGTCTATTATATGTCTCTACGCAAATATTGATGAAAAATAGAATGAATCTTTGAATATTCCGCAGTATTGGTATTTCCCTGATCCACATCTTTGTGTAAATACTGTGCCGTATGTTTTTTTATGTGAGCATTTCCGGTTAAATTAATCATGGATTCTCTTGTGGTTAATTTAATTGAGTATTTTGGATACAAAATTAATGTTTCATGAGATTTGTTAATGTCCAAAGAAATCATTCTTTTCTTGTAAAAGCAAGTCGCTCTTGTTGTTCCTTTTGGAATGACATTTTATGGGTAAATATAAAGCTTAAAAAAGGTGCATCCACAAAAAGATAACATTAAAATTCATACTTCGTACGTTACTAAGCATTATTATTTTTGTGGAAATAGAGGTCATTTGCGAAGAGGGTGAAAAATTGGTAATATGCAAAATGATCTATCTTTTGTGTCAAATGAATTAATTAAGATTACTCGAAAAAAGGTTTTTGTCCACTGTCTGAGCAAAATAATTACTATGACCATAGATAATGCTCTAGCTTGACAAGTACATTTTCTAGAAAATCCAACAAAAAGAGGAATGAAACAAGATCTGATGCTCCAACATGGAAAAAGGTGGTCTCCCGGGATACGCAATAGTGTTTCCATCTTAAACCCATCTACAAATGGATCCCAAAATCAGAAGTAAAAACCACAAAAGAGATATCTAACATAAAATCCAAGACAAGCAATCATTTGTTGATCTTAGATAACAATGGTTACAAGCGTTTAGTTAATGGACTCAAGAATGACCTAGAGATACCGGTAGTACATGGACTCGTATGTCTTGTGATGACTTGCCTCATCATAAGACAAGGAAAAGAAAATCAGTCAGAAATAACTGATTGCTTCTAGAATTTATCTTTTTATGTCCATTCATTATTTTTTTAGTATGACTACAAAAAAAAAGGTCATATTTTAATAAAAGAATAATTACGTTTATTCTAAAAGAAAAATATTTACTTTTTTCGTGTTGATTTCCTATTTTGGGAATAATTCGAAATTTTATAAGCTTCCTTATTTAAACCACTCAGAAAACTATTTATATTGATAGTTTCGGTACTATATTTTACGTACAAGCTCGAGTATATTCTTTAAGAGAAACCTCTTGTATGCTCAAGTTGTTGTTCACAATGTCACCTTGTAAGAAGGAGGAGTATGTGGAAGATTTAAGAAAAGAAATTTCGGTTATGATTAACTCATGTAGATTTCGATCCTTATTCAGAGAGCTTCATACTATTCCTTTTTATTAAAAATGGAGAATAAAGTGGTGAATTTTTCTGTGAATTCTACATTGAAGAGGTTGAGGAAATTCCTGACTCAACCACCACTAAAAAAGGAAGATTCGAATTTTGTTATGAATATTGTCCATTTCCCATTAATTCATCTCTCTCAGAGGTCAATGCAACCAGTTTGTTCGAAAGGATCTTAGGATTTGTAATGCATTCACTGTGTACCGGTATCCAAGTTTTTAACACAAAATAATGAAAAAAGAAAGATAGCATGAAGAGATATTTGCAAGAATGAGTTTCCTATTTTTTGGAGGCGAACAAAAACAAGTTGTACCCGCCAATGTTGTTACCACTTCTATTTTTCTAAGAAAAAGCAACCCGTTACGAGAATCCTATTGTTGGGGTTGCAATGGATGTTTATATCCAAAAAGCGGATAGAGGGACCTAATGTAGTTGGAAAGTCAAATTTACCCTTACCTTATAATTACAAGTATCCCGCACGTGCTATGCACGTGCTTCCCCTTGCGGCCACACTATGCATAAAAATCAATATTGCCTTGATGACAATCTCTCGGCGTGACCCACTGTTTTTTACAATCTGTTATAATCGGTTTTTAGTCCTAGACTCTAGGTCTATATTCATTTTTTAGTTTTACCATTTTAGCCTCATTTTATTTTGAAAGCATTTTTGATAAAGCTTTAAAATTAAGGGCAATATTGGATTTTGAAATTTTACAGCTTCATGTACTGTTCATGTACTGTAACAAAGGGAGTTCCCTTTATATATAGTAATAGATATTATATTCTAATTATTGATGAAATTATGATCACTAAAAAAACTTAAATCTATGATTCTTCTTTCTCTTTTCTTCTTCTTCTCCATCACATAGTGTTTCTCCATTGCATCGTGATGAAGATGATGATCATACAAAAGCCAAAAATTTATTATTTTTCTTCCCCTCCTTTTATTCATCTTTTCCATTTGAATGATTAATCTTAACATATACACTAATCATTATTAATTTAGTTAATCACTATAATTAACGCTAATCAAATTAGAAACACTTTTGTCATTATAGAAAATATAGTTGGATACGAATGTAAGAATATTTATACACATATAAATATACTCTTGGTCCATGCAATAACTTGGTTAATTATGAATTATGCTAAATATATAATGTGAGAATATTTATACATATATAAATATATTCTTGATGCTAAATATTAATGTAAGAATATTTTGGGATCCTTTCATATTCCCTCTTCCTTGATGGACGGATGAGATTGAATGTTAATTTTAATCCTATGAACTTTGGTCCTCCTTCTACCTATAAAAGGAACTCTATTACCATCAGAATAGTTTTTATGAATTATTATTATTTCATTACACAAAAAAGGGTCAAGAAGGAGAAACCAAAAGTTCCACAACTATTCTGTGCTAGGGGTGTTCTTAGAGGACATATTGGATTCAATCAATGGCATCCTCAGGTACTCTTAATTTTTAACACAACTATGCTTATGATGTGATTATCATGTTTGTTCAAGATCTAACCATTATATATAGTTATGTATATATATAAAATAAAACTTATATTTGGCATCGAGCCTGGTTTAGAACTCCATGATTTTCCTTGATGTTTGTGTGTAATTGTTGTGTTTATATCAATCAATAGTATGTCTGTTTGATTACTCATATTTATGTTTATATACCATTTATAAATATGAATATTTTGTCTTACTTAATTGATATTCAATTTTGATTGATTGAGCAAATAAATCATGCGGTTATATATATATATATATATATATTTATTTATTTATTTATTTTAAGAATCTGTTAATTATAATATGGGCTCACCTGTAATAGCTTGATATATTTCTATGATTATTGGATTTATAACATATAAGAAAGATTTGATGTGTTGTTTCATCCGATTGAAGATGATATGATCTCGTATGATTTTTTGCTTGACGTGATATAACATGATGATGTGATTAGTTCATGAATAAAAGTCTGTTTTGTTTGCTTCATGCGTAAAGTATTCAAAACGTTTGTTTAATATGCGAAGTATGCGGCTACGGGTATGTGAAGATGAAACGTTTATGAAAAATGAAAGTTTATGTGTATGGGCTCACTATGATGTTTATGAAAGTTTATTGGGCTTGGTTTAATATTTCTTAACTATAACATAAACATGAAATGTATGTTGGGTTTTGTTTTGGACAAGCCCATAAGTTTTTTTGTTTTTTTTTTAAATCTTCTTGGTTTGACATTAAGAAAACTGTTGACCATAATGTCTGACTTTGACTGTTTGACTGTCCGACCTTGACTGACTGCTTGACTTCCGTCGTTGACTTGACTGTACTTTGACTGGCTGTTTGACTTTGACTGAGTGTTTGACTTTTATTGTTGACTTGAATGTTTGACTTTTGACCTTCAAATGTTGACTTTCGTCATTGACTTTGACTGCTGACTTTCGCATGTTGACTTTGACTTTTGACTTTTTTTTTTATTTTGGTTTTTTGATATGAACATGTATAGCCCTTATGTGA
Source organism: Papaver somniferum (assembly GCF_003573695.1). NCBI lineage: Eukaryota > Viridiplantae > Streptophyta > Magnoliopsida > Ranunculales > Papaveraceae > Papaver > Papaver somniferum. The sequence goes on from NC_039361.1 coordinate 150,100,194, forward strand.
TAATAACTATAACATGTTTTAGATCACCAAAGTGTATGAATTGTATGCTCTTTAGCTATCGCCACAGTGATACTAAAGTATTATGCTGTATTAACATGTCATTGTAAGTCAACATCGTTTTGTGCAATCACATAAGAATAACTATCACCCACAGGAGATGTTTGTTCAAGTGTTTGTATATATAAACATAAAGAAATTAGCTATTTAGTCATACATATTAGAATGAAAAGTTACCCACAGGTAACTCTAATTCACATGTTTGAATAAATATTATGATTATGTAAGTAACCATGAAAGGCATAATGTCCACAGATGTTTGTCTTTGCTTGCTTATATATGTGCGAATGTTTTATGACTTTATGACATGATTGTTGTTTTATTTAAGATTCTACTCACAGGGGTTTCTTAATTTGTATATGTGTGAATTTGACTTTGTGTATCTTTGTCATGTTTTACAGCTTCTAGTTCTAAGTCTTTGCATTCGTATACTTCTTCTATCCCATTCTTCAATGGCACCAACTTCTCAGAATGGAAAGAGAATGTTGAGTTTACTTTGGGTGTGCAGGATATTGACCTTGCTCTCCTAATTGAAAAGCCAATTATGAATGATAAGAGTACCCCTGAAGATAAGGATCTCTTGAAAAAGTGGGAGAGAAGTGACAGGCTGAGCATACAGCTGATGCGAATGCACATTGATGCAAACATTAAAGGATCGCTTCCCGAACCTAAAAATGCTAAGGACTTTATGGAAATCGTAAAGGAACGCTTTAAGACAGCGGACAAGTCTCTAGCTGGGAAGTTGATGGCTGATCTGACAACCATGAAGTATACCGGTGTCAGGTCAATGCACCAGCACGTGATAGAAATGCGTAGCATTGCTGCTAAGCTTACTGAGATGAAATTAATTGTGGATGAGAACTTTCTTGTCCAATTCATTCTCAACTCGCTCCCACCCCAATATGCTGCTTTTCAAGTGCATTACAACACTATTAAGGAAAAGTGGACTGCAAATGAATTGGCAAACATGTTGGTTCAAGAGGAAGCTAGGCTAAACCAGCAAGGTCTTAATCAAGCGCATTTTGTCAACCGAGGAATGAACAATAAGCGTAAGTCTGCAAAGGGCAATAAGGGAGCACCACAGAGTAATTCTGGTCAACCTGAAAAGAAGAAGGCAAAACAAGATGACAATAAGTGTCGTTTCTGTAAGAAACCTGGTCATTTTCATAAAGATTGCACTAAGCGTCAAAAATGGTTCGAAAAGAAAGGTAATCCTTTTGGATTCGTAAGTTATTTTGAAACAAATTTGACTATTAAAGAATCATCTTTATAATGGTGGTTTGATTCTGGTGCTAATGTTCATGTTTCTAATTCGATGCAGGGATACCTTTCAACCCAAATCACAAACCAGAATGAAAACTTCCTTTTTATGGGAAATGGCAATAAAGCCCCAGTTAATGCTATAGGCACTTACCGTTTGATTCTAGATCATGGATACTTTCTTGATTTGGGAAACACTCTTTATGTTCGAACTATTTCTCGCAATTTAATTTCAGTTTCTCAACTAGATAGACAAGGTTTTCAATTTCAAATTGCCAATGGATGTTTTAGTTTGTTTAAAGATTTTAAAGTTATTGGTTCTGGTTATCTTTCTGATGGTCTTTATAAGTTAAATTTATCTTCATCATCAATACCTGGAACCTATTTAACCATGCATCATAATGATAGAACTGAACATGTTGAGGGTAATTCCTCATTCTTGTGGCATAAGAAGTTGGGACATATATCTCGTGAAAAGCTTCAACGATTGGTAAAAGATGGGATTCTACATAACCTTGATTTTACCGATTATAAAAGTTGTGTGGATTGTATTAAAGGCAAGATGACAAAACACACAAAGAAAGGTGCCACAAGAAGTTCAGAACTCCTTGAAATAATACATACAGATATTTGTGGACCCTTCGACGTTCCAACTTTTAGAGGAGAAAAATATTTTATCACCTTTATTGATGATTTTTCACGTTATTGTTATCTTTACTTATTGCATGATAAATCTCAAGCTGTGAATGCTGTAGAGCAATTCATTACCGAAGTTGAGAGGCAATTAGAAAAGAAGGTGAAAATCATTAGGTCTGATAGGGGTGGAGAATATTATGGAAGGTATGACGAAACAGGACAACATCCCGGACCTTTCGCTTTACTTCTTCAAAAGCTTGGAATTGTTGCTCAATACACAACGCCAGGTTCACCTTGGCAGAATGGTGTATCAGAAAGGCGAAATCGTACTATAATGGAAATGGTTAGAAGCATGATTAGTCATGCGAGTTTACCCTTAAGTTTGTGGATGTATGCTCTTCGTTATGATGTGTATATTTTAAATAGAGTTCCAAGCAAAGCAGTTCCAAAGACTCCTTTTGAAATGTGGAAGGGCTGGAAACCTAGTTTAAAACACCTGCAAGTTTGGGTTGTTCAGCAGAAGCGAAAGTTTATAATCCCAAAGAAAAGAAATTGGATATGAAAACTGTTAGCGGTCACTTTATTGGTTTACCTGAAAAATCCAAGAGGTATATTATTTATTGTCCTAACCATAGTATGAGAATTATTGAAACTGGAAATGCAAAATTCATTAAGGATGGCGAAGTTAGTGTGAGTACACCGGTGCAAGAAAAATCTGTTCAAGAAATCAGAGTAATAATCCCTTTACCTCAGGTTTCTACAGATATTGTGACTCCTCCGGTTGTTGAACCGATTAATGAGGGAGCAACACAAATAACGGTACCGGAGCTTCATGATGAAACTATTGCCAACGAAGATATTGTATAACAATCAGAAGAACCAGCCTTAAGAAGATCTCATAGAGAACGGAAAAGGGCCATTTCTGATGATTATGTGGTTTATCTACAAGAATCGGATTTTGATTTAGGGATTATGAAAGATCCAGTTTCTTATTCACAAGCTATCAAGTGTAGTAATTCTTATAAATGGATTAATGCTACGAAAGTAGAGAAAAAATCGATGGATGATAACGGAGTCTGGGAATACGTTGAATTGCCTGAAGGGCACAAAGCAATCGGCTGTAAATGGGTCTTTAAGACCAAACGCGATGCTAATGGAAATATTCAATGTTATAAAGCTAGACTTGTAGCCAAAGGTTTCACTCAGAAAGATGGCATTGATTACAAAGAGACTTTTTCTCCCGTGTCAAAGAAAGACTCTCTCAGAATTATTCTGGCATTAGTAGCTCAATATGACCTTGAGTTACATCAAATGGATGTGAAAACAGCTTTTCTTAATGGTGAGCTTGAGGAAGATATTTACATGTGTCAACCTGAAGGTTTTGTCTTAGAAGGACAGGAACACATGGTCTGCAAACTTAAGAAATCAATTTATGGACTTAAGCAAGCCTCCAGGCAGTGGTATCTAAAATTCAACGAAACCATTCGAAAATTTGGTTTTGAAGAAAATGCTGTAGATCCATGCATATACCTCAAGATCAGTGGGAGGAAGTTCATATTTTTGGTATTGTATGTAGATGACATACTACTTGCGAGTAGTGATCTTGGCCTTATGCATGAAACTAAGGAATATCTATCAAATAATTTTGAAATGAAAGATATGGGTGAAGCTTCTTATGTGATTGGGATAGAAATATCTCGTGATAGATCACTTGGAACATTATCAATCTCACAGAAAGCATATACCGAAAGAATTCTAGAGAGATTTGAGATGAGTGCATGTAAGCCAAGTATAGTTCCGGTTTCTAAAGGAGACAATTTTGGCCTCAATCTTTGTCCTAAGAATGAACTGGAACGTAAGCAAATGGATAAAATCCCTTATGCTTCTGTGGTGGGAAGTTTAATGTATGCTCAAGTTTGAACACGACCAGATATCAGCTATATAGTTGGTATGCTGGGAAGATACCTTGTGAATCCTGGAATGGAACACTGGAAAGCTGCAAAGAAAGTTTTAAGGTACCTACAAGGAACGAAGGATCATCGTCTCACATTTACGAAGTCAGATCAGTTTGAGTTGGTTGGCTATTCAGATTCCGATTTCATGGGATGTAATGATACTCGAAAGAGCACTTTTGGATATCTTTTTCTATTAGCTGGAGGAGCAATATCATGGAAAAGTGCAAAAGAGTCTATTCTCACTGGCTCAACAATGGAAGCTGAATTTGTAGCATGTTATGAGGCTACAAATCACTGTTCATGGCTGCGGAATTTCATCTCAATGTTTGGAGACCTAAATTTTGCCTCCGCACCTGTGAAACTTTACTGTGATAATGCCGCAGCAGTATTTTTTTCAAAGCACGCTAGATATACTAAGGGTTCAAGACACATGGATCTAAAGTACCTATGCGTGAAGCAAGCTGTTCAGATAAAAAAGTTGTTCATTGAACACATAGGCACAAAACTTATGATTGCAGATGCATTTACGAAGGCGTTACCTCCCAAGACTTTTCTGGAACATGTTGGAAACATGGGTCTTGATGGAGTAACAAATAATTAGTTTCACTTAGACTTTTGCTTATGTTTGAACACTTATTGAGATCTTATTATTGTTATTATTCTGAACTTATTTCTGTATCCATTTTAGTATACTTTTATGTTATTGGATGAATGTTACAGAAATTGTTTTCTTTTGAAGACATTACTGGACCATTATGATATCCTTATTTAAGGCCTGATTAAGTAATTTTCTTGTGTTGTGGTACATGGAAGGGAACATGTTGATAACAAGACAACGTGCCACCGCCATGACTCGCATAAGTAATTTACTTGGTTGAGGTATTACGTTTAGCCATTATATTTGTTTAGCAATTATGCGCGCTTATGTTTTTTTACGATTAACCGTTAAATAGATTATCACATGGACCAGTGGGAGAATGTAAGAATATTTATACACATATAAATATACTCTTGGTCCATGCAATAACTTGGTTAATTATGAATTATGCTAAATATGTAATGTGAGAATATTTATACATATATAAATATATTCTTGATGCTAAATATTAATGTAAGAATATTTTGGGATCCTTTCATATTCCCTCTTCCTTGATGGACGGATGAGATTGAATGTTAATTTTAATCCTATGAACCTTGGTCCTCCTTCTACCTATAAAAGGAACTCTATTACCATCATAATAGTTTTTATGAATTATTATTATTTCATTACACAAAAAAGGGTCAAGAAGGAGAAACCAAAAGTTCCACAACTATTCTGTGCTAGGGGTGTTCTTAGAGGACATATTGGATTCAATCAATGGCATCCTCGGATACTCTTAATTTTTAACACAACTATGCTTATGATATGATTATCATGTTTGTTCAAGATCTAACCATTATATATAGTTATGTATATATATAAAATAAAACTTATAACGAAGTTAATTGGGATTACTATGAATGACCCCCTATGCAACCTCCAAACCCAAATGGATGCAGCCCCAGTAGGATTCCCTTACTAACACTTGCTAGGAAAATAAAATTGAGAGCAAAATTTGTGGGGCAACGAGCATTCTCGAAGAAAAATATCTGTCTTCTAATTGCCGAAGAATGGCAGTTCGCATGGTAGTGTAAAGTGGAACACATAGATTCCTGACCACTTTTTCCTTTAAATGCATGATGGAGCTGAGAACTGTCAAAAAGAACCAACCTTAAATCTGAACATTCTAGAGAATCTAGACTAACAATGGCTATCCAAAATTTCCGTTTTACGGACAAATAACGACACAGAGGAACTTTGTCTTCATAATGAGAACCAACAATCTTGAAATCACAACTAATTACGCTTAATTAGCACTGAAATGGAGGGAGAGCTCACCATTAGACTTTCTCTTCTGAAATTTATTCCAGTTGGCGAGGTGGCATGCAATATGGAACTTGAATTATTATTTTTCAGCTATAACAATTTCCTATGGTTAGAAAGTCACTGTCTTCAGAATTGTCAAGAGTCATGCCACTTGGAATCAATGCGTATGTACCAACTATTTTCCTTTTTGCAAGCACAATTTGATCTTTGAGACTCATTAGCATCTTGAAGAAATTTATAAGCAAATGTTAAGCAAGCATTAAATGTACTTGGACTAATGAATATTGTATTGGCAACATAATACTTTTTAGGTAATTTCAGAATTACCCTTAAATGTAGCTGTTATCTTTTTATTTTAGGGGTACTAACGGAATCCTCAAATTATTTATTAAATCAATATCATTTAATGCTACGGATATTTCAAGGTAAAAAAATCATTTAATGATAACTTAACCTCTTCACCCATGCATATGTTAACGGGACCTTTATTCAAAAATCTGTACATTTCTTTACTGTTCTCTTGGTCAAAAAAAAAAAAAAAAAACCCACCCGAACTAGCACAAACGCGAGTCTTTAGAAACCGTGGAATTGCGTACAAGCCAAGTTGAACTGATTAGTTAATAATCAATTAAGAACCAAATCAGATCAAATCCACTAAACAACACATGATTACTTATATGACCACAGTATGTGTTCAGAAAGCTGACATTAACACCCTTCACAGCTATTTACAATTGTACCATGGAGTATGTATGGACCACTAGAGGCAAATTGCATATGCTTTTATGTGGGTGGGGATCAATGTGCAATCAGAGATCAAATTTTCGCTAATGTCCCCTTGCAATATTTATATCTCCCTGGCGTGTCTCTCTACCAAAAAAGGGTGACGACCTGCCGGTGCATAGAATGTGGGAAATAGTCGTCCATCATTCCCAACGCTCTCTCTACCTTTTTAACTCACTATTTGTCTCTTTAACCATAGTTGAGATAGACAGAGGACAAGTTCACCACATTTTAGATTCCAACTTATTAAGAAGGTGGATAGGAAGAGAGAGATTAGTTTTTCCATGGGTACTGTCCATGAAAGCCCTAACACTGTCACTATCGATAGGGTTTTCAACGAGGGAATGCATTTGTCCACGGCGTGGCACTAGGGGTGAGCATGATTCGGGTTAATTCGGTCTTCGCCACGTCCACATCCAATCCAATATATATACATTTGTATCCGATTCAACATCAGACAGATCCGATACAAATGATTCAGAGAGTATTTTTATAATTGATATTTAAAAAACATAGGACAAAATTAAGAAATGTGGTTGAAGTTTTCATTATCATACCATGATCTAATATATTGCGCACAACCTTTATTTATGTTTTTTTACCCCCATTAAATATTAGTAAAGAAACTCATCAATTTCATTTAATTTGATAGTAATAGTAATAACGTTTGTAATATCTAACATAACAATGTTGAAAAATGTATATACTGATACTTTTAACTAGGCAACTGATGTCAACATGAGTAAACAAATAAACACATACCCAGAAAGAAAAACTATTAACTCGTGCGGATGTCCACCAGATTTTTAACTTCGTACTCGCATCCAATCCATCAGTGCACAAATTAGGTACCCACCTCCACATGTTGCATTCTTTGTAGACACTGCGGAAGTATCCAATGATCATGTCTTATCGCATTTAAAAAAATCTAGCTGATTGATGTTATTTCAATCCATGCTTCAGCTTTTGTGTTGTTGGAAAACTAAAGGCTTATCACTCAGGTGCTTCGATTTGGCCATTCATCACGACAACAATATCATGGGTTTTATGAAAGGGGCATCATAAGCAAACCCGTGAGAAACAAAACGCTTGCAAAACAGATGGAAAATTATATTACAAGTGAGAATTTTGATGCCCGCATGGAAAAGGTACCTGAACATCTTGAGTCGTTCGGTACCATCTATCGTGTGAAAGCTTCTCTAACCAAAACTTTAGTACATCTTACTTGATTTCGAATGATGAAAGTTTTATGTTTACTGTTGTTATTGAGTTTTGTTTTGCTACGATAAAGAATTATCAAAATTAGATATTATCTAGTCTCAAGCAATGCACTTAATATTGTCTTGATCGGCCGATATAATGTGTATCGGTCCTTGATCGAGACGATAATGTAATATCTATCATAAAAAAAAGTTTGATTATATCAATCGTATCGGCCCAATATGTCGGTCGGTATATTGGCTGATAAAAATGGTTAGGTTATTAATAAAGTTTGGTTTTGTTTATGTTGTTTTTAATTATTTTCCCATATAATCCCATGTTTAGGTTAATTAATTACGAAGGTGAACTAAGTTGTGCGAATATATAATATGTGCTCTCGCTTGATTGATATTATTATACTGAAAATACTTGCTAGAGCATCGCTTAGTTGAACCCACCAACCATTGGTATGTCAAGTTTGGCTATCAAGTTGAGTTACAAAACTCGGAATCGCTTGACTTTATTACCAAATTAAACTTCGTTAGATAATACTCGGAGCATAGAAATGTAAAAACTTGTTCTTGTTACTCATGAAGAGCCTCAAGATGTATCGGCAACGAGGAAGACATCATCCTTCAGTTTGAGGTTACTAATCACAGATTTGGCTTGTTCCATTTATATCATTTGTTTTTTCAAGTCAATATTTATTGAAAACATAACATACGAAGTAAAATTTTTACAATGACTTCAGTATTGATGACTTGGTCATTTCACTATGATTAAGTAGTTCTACAACTTGAATATGTGGAATTACGAAGTATAGTGAAATGACGAGGGTACCAAGTACACCAAAATATTCTCGATATCAACCTATAAGCATGATACATGTGTAATCGTCTATGGAAAAGGTTGAGACAATACAACAACAAGGTAATCACTTAGTAATAGTTATGGTACAAGACCGATATACTATAGGATCAATACCAAGTTCTTCGGATTAACGTACAATGTATTTACTTTTAACCATAACTAAACCAATAATTATAATTGCGGAAAGTAAAAGTAAAGACACAACAAGATTTTATTAACGAGGAAATCGAAAATGCAGAAAACCCTGTGACCTAGTCCAGTTTTGAATACTTCTATAATTAAGCCGATATACAAAGACACTGCCAACTTCGTATAGTTGATACCAAGTAAACTACCCCCAGTTACCTAGTTTCCTCAGTATCCCTGCGCCTACAACCAATCTGGCCAACACACGTGAGTCCTAAGATATAATCCATATCTTAATTTTATGCGGTCTCTCTGAAGACTTTAAGCACTCAACCCTTTGGATCATATTCCAAACAGTAAGGGACTAATTTGTTAGGTAACCACTCTTCTATCTCAAGAAGTAAAGCATAGATATATCTTGTTGAGTATGACAAAGGCTTTTCTGTTTAAAATGATTAAACTCCTTTGTCGGGTTTTAGATCTTCCAAGATCTGGATTAAACAAGTTAACCAGATCAAGTCAAACTGAACTACCAGATTCAGATACTAAAGAGTACTAATAAATGATAACTTGTTTGATCTTAATACGACTAGCCAATAATCAGTCTATCAAAGAAAAACCAGATCTAGTCGGATCCCAGTCGATCAAGTTTGTGCACGAAGCAAATTACGAAGATACAGAACCAATAAGAAAAATCTTATTGTATTCAGTATTCAATAGTCTTCTGTACCTTCAAAATAACAAACTTGATTCCTGACTTATGATCGATCACGCACAGAACGTTGTCTGTTAACAATGGATGATCACAATTCAAATGTTAAACTCTTGATCTAGTTTGAGTGACCTTATGTCAGAAGAGAAGGCTCTCAAGAATAATCAAACTAGGTGCAAATCAAGATATAACTACCGTTAGTCAATCAAATCAAAGTCGGAAACTAAAATAACAATACGATTCTAGTTTCCCACCAACGGTACTAGTAGACGCTTCTTGATCCCAAAGAAGTCTTTAAACTAGCGAACATAAGATATTTCGCTTAATTAGGTTACTCTCCTCTTCAAGATAGTATTACAAGAATATTATTAGTCGGCTACACATGAAAAAATCAAATATGAAATCTGCCTGGCTCAGGATAAGTCTGTAAGAAGAAAAAAATTCACTATTTATAGACCAAGGTAGTTTGGACACCAGGGAATTTTCATAACCGGATATATTCAAAATATATCCAATAAAGCACCTAAAATCGATTTTAGGAATTCCAACCAATATCCAACTATATAACTGAAATCTCAATGGAAAACTCAATATTAGCCAACAATTAACTAATATATATTTCCAGATATATATTTTGGTTGTTAGTAAAACAAAACGTATTAACTTCGAAAATCTCAAAAAGATTCTCTACTACTTTCGGTTTGGGATCCCACCTTGAGTATCAAGGAATATCTTTGGACAATTAAGAAATAAGATTTCATCACATATTCAGATTACTCATCATGTCGACATCTTGAACTTTCCTATTTTGCAAACCCAGTTTCCAAATCACAAAAACCCTAAAGTGTACGTGACTTATAGAGATCGGTGGACAGAAAAATAATTCATTCCAAGATAAAGAATCTAGAATTTAAAATAGGGAAATCTGGTTGGGAGCGATGAGCATATGCACCTATGATATATCTACAAAATAATCTAATTTTTGATAGAAGAAGTGAATTTATTCCAAAAGATCATATCTTACAGTGAACTTTTACGATGGATTTTCTTTCATCAATGTTCTATAGAGCTGGTGCTGGAGTAGTACCATATTTACACTACTCGAAGATTGTTACTTCGACTACTTACGTTTTTGCTTGGTTCACTCATTCTATCAGTACACAAAAGCGGCTAACAATATAATCATTCACAAGATATTCTTGTAATATACGTAATGAACAAATTTTAATGAATTCTAGTAAAATTGAACAACTTGAGTAAAATGGAAGAAAAATAAATTCCAATCCTTTTGAATTAAGGCAATTGCATAACTTACATTAAATTGATTGAGTTTATTTTCTATAACATTAGAGTTCGTAATATGCATCCTTTGTTAATTAACAAACGTGAGGATGAATTGGTTGGCTGGAAAAGCAACAACAAATTAAACATTACTGCAGAGGATTCTTCTAAGCAAGTCTGTCAAAACCAGGAGCCACAAACACCTTTGTGGGTTCTACATGTACTGGTAGCATTCAGAATATACCTGGACTTCACCCCCTCGCGATGTCTCTGACTGTGCACCTGATGCAATAAATTTGGTCAAACACAGTGTTGTCTAATCCCTTCCCACCAGGTTATTGATGGGCTTGACATTTCAAAATTCTTGTTTCCGACATGTAGGGTGTAAAAAACAAAGGAAAAACAAAGTGACTAACACAATTACTATCCAAATAATCTATCTAATATATAAGGGGAAAAGATGACCTCGTTAAAATATCTATACTATATCATTCCAAGATAACATTTTCTCCAACGATTACGATCACACATTTTAACAAATCATTCCTATCATTATTGTTTTTATTGATGAGTAGGTCAAACATAACAACGACTAGCCTTACTAGAAACAGATTAAACCCATTAAATCCTCGTCGTTCTCCCAAACTAAACCTCAGACATCTCCGTATATAAAAAAGAGAATACTTAGCATCGACTTAGTTACAATAAACTCAACACAGATCGACACAAAAGAACATAAACCACACTTCCGCAGTAAATAAATATATACATAACAGTTAATCAAAAATGATTCTTCTATATCATCGTTCAACTCAAACGAGTATCATAAATCATCGAAGTAAGCCATGGATTCATTCCAAATCCAATGTCTCAAGAACAACCTAAGTAAGTTTTAGGACACCCAAATCATGCAAATGTATACCTAACCTTTCATCCTCAAATGTAGGTTAAACCATCATCCCATGTACCAATATCACTCAAATTAGCGTAGAGTACAGTGCAACACAAAAAGCTTTAAGTAGTACCGTTAGTGGGAAATTAAATCGTGTTGTTATCTTAGTTTTATGATTAATTGATCTGATTAAGAGGTAACAATATAATTATTATTGAATCAAACTTGTTTATTCTCTTATCATTCTTTTCTGATATAAGGCTGTTGATGGTGGTTTTTATCTTAGGGTTAAAGTTGTAAAACCTTGCATCGGATATGACGTCACTCTGCAAGGAAACAGAACCATGAGTGTAAACCTCTCCACTATCATATTTATTGAGCCGTTCAATATATATACATGAAATTTACCCAGGCTGGCGGATGTAGCAACCATCCCAAACACTCTGTAAATTTCGGTGCCTCGCCTATATAAGACTCACTGAGTGCTTTTCCCGTGCTATGTTCCCCGACAGATCCCTTAATATCGATATGGCATTACGGATTTGTGTTCACTCGCAGCAGAGTAGCACGAATCTCCAAGTACCAAAGTTAAGGCCATTGCACAAAACGCTCAGACAGAAAGCACACTGCACTCTGTAAATAAGGAATTTTGTGGCAGCACGCAAAATCCAATCAATTATTGTGATAACTCACAAAAAAACTCATGAACCTCACTAGTTTGCAAAATTAGGGTTTTGCGCCCTGCGCAGTATATTAGACCCTGTTGGTCGAAATTACGCTTAAGAAACTAAGCAATTGATCCACCACGGATTAATAGGTGCAGAGTCCTGCCCAAAATCAGAAAAAAGTAGCGGAGCCGCAGAGAAGGACTAACAATGAAGCATGGCATGCCACAGGCCGCCGACGCCACTTGGCCACGCCCCCATGTTGCCTAACTGGCCCTACTCCTTTGCCGACCAATCAGGTCGCCTTAAACCTGCCACACTCCCATGAATTGTGGCTGGGCCCACACTTTTCGGCCCTATTCCCCATCGACCAATCAGGTCGCATTAAACCTGCCACGCGCACCAAAAGGGTAGCCACGCCCATGCTTGGCCGGCTCCCTACTTTCATTGACCAATCAGGTTGCTCTAAACCTGCCACGGCTCTAAAAATGGTCGAAATTGTGTCAATAGGTTATCATACTAAGTTGGCTTCCCAAACGGCATGCCAAACATGCCAAAACGCGCATGCCAAACGGGATGCCAAACATGCGAAAAGCATGCCAATCGCACATGCCAAACATGCCGAATGCTATATGTCATATATGCTAATTAGGGTTTCGACATGCCAAACCCTAATTTAGGCAAAGTTGCCGCACCAACCGAGCCAAACAATGTTCCACAGAACACTGGGATCAATATGCCATTGAAACCAATGTTGCCACACCACGTTCGAGTCTAACACCAACGTGCCAAAAATTTAGTGGTCATGGCTACGCCAGGCGCCACCTGCACCACCGTACCACTGGCATGCACGAGCCATGCCAGCCATGCTGCAATGTCGGTGGCATGCACTAAAGGTGACATTGCGCCATTACCAGGTGCCAACATAAGGTAGCCATAATCAACCGCTACCCTTCCTCATGATATGTGATCTCAGCCATCCAAGTTTGTCACAGAACTGACAGACTTGTGGCAAATTTTAGGCGACCAGCCGCCTAAGTCCAGTGGACATGTCTACGTCAGGCGCCACTTGCACCACCGTGCCATTGGAATGCACGAGCCATGCCAGCCATGCTGCAATGCCACTGGCATACACCAAAGGCGCCACTGCGCCATTACCAGGCGCCAACAGAAGGTAGCCATAATCAACGACTACCCTTCCTCATGAGATGCGATCTTATCCATCCAAGTTTGCCACCGAACTGACAGAATTGTGGCAACTTTTAGGCGACCAACCGCCTAAATCCATTGGACATGGCTATGCCAGGCGCCACTTGTACCACCGCGCCACTGGCATGCACGAGCCATGCCATCTATGCTGCAACGCCACCGGCATACACCAAAGGTGCCACTGCTCCATTACCTGGCGCCAACAGAAGGTAGCCATAATCAAAGGCTACCCTTCCTCATGAGATGCGATCTCATCCATCCAAGTTTGCCACCGAACTGACAGACTTGTGGCAATTTTTAGGAAACCAGCCGCCTAAATCCAGTGGTCATGGCTACGCCAGGTGCCACTTGTACCACCGTGCCACTGGCATGCACGAGCCATGCCAGCCATGCCGCAATGCCACTGGCGTACACCAAAACGCCACTGCGCCATTATCAGGCGCCAACACAAGATAGCAACAATCAACGGCTACCATTCATTATGAGATGCAATCTCAGCCATCAAAGCTCGCCACCGAGCAGGTAGGATTGTGGCAAGTTCCAGGCGACCAACCAAGGCGAGCCTACTAGCACCACATGCTACTTACCTGCGGCAAGCCTCTTGATTTTAACTTGCCACACGTAGCAAAGCGCTACATGTTTTCCACAAAAACACTCGAGACATCAAACATGTCACAAACCGGGGGATACTCATCAGGGTATTGGTCTGGCGGTTTACAGCGTGCGGCGTGCAATACGCCCGTTACAAGAAAGTGTCATAAAGCGGGGCGGTTAGTAATGGAAAGAAGTAATGGTGTAAATGGATCCTTCATTATGAAAACATAAAATCCTGGTGTTCCACATATAATCCACTCTTCCATTACTCAGTCGTTTCCACTTCCTACGAGACCAGGGTACGTTTTATTACGACTTGTATAAATAGGTCTCACCTATTTCCACCAAACAACAAGTTTTGGTCAGAGAACAACACAGTATCCAGAAATCACCTGGTAGCTTTCCATTCTGCTATCCAGTTCTACTTTCTGATACAAGTTGTAAACAACCACACCTTCAGAATCAACTATTATGGTCTCAACACTTTCTTCGCTTCCCTCCCTAGGACAACCCTTCTCCTTCACTTTGTGACCGAAGCAAGCCTGGAACGGACATTTCTTGGTTTAGGCTAGGGTTGTACAGATTAATCTCTCAAATAAAAAGTACTCCCGTGCAGTACATTGTTTAGGATATAGACTCCTTTCTCATCCACACACACGAATTTACCAAAACCAGCAGAAACCGTTTTCACCCACAAACAATTGGCGACCACAGTGGGAGGTTAATATCTCGGTTACAATATCAATTTCCAATTTCATTTTTTAACCCCGATCTTAAGATGGTAGAACTCAGGTCCGGATCAGCAACAAACCCTGAGAATGCTAGCACTGAAATCATCCCCAGTACTAACACTCCTTCCAGTGGCATTAATACGCCACCTACCAACACCAGTGGCGCGGAAAGTGTTCCTTCAGGCGTTACACCTACGATCACCAGAGCCAGAGCTGTTGCCGCCACCCCCAACGTTTCTTCAAGTATGACAGCTCCAACCGTCACCAGAGCCGCTGCTACTCCACCGTCAGGACGAGAAACTGGAGGATCCAGAAGAAGTCGATCTCCTCTTACCACTGTTGATTTGATGGAAAGACAAAATGTTCTCGTAAGGATCAGACAGAGATAGCTACAACTCAGAAAGAAATACCTATTTTCCTTAAGACACTAACAGAACAGCCACCACAAGAGTCACGTCAACCCCAGATGGAGCTG
Organism: Papaver somniferum; assembly: GCF_003573695.1. NCBI lineage: Eukaryota > Viridiplantae > Streptophyta > Magnoliopsida > Ranunculales > Papaveraceae > Papaver > Papaver somniferum. The sequence goes on from NC_039361.1 coordinate 150,115,546, forward strand.
ACAAGGATTACTTTTAACATCCAGCACGGGCACTTCAGCAGGATGCGCGTTTATAGATGAAGAGGCTCGCGTTGCTCTTGAACTCCAAGTAGAAGGGAATCAACAATCATCAGACGTGAAGATCGGGAACGACTTCTCCAAAATCGAGGCAAAGAAAATCAGCAAACCTCCTGAGTTCACAGAGACCCTCTTCCCGTCAGGAGCTGGATGATTTCTGGGCACTTCACCCACAAAATCGTGCAGTCCATGATGAAACATTTATGTGAGATTCTGTATTTCTCCAAGGAGCAGTGTTAAGACATATTTGCAGCCCTCAACCGCACTGCATCAGGAAAGCAGCTTTTTCCATCCAGGGAAGCCGTTCCCAAACCCCAACCTCTCCTGGAAAACACGATTGATAGATGGAACTGGGGACTCCTAACCACTGTTCACTTGAAGGATGTCGAGTTTGACAGCACGCTGATTGACGCAACCTCCGACTTCAACATTGTAACCGTCAAGGCTTTGAGAGTTGCAAGAAAAAATCAAACAGAAGAAACATATTCTTTCCCACGAGGAGAAAAACACGACTTGATTATTTTGATAATCTTAGTCTTGATTTGATCTTTGACTAAATTAGTTTATATTAATTAAACTAAATATCCTTTACTCTATTTTATCTCTGATCTAAAAATTGATTTGGAAGATTAATAAATGAGTTGGTTACGTAAATATGTTTAGTCCTTTGTTATTTAGGGTTATGATCCAAAAGATTTGAGATCGGAAGTCTTCATAGTGGTGAAGCAACTCAAGATAGCGGACTTTGTCTTGGAATTTAAGTGTGTAGACCAAATTGGTTGTAGACGTAGGGATACTTAAGGAAATAAGTAACGGAGAAGTGTTTACTTGGTCTCAACTATATTAAATCGATAGTCAATTTGTATGGCGACTTAATTATGAGATTATGCAAAACTGGACTAGGTGTTTGGGTTTTTATTTCAGGCAGTTTTCCTCGTCAACGAAATATTGTGTGTCTTGCCATTACTTTACTTTTTGCATTGTACTTATTGTTAAGGTGACTTGTACATTAATCCATATGGTAACGATCTCATAGTCAGTTCGTCTTGAACTCTGACTATTTACCAAGTTACACCTTATTGAATCAATCTTTTGGAAGTTATTATTTTTGTAAGATTATACGAGGTGTGTCTGGTTAGGTTGATATCGAAAAGATTGTAGTGTACTCGGTACCTTCGTCATTTTAATACCTTATACTGAAACTTTTGAGTAGAAATACATAAATACCTCTAAATTATAAATATCCTCAATAAAAACCGATAATCTCATGTCTAGGTGTATCCCACCTTACCTATATGAGTCTGATACGCGATATTAACTACATTGAACTCGATAAAGTTTGGAACTATATCGGCCATTAACTTGAGACTCTGGCTATTAACTTTGAAAAATATATAATTTTACTTGGTGACATTACTGATTTTTAAACTGTATAAAGTCTTAGCGATATTATTAATATCTATAACAAACGTTTGGGAGATAGAGTCTTAGCGCTTGTATCACAATTAACATTCCGAGCTGTGATTTCCTAAATGCTACCTATCCCAAAATTGATTTTTTTGGCTTGAAGTGTATAATTGATAGAAAAGAAAAATTAAACCTTTTATGTGGCGGACTTGAATATTACACCTCCGGTATAATACACGGCAGGTCAAAACTTTACGGTGTGTTACTTGTAACGTAGTGATCGGGCTTAAAATTTCAAGTCTCGCTTTAAAAATGCATGTTCATTTACCACTGAAAGCATGTTTGCAAGCGTGATGCCTTAAATGTATCTTTCACACCTTTCCTATTCACCCTTGTTATGCGAAGAGTACAAGGCCATAAAGGCTAATGCTGATGTACCATGCATGCATCCCTAACTTCCGAGTCCTGTCTAGACATAAGCATGCCTTGGGCTCAAACATATGTCATTTCAAGCATGTTCCCAGCTTCCTTACCTAGATTTGATATTAAGCTGAAAGCATGCACTGATCTTGCTCGTGCCATGGGTACATCAGTCAGTCTCATGTCGTTCATGCCTTGCATCATTCTTTGTGATACAAGTGGCTTATGAAAGCTCCCCTAACTTGCGTACCGATTTGGATTCTTTTCCTTTGCAATGACCAATTCACAATTGTTGCATGCCTACCTCGAATTACTTGATAGGAAGTATGAGCATCCAAAGAATGGATTGTAACTTACATCATCAAGTATGACTACAATCATCTCTTTCCTTGCTTTGCATATCCAGATGATATGAGTTACCATAATATCACAATCACATAGTAATTAGATGATATAAGCGACAAAGTGTTGGACCGCCAATGCTGCAACCCGTTGTGTCTACCTACATACCCTTTTACATACCTTAAAGGGATCAAACACTGACCATAATTCATCGTCAACGAGACTAACCACTAAAGCTAACTTATGTTGCAATGCTAAAACTAAACAAAGCATAGTTCTTAGACCAAAGGGTCATTCGCAAATGATACACAATGTGCATTATTGGGTCACTTAGTTCGTAAGTATGCGTTTTCTAGCTCTGGTCATGAAAATTACTGCAACGTTCACCTTTCTTTCATTTTGCATCATTCTGATGCAATCTTGGTTTAGTAACACTGCATAGTGATATTTTCGCATCAAGTATTCTCTAACGTCCAAGATTTTTGCTTAAGAATGCATCTCCGATTAATGTACCTTCAACCAACACCCCTTACCATATATACTCGTATGTCTTATTGACATTTTTGCAACTAGAAAAAAGGGATCGAATGGACATGTACCAAGTTCACCTGCTTTCACGATAACAAGTTCCGAAAATTGCATCATAGTGGTACATAACAAATTCTGGCCCGATGCCCAAATTAAGTATTGCACCAGAGTGATGAAATATCGCTCTTGGCCAGCCTCACACTGGCGTGATGTACTATTGTGGTGCAACTTATGTAATGATCCAACACGCCATGCACTTGCAACACAAGCTTTGAGATAAAGCTTCATCTCATTCAAAGACGTATCTTTGAGCACGCGTCATGCGAAAACTGTGGGTGTTACATTTTACCTCTTGGATTATAAGGGATGTAAAGTTTGTGTATCCTTATTACTCCTTTCTCCCCTATTTAGTTGAAGGTTTAGGTGTTCCACGTTGTGCAAGACAAAGAAAATAGGTTAAATGTACCCCTTGATAATATATTGTAAAATATTTAAATCTCTTAGTATTTTGTTCATTGTTTCTAGTGTTATGATTTCAAGGTAGAGACGAATTAGAAAAATTTACGGAAAGATACGAAAACCTTCGAGTAAAATGAGACTTGTGAAAAACCTAAACCTTTAACTAAATAGGGATGAGATTTTAAAGGTTAGGATCAATACTTCCCTTGATAACTTTATTAATTTTGGTTATATGTCTTGGAACCCAACTAATTTATTACAATACTTAGATCAGTCCTCTTGTTAGAAGATTATTTCTCTCCCTTTAAGCCATGGATACTCCGAACATAAGGCATGGGATAAGAATAACAATGGAAGTACTATTTTTTAGTCTTCTTTCATGTGTCTTAAGGACTCAATCTCTAGGATACTCTGAAAAGACATCTTTGTTAGAATGCGATAATTATCTATATCATGTGTTAAGGATGCTATCTCTATGACAAGTATTTTTCCCAAAGAATCAACATTGATCTAATTTTTGTCATCTTTGTGGACAAAGAAAGGAAGCTATTATGCATGCTTTGGTAAGTAAAACTTGGGTTTCCCCTATTCAAACATTAAGAAATAGGTAGTTTAGTTATTTCTCTTTTGATTAGTAAAACTTTGTCTCTTTTATTCGTTTGTTATTGGTCATTTCTTTGTTGCAAATGATTAACTCTTTCTAATTGCAACCATTATTTGGTACAATAACAACCATATTATTTTGTACACACGTAATTAATATGCATGCAACTATATATATCATAAGAAAAACATAAGCTATGACTCTTAAACCTAGATATACCTATTATACCAGACAAGACCTCCTCCTATTGTCCCAAGCAGTTGAATTTTTCCTTCTTTTCTAATAGACCTTGGTATCCACTGATGCATGGTGGAATTTAGATTCTCTTGAAGGTGACACTACTTACTTTATTATGTGTAATACCTGCATCAACTGCTTACTGTATTTTGTATTCTACAGTGAAGGGAAATGCTTTAACTATTTGCCAATGCCCACATAAAGCACTAGAGCTAAAGATAATATATCAAGGCATTCAAATGATGCTCCTGGCCATGCAAAAAGACTGTTAGCGACTATAGATTTTGTTACACCGATGCAAGATTAAATGATATTTTAATTTTAGTAGTTTAATTGTGCATTAATCTTTTAGTATATCCACCTAGATTATGTATATTGGAACTCATGTTGGCAAAATAGTCTAGAACAAACAAGTTGCACGTGTAGGCTGTATGACCGAAGTTGCATGTAAAGTTTATTTTCTTGAATCAAAACTAAAAAAAAAATGCATGGGCTCCAAGAATAGATGAACATTTGGATTAATAACCACATGGGGAGGAAACGACTAGCCTGAACTTATGGCTACTGTTTGTTGTCTCATCTGGAAAGCTAGTTGTGATCTAGTTTTTAGAAAAGGTTATCTTTGATGTCCATTAGGTTGCTAAGAGAATTTTTGAACATATATTGAAACTCATGACCTAAATGATATTTACTCTACCATGACTTGTGTTGATTATGAGATTAACTTGGCTGCTACTCAGGAGCACTTCTATACCCCAGATGGGAAACACATCACCATATGCTTAATTTATGACCCTGTTGGTACCAATCACTTTGAGGGTCTAATCCTTACAAATAACGCATGTATCTACGTTGGAGTTAGGTGACACTGCTTAACTTTTACCGAACAATGACAACTAGCTACAAAAATACGTGGATGAAATTTTGAAATGGGCTAAGAAATTTAAGCAAGTAGAGTATGATTCTGAAGCTGACAATCCAGAGGTTCCTCAAAAAAGTTAAGGAACGCTTTGGACAAGAAGCGGGGAATGATTCCCTCTCATGATTTAGATTAAATCGATAACATGTCTTTTGTTTTAAGGAACATGTACTTAATTCCTAGACATAACAATGTTCCTGATTTTAACTTAGCTAGAATATGCAACGTGACTGCCTTTTCTTTTGATCCGCATGAAAGAAATCTTAGTATTCTTTTTAACCGCCTTAACAAGGTCTGTCAAAGGTACTTAGCGAAGCAGATAATATGCATTTCATATACGTTCGGTAGTTTTTAACGGATATCTGCTAATTATCCGCCGAACATTGGAGATTTGCTTCATTATCCGTTTTGTTAAAATTAACAAATACTAGTAATATTCTCTAATTAACTGAAATACTAAACTCAGCAAAAAAAACATCTAAACTTGATTGTTTGTGTTTAATCATTTATTCTTCTCGTGAATCTACAATTGTAACACCAAATTAACTTTGACAAATTTGTCATTCCTTCTTTTTTTTTCATTCAAAATCATTTAGCACGTGTCCAAAATTAGGTATTCTTAAGTAACAGTTTTGTGAACACATTTTTTTTTTTGATGCCCTAAACTAGTGATCTCTAGACTACATCCAAACTCCTTCATTGGAGTGGATTTCAGCAATTGCAGGGTTCGAACTCCTACGTCCGCAGTGAATGGGAGCATGCGGAGGAAACCCTAATCTTAAGATGAACAAAATATTCATGATATTAGCATTTTCGTATCTAGGAGTTAGAACCCCTACCTCCACAATGGACTTCACCAGACCACTTGGTGATTGGATAATTATCATATGATATTAGCATTTTAGTATCTGTTAATATTTGATAAGGTATCCGTATTCGATATCCGAAATTTTGAATAATACCCTAAAGTTTAGGTACAGATTCATAGGAAACCCTAATATTAAGCAATGGCTAGAATACACCATGTTACCTGCCTTATATGTGCAAACAGGGACGGTGTAAAAAGTCTGCTGCCTCCTTTTCGGATAAAAAAAAAACCATAAACAAAATTCACCTAGTGTTAAACAAAGATTAAAGAAAATTCAGTGGGTAAAAGAAAAAGGGTGCATGTGGACATAGTTTTGGATGGGATTATCTCTCAAATCAAAAAACTGGTAAAATAGAATGTGCCAGAAATTTCTGGTTGGAGAAAAGAGGAAATTAGATTAGAGGGAGAGAGAAAGAGTAGTGCTGACGCAAATTATTTTTGAGAAGAATTTGTTTTCTTTTTTAATTTCTTAAGTTATTTTCTTAGAAATAAAAACAACACAAAAAGAGAAAGAAAGAGAGAGAGATATGGGAAGGAGGACGACAATAACAACTGCTTATACACAAGAAGAAGAAGATAAATATCAGAATCCCATTTTCATCAACAATCAAGAAGAAGAAATTTTATCATATTTTCATCTCAGATTACTTGTTATGTTATTATTATTTTAGGAAAACGTAGAGTTTTTATTTGATTATTATCATGATTTATGCAGTATTGGATTCATCGATCTCAATCTTCATCGGTGAGTTTGGGTTTTACTTGGGTTTCTGTTGCAGATTCATTCATTGTTTTTAATCTATTTGAAAATCATGAGAAGCTAAGGTTAATGGGGTGATTGACCCTATAATGTACGTTAAGTGTTTGTGATTGGTTCTCAATGAGCTTTATGAGTGAATGATGGTTTTCTCTTGTGTGTATGTTTTTTCAGGCTCATCGGAGGATTTGTTAAGTAATCATGAATCTACAATGGGCAGACGGGTAGTGGTATGGGGGTCAGAAGATTTGTTCATATCATTTGGTTCGGATCCTAATTGACACGATTATAAGGATAAGTTAGTTCTAAGTAGTGCATTTGGTGGATATTTGAAATTTTGGTGTAGTGATTCATTTGGGTAATTGGTGTAGTAGCTAGGAATTTAGTTTTGCTTGGAAAAATTTAGGTAAAGGTTTCATTCACTCTTTAGACTGATATAGAAACTGCAATTAATATATTGCTAGGAATAGATAATCTGAAACAGTAGGAAATTTATGGGATTGCCTCAAGTTGCTGCCACCAAAGTCTGTGACGAAGTCACAGCATCTGTGAGCACATTTATGCATAACCTGCCTCAGTTCAGTGGTGCAAGGGGGTGCGACTTGGATAGAATGCATGGAGCAAATGTGGGTAATAGGATGCTAGGAGAATTTCCGTGTTCTTCTATTGGAGATTTCCAAAGCAAGACCACCTTGGAGGTTCAGAAAGCCCCTAATGCACTTTCCAAGCGTGATGGTTTGGGGAATGATGCATCAGATGTTCATAGGTTGTGGACGGATTATAAGGATAAGAAATGTTGGTTAACTCCTACCGCTGCACGTAATATTCATCATCCTGTTTCAAGAATTGTAGGTTTTGGATCAGATGAATCGGCTTTGTTTGCTCATGGGATAAAGGAAAGATTACAAGCTAATGTACGCTCATCTTCACCGACAACTGCTGGGATTAATAATAACAAGACTGAGCTGCACGGATCACTAGCGAGAAAACGCTTGTTATCCCCTCTTAATAGCATGCTTTCGGCAAATAGTTTCAATGGTGATCCGCTAGACATAGTTGGGGGTGATAACCAGTTCAGTTCTTGCGGTTTAAGTAATAAGTTTCGGCTATCTGTGTCACAAGATCATAAGAAAGCTAATATCGGTAATTCCAAGTCCCCGTTATGGCCAACATTCAGCTGCCCAACAAGGAATACCATGCTAGATAATGCCACTTGCGCAAGCTCCAGTATACTCACTGATGGCCCTTTGCTTGTACCTCATGAACATTGTTTTCCACTGCTTGATCCTTGTAGAGATAATCTAGTAAGAACCCAGTCTGGGGCTATACCCATAACCCAGAAGGAGGTGATCTCGCCTCCTCTCTCGTTATCCCCTCTAGGTCCCAAATTCTCGGAAAGAATGAAAACTGGAGGAATTTGCAGAAATTCTAGAAATGGTGAATACATAACTTCAAAGAACATAGGTAAGTCAGTTGATGGAGCTGTCTCACACATTTTATTTAGCCAGGAAGAAGAGGAGCCTGACATGAGGACTGAAAGTCATAAAGATATTTATCCATGTACCCCTGAAAAAACTAATAAGGTTGGGCGATATTGGACGCCAGAGTCAGCACCTACTCCACAATGCATCAAAATGATTAGAAGTGTCAGAAGATCCTTGGTTGGTTCATTTGAAGAATCTCTGTTATCAGGCCGGCTCTCTTCTGGCAAAGCCAGTCAGGTATGGGTTCATTACATCTCGATAAGTGGGCAATTGTGTCTCTGTTACCAGTCAATATATTATACTAAATACATTTGGCCTTTGTTTTATCTACATAGTCTCATATAACACTGTGTTTCGTCTTTTTGACTTCTTATCATGCAGACAATTGATGGCTTTCTTGCTGTTCTTAATATCACTGGAGGGAGTTTTTCGCCACCATCACAGAGACTTCCCTTCACAGTAACTAGTGTGCACGGAGATAGTTACTTGCTATATTATTCATCTATCGATCTTGCTGGAAATTTACCGTCAAATAAATATAAACCATCCAAGCTCAAGAGAAGCCTCAGCAACAATGATTCTAGAGAAGCCAAGACTCGCCTGCGCATTCCTGTGAAAGGGCGAATACAGCTGGTACTAGGTTCTGCCTGGTCCTCATATTCGATTTGCTAAGTATTGGAGTAATATAGTTCTGATGGTTACAAATTGTGATCTTATCTGCAGGTTCTCAGCAATCCAGAAAAGACACCTCTTCACACATTCTTCTGCAATTATGATTTGACTGACATGCCAGCTGGAACCAAGGTATGTTAACATAATATATCTAGATTGTACATTATGCTTACAGAACATGAGTGATTTGAATTTTGAACCAAAAGGTGTGTTTTAACTCGTATTTGTCTCCCTTGTATTATGAATGCCAGATTTACCTTTCATAGAACCAAGCTTTCATAACTGATAACTAAATGTTTGGTCTCACTGGTGTAGTGTTTTTAGTAAGCTATAAACAAAATTGTTCACAATGCCAGCCCGGGACATCATTATAGAATGCCTTGTGGATGCATGCATGATGTTTCCAAATTCAACCTTTCGATTATCTTCTGAGTATTACTATAATACATCATGAAACTCTTATGTAATTTCTTGTCTTTTTGTTTTTTTCTGCATTTTCATTTGCGTGAAGACATTCTTGCGTCAAAAGGTTACTCTAGCTGCTTCCAAAGGAGGAAGCACGAAATCTGCTCCACTATCAAAGCAGTGCCATCCAGTGAAGCCTGTTAGAGAAGTTCCCAACCCTATTGAAGTAGTTGACACTGTAAATAACTTGGGTTCTGTGAATCAAAGTTCTAAAGTTACAGAAAGTGATAGATCCCATTTTATGGGATGTGTATATAGTGGTGATAATCAACAATATCCCCAGCCAGGTCGGACCCAACATAGTGGAGAGATGAACTGCTTGTTGCTTTCTCCAGGGGATGATCTTTCTCAGACAAATAAGTTACAAGGCAGTCAGCGGGAGAAGATTCCCATGGAAACGTGTGAAGAATCTGACAAGAGGTTTTTTCATAGTCCTATCAATGAAAACACTGCTGGTGTTCTGCGATATGCCCTTCATCTTCGTTTTCTATGCCTCTCTAAGAGATGTTCAAAGTCGCTGCAAAGGTGCAAATCTGATCCTTTATCCAACCCACAAACTAATAGCTTGGACGCTGGAGGTGAACGGCGATTCTACTTATATAATGACTTGAGGGTCGTTTTTCCTCAGCGCCATTCAGACTCTGACGAAGGAAAGGTATGTCTGCTGTTCTAAAATCTTATATTAGTATTAACATTCTTCTCTGATAATGCATATCGATGTTATTTTCAAAAATCATGGTTTCTTCTCATAGTTGCTTCCATGAGGTTAATTGTTCATCTTGAGAAATATCTCGGTTTGATTTTAGTTTCCATTTTTCTTGTGTGTGTACCCATTCTTCTTTGACGTCTAACTTGGTTTTGATGTTTGTTTTACCAAGGCTTTGTTTACTTTGTCATGGCAGTTGAATACAGACTACCATTTCCCGGAGAATCCAAAATACTTCGACTTCCAAGACTGATATCTCGACATTCGACAACGAGAACAATGTACGTAGTCGTCTCTCCTAGTAAGGGACTCTCCTATATCCATATTCTCGATCATGCTGGCATATTTGTACATATTCCGGTCATCAACACCCATATCATTTTCTTCCTTTTTGTTCATAATGGGTGAGACATCAATCAACCTGTAAAGATTTTCGTCTTTTCAATAAAAAAATTAAACAATAATGTTCAATTCTAAAAGTGTTTTTTCATTTCAAATTTTGGAAATCTTTTCTTCCTCTGTTGGTCTTTGAACTTTGAAGAGAGTACTCAAGTAAAAACACAAGTGATAAGGAGGGTCCGCGTGGCCCAATCTATTGCATGTGAACTACAATGTCCATATCTACATGTTATTGCTTGGTAGAAGGCATTTATTGTGTTGAGGGGAAACAGAATGTGGTATTGACTAGACGATAATAAGTTGTTATTACCCTTGAGTTTCTTTGAAGAAAGAAGAACAATACACAAATTGTCTAGGATTTTCTTGTCATATAGGTAAGTAACATAGAACAAAATGGACCCTGCCTGGCGGTGGACCTCCTCAGTTAAGACTTATTGTCTGACAGATCCAGCAAAATAATTGAAATGCAGGGGGATGGTGCCTGGTTACTAATTGGTGGTTCTCCTCGCAGATTTAGAGTCATTTGGTTTTGGCTAGGTTTACATGAGTATTGCAGCCATTGCTTTGGAAGATAATACATTTTCTGAACAAGCTAGTGTGCTTTGTGGTTGTGCAATATATCTCTTTAATGAGAAAATACATTAAACAAATTATGGAAATTACATTTTTGAAAGGCCAAATACAATAACTACACTGGAGCCAATTTTGGTAGTGAGGCAAGATGAGGTCAATGATGTCATGGAGTTGGATGATGCAGTCCATGATAAATCTCAGTCAGTTGCAGTTGCCAACATCATATCTCACAAAACCCATCAACTCTGGCCCTTCTAGTCTTGGATTGTTCTCATAACTGTAAATTCGGACAAAACCATCAATGCCAGTATGACACGAGTAGATAATACAAATTACTCATATCATGATCAGTACTACACTAAATTTAACAAATGAGATAATGGGAATGGGACATGAATCTCACCTCTTCTCAGTGAATTTCGTGAAGGACCCTGTAGTCGGAATAGTACCACATAAGTCATTGTTTGAGACATCTAAGCTCTTGAGGTTGCCAAGCTTGGTAAGATCTCTAGGTATTCTTCCTGTCAGTCTGTTTCCATTCAGTCTCCTACACAAAAAAAGAACATCATCATCCATCATCACATTGAAGAGACAGATAGACATTGCGTGAGCATATATGCATTCACATTGTAGTAAGTTCAAGTACTTGAAGCAAAGAAAAGACTTGACAACAACAACTACTACACCAATAGTAGTTATTGTTCCTGATCATCAACAGTCATGCATCAATTTCCACCCAACCCAACTAGCTAGTACATAGCTTCTAAATGTCTTAATTTTTAGATGCAAAAACCCATACTGCAATAGCTAAGAAAGATGGCTACATATGGACATTGCCCACCAACACACGTCATTCCTATTCCTATCTTCTTCTCAAATGGTAGAATTTACTCCTTCTAACAGAGAGAGAGAGAGAGAGAGAACTAAAAAACTTACAGGAATCTGAGATGAGAGAGCTTGGAGAGAGTTGTAGGAATGGAACCAGTAAGATTATTTTGGTAAAGATCCAAGCTCACTAGGTTTTTCAATCCATTTCCTAGCTCCTTTGGTATACTCCCCACCAAGTTGTTCTTATACAACTCACTGCAGCAAATACCAATATAATTGTCAAATTAATGAAAAAAAAAAGAAGAAGCAGAAGATAAAATGTAATTTATGATGATACTGTCAATCTCTTACAGATATTGTAGGTGTTCAAGCTTCCCTAACTCAGGAACCAAATTACCAGACAACTTTGCATTTCCCAAATCTCTGCATCATCAACACAAACAAGAAGAGTTAGATATAGAAACTATCAAGTTGTTCACTAGACACACTCCATATATATATATATATACATACTTACAATCTAGTAACTCTGCCATCTTTGTTACAAGTAACATGAAACCAGGTACAAGGATTGACTAAGGTTGGATCCCAACTTTGTAAAACATTGCCCGGATCTTTTACTGCTCTTCTTAGTGCATATAATGCATCTCCTTCCACATTTGCATTTGTTGTTGTAATTGAAAACACCACCACCACCAACAACAGCATCCTTGTGAGAATAACCATGATCAACTTCATTGTAGAGATCAGTCCCTTTACAAAAAACTCTGTAAAATGCAAAATGAGAGAGAGAGAGAGAGAGGGAGAGAAACAGTGGGGATGAGGTAACTCAGCTTGTTTCAGTTAACTTATAAAGAAATCCGTGTAATAAATGCTAGTTGTGTACATCCAATACATGACAATACAACTGTCGTTTATAAGTATGTTGAAAGATATCAAGGTCTGGGACTGTGGGCATATGTGTTTTTCTTTTCATTTCTTTTCTTTCTCTAAAGCAAAACGATATTTTTATTAAAATAGCTCACCCACGAGAACCCTGAACCATAAAGGAGGTGAGGAGTCGAGGACCAAAACATGTACTTCAAATATATTATTTGGCCCAAGCGGCAAGGGACTAAGGGAGTGAGCACCTTCTTCTTCTTTTTTTTTGTCAACGCTGAAGAAATTGAGTTTTTTTTTTTTTTTTGTGGGAATTGATCGTAGGACGTATGTGTGACCAAGGGCACTATCACTTGTTGTAATGAAAGGTAGCCTTTGGAGCAAGGCTTATATGGGTACTCTCCAAATGGAGACTAACTCTTTCATACGAAGGAGGGAGCTATTATGCGCATTTTTTTTTTATTTTGGTAAAAGTGAGACCAGAGCGGGACTGTCCTCATGTCCAAATCGATTTTTTATAGAGGGGGACTATCCCCATTCAAAGTAAAATTTCCATATAGATGGGGACTATCCCCTGTTCGGAGCAAAATTTCCATGTAGACGAGGACTGTCTCTAGTACTCCTATTTTTACGCGCCCACTGGAGGGGTACTCCTATTTTTACGCCCACATGGAGGGACAACTTCCTGTTTATGATGATTTTTACACACAGGAGACAGTATCCCGTCTAGTATGTTACTACCAACTGCTCGTTCGACTGAACGAGTATATGAACGTGGTGGAAGTGGGGTGGTAGTGACCCATAATAGCATCTAATTAGAGTAAATTGGTAGTTCACTTCTTCAAATGAAGGAGTTACCCCTTGCTCTTAGGAACAAGCAATTGGAGGATACACGAACTCATTGGGGATATGTTACTGTAGTTGTCGGCATGGTTTTTCATTGACGACAGTTCAAATCGACAAGTTTTTTCAGGTTTCTTCGGTGCCGGAAGCTACTTTAAAATATCTCACAATTAGTTCCTGTATCCCCCAATTGCTTGTTAATCTTTAGTCCCACTCTCTTTATTACTAGGATTCTCACAATCCTAAGTTTGACACTTGGATGAACATACTTTTGTACAAAGCACACGCTTCCATATGATTTTTCTTGGGCTTGGTGTCTTAGTTTAACTCCAATTCTTTTCTTTGCCTCCTATAAAAGCAAACTGATTTTTTAGTTCCAAAACATTATCCCAGAGGATGCTACAAGTATCCCTCGGTATTTTTCCCCTTGCTTGTTTATTTCCTTCCATCTTTACATTTGAGATCGAAGAGTTGTTAGTTTGTATTGCATTTACACAAACTATATCGAGAAGTTCTATCATGGACACATCTCCGTTGTTGGAATATATTATCCCTCATTCTTGAGGTATACTCACAGACTATTGTGTGAATGATAATTTGTATAACATGTGTCTCTGTTCTCGTGTCAAATCGTTTCTTTAATTTCAGTTGTTTATTTTTTGTACTACTTGATTTATCAAATGATTGTTTCGTCGTTACAAGTTCCAGCAGTGGATATGGTTTTTGGAATCACTTTTTCAGATAATGTGAGATAACTTAACTCCATCACTTTCTTGAAGGTAGCATGGATCCCATACAACTCACATATATATACGTCTACTGAGTTGAAACTATATCAAGATAGATCTGCTACAAACTTTAATTTACTTCATTGGTTGCTAAATGTAGCCGTCATCAACTCTTGGTATCCTATTGTAACCCATTCCACCGGGAGAGACTCTAGCAAGTTCGAGTGTGAAAATAAGAAGACGGAATTAAGGAGAGGGAATCCAATATATAGGGAAGATAAGTCGCAAACTCGTTCCAGCTGCACGTCTGAAACTTTGTAAGGAAGTTCCCGTTTTAACACAGAAATATATTGGTTGCCACAATCATTTTGGTTGAATTTCCCAAAAACAAGCTGAAAGAAGAGGGAATCAAATACACCACCAAATTTTCCGTTCATCAACATGTATGGACAAAACCTAATACAATCATAAATAGGTCAAAGCAAATACCATTGATTAAGATTGTATACATAGTTTTTTCTCTTTCTCTTCCACACTGATTATGTTTAGACTGAAAGTTCGTGAACCTGATTGTGTAGAAGAGTTCTTGGACGATCTCAAAAATCGATATCCAAGATCAATCTAGTTGTATCCGAATTAAGAGGATCTAAATTCTTACAAGTATAAAACTTGTGATCAATCTTTCAAGATACAAATTTAATAAGAACAAATCCTTTTTTTTTATCTCAATTAATAAGGACCTAAACTATCTAGATTGGTTATGTACTACTTGTGTTGTTCTTATTAAAAAGATAAACAATATAATACGAAAAAGGAAAAACATAAGACACACCAGAATTTTGTTAACAAGGAAAACTGCAATGGCAGAAAAATCACGGGACCTTGTCCAACTTTGAACACCATAATGTGTTAAACCGCTATAGACACTAGACTATTATCAGACTTCGTACTGGAATGTAGTTGAGACTGAATTATCTCTCCAAGCAATTCAATCTCACTGAAGACTTTTTGATACCAATATGCCTTTAACAGATGAGCATATTTGTTTTCCCTTTTAATTTTTCAATCTAGGTTTGGAAATCTGTTAGTAATAAACAAAGTCCATCAAACCTCACGAATCCAAAAAACTTACACTCAGTTAACTAAGAAGTCTGGATTACTAAATACCTCTCAAGAACAATCCAAAAAAGTCAAATAAGAGTTTAAATATCCATCTTGAGGAAAAGTCTGAGACGAAGAGAACTTCATGATTTCATCTATCTCGTTCCTGATATGAGATTACCAAAACATCAAAGATCAATAAGAACAAGATCCGGATATACGAACTATGAGGTAAAAGATAGTCTGACCGGGCTTCAAGAATATGTAAGTGAAGTCTTCAAAGTCTTAAGATAATTATGTTTCACAGAGGATGCCTAGGTTATAGAGGAAGACTCTTGCAAGAAACTAGGACGCAAGAGTACCAGGGACTGAGAAATCCTATTGTATGAGTTTATCTATTTATATATTTTTAACGATCTAGGTAGCGTTGAATTCAAGCTAAGATAACTTTAGTTCTAAGCAAAAAATTTCTCTGTTTAGATGAGTTTTTTAACAAGATTCCATGTAAACATGTCAGAAGTTCGCCTTGAAATTGCATAGAAGAATATGCACTGTGATCCGGGATTCTGGAAGCATGCAAGTGTTGGTTCATGTTGGAAAATATGCCTATTGAATTTACAAGTCTAAGTGGTGTTCAATAACACTCAAGACTTAAACTATGATTCACAAGCTCAAGAGATTCTGTGAAAAAGTTGTCTTGAAAGTGTTTAGAAGAGTTGTAGCAAATCCGAACATATTTGTAAAATAGTTTGTGAGCTTCTGCTTAAATCATAACTAGGTAGGTATGCGTACCGGTATACATATTTATGGAAAATCTACGAACTCAGTCTCCCGGGGTACGCGTACCGGTTATGTGTACCCTACTCACAAACACAGATCCTAGGGGTACACGACTAGGTATGCGCGCCTCCCCCATATTTTCGACTCAAATCAACAGGGTACGCGTACCTATATATGGGAAACCATATTCCACTTCCAAGAACACAATCAATAAACAATTGATGCATATTTTTATCATGAGAATCATAAATATGATAAACAATTTCAACATTCAGAACAAATATTGTTATTCAATCTCTAGTAGGAAAACATGATTGAAAACATTTCCACAAAAAATATGTAACCTCAAGGGGTAACTGCACTTTCCATAATTTAGACCATGAGAAAATAGAAGTATTTCAATCTATAAGATGATTTAACTGTGAAAGTGTCGTTCCTAGTGCCTTTCCGCTTCCAATTATAGGTTTATGAAACAAATATATTGTAGGTTTGTGAAACAAATATGTAGTGGAGGCACATTCCAACTTCTAATATCTGCGATCTGGTTTATTGAAACAACAAAAATTCACAGGTGAGAGGAGGTTACTTAACTAGAAAGCAAAGTTGAAGATAATTTGTTTCTTTTTATAAGCATAGAATTATATGTTAGATTGTGGAAAGAAATAAATGTATTGTAACTAAAGTGTATATTGAAATTAGAATGAGGGAGATTTGAGTATTTTCCCATACTAACGCAAACGTTACAAGCTTACAATTTTTGATTGAGGGTATTATCGACTAAGTTGCCCGGTATTTGTAAGTAGAGGTATA